>NW_004567107.1:41584315-41606059 GCF_000260355.1 Condylura cristata | reverse complement strand
CTGCTGAGGGGAGCAGCGGGCGGGTCAGGAGAGATCTGCCATGCCATGTGGTCACCTCCGGGGCAGGCGGGAATCAAACTCAAGTGGAAGTGGCTTAAGCTTCTCAGTGCTATGCTTTAACCCGCTGTGCCACCAGGGAGGGCCCCTCCTGAATTGATTTTTAAAGAAAGCGCTGATGACAAAATGAGGTGGAAGAGAGAGAGGGTTATTAAACAAAAGTTTGGAATAAACTAAAAGAAAGTTGAAATCAGACGTAATTCAATTAGACAATGTGAGTGAATCTACCTTTGACTCAATACAGAAGTAAGAAGAGATGATTGGTGGAATTTCCTGCTACCGCTTACGCAGTTTAAGTGAAAGTAAAATTACTGTAAGACAAAACACTTAAGGAAGAAAATAATTCTTAACCTCTTATGTGAGGGTAGGCTGAAGAGAGCAAGCAAGTGGGAACCTTTTAAATATCTTTGTGCTCACAATTCTGAGGACTCAAAGTTCTGAAGCTGTACCCATCTGGAATATAGCATTTGCTGACCTTGAGAAGTAGTAGTAAGAGCTATTCACAGACTTGTGTTTGTCTTGGAACTGTGTAGAGGACTCATGCCCCTTCTAAGCTCTACCTTTGGGCAAGATAGTCACTCTTGGTGTCTTAGTTTCCTCATCATTAAAAATGAGGATAATGGCCCTCATTAAAAATGAGTGCAGCGGGTTAAAGCACTGCACTGAGAATCTAAAGCCGCTTCCGCATGAGTTCGATTCCCGCCTGCCCCGGAGGTGACCACATGGCGTGGCAGACCTCTCCTGACCCGCCCGCTGCTCCCCTCGGCAGTGTACTTCGTTGATCTGCCTGTTCTGCTCCCCACTCTGTCCCTGGTGAATCCTCTCACCCTCTGCATCTCTGGCCTGTACTCCAGTTCTGTATGAATAAATAAATAAATCTTTAAAAAAAAATGAGGATAATAATTGTCTCTCACAGGGTGGTAGGGAGAGGTAAATGAATGGATGTAGATAATATGCTAAGTGCCACACATATGGCAAGCATTCTGTGAGTGTTGGACATCTTGAATATTACTTGCTTTGTCATCCCAGCTACCTCCTCCTCTTGGCAATCTTATTCCTTATTCAGATGATATGACTTTGGCAAAACTTCCAGTCTCCCTGGTTCAAATCACAAATTGGGTAGAACTATCACAACTAATAATAATAAAAAAAGATACTTTCAGTTGGTCCACGCTGATTTAGAGGCAAACATGTTCCAGCATGTTCCTAAGGCCTATCTGTAAGAAGGCGATAACTATCTGCCAACCATAAAACAGTCCCTAAATCTAGTCATAACCAGACTAGCTTAGACTTCCCAGTTTTGTAACAAATCATACTATTTCGGTATTTTGCTCAAGTTACCCTAAGTTGAGTTTCTGTTCCTTATATTAATATGAAAGAAAGGCAGCCATGTGTTTTGATGTTTTGTTAACAGAACTTTGGGTTTCTTGAGATTATGTTAGGAAATCTAAGATCAATATATGCTCCCTTTAGAGGTGCTTTATCAGTTATTTGCATTCACCATCCATGTTTTAGCGCAAATCTACCCCCTCTCCCAGATGTGCCATCCAAACTAATAGCTAGGATGCTGGGAAGGCTAAACAGATTAAAATCTTCAGGAGCTACCTAGGAACTTGGGTAGAATGAAAATACTTAGTGGCATTAATTCTGAGCTTGGGAAATTAGGAAAGAATGGGGAAGGAAGGAAGATACTTTGAGGAGGCTGGAGGCAGGAGAGAGAACAGTGGTGGGTTCGATGAGGGTTACATGTAGAGTGGAGTTCTTCTGTGCCCTCACATGGAAATTCTTCGCACAGTTTCAACAAGAATATCTGATTCCAAGGGCTTTCAGGGCACACATCAAAGCTATGAGGCATTATGAAATAAGGATGAGTTTAAAAAGAGCAGGTATTTTAGATGATAAAGACAAGAGAAAGAGAAGCAGGGTGAAAGGGGTGGGGTGGGGGGAAGGGAGAGAAAGTTGGGAGGGAATAAGGGGAAGATCTAGAGAGGCCACAGGAGCACATAGCACAATGGGGAATGAGTGGAGAGATAAAGGAGACCTGGGGGTTTCATAAGGCCTGGACAAGTTTAACAGTCCCAGTTAGACATTCTGAATTTATGTACTTCCGAGTCGCTAGGGAAGCTCATTCTTGTAAAGTCCACTTGCTTAGTTAAAGACATTGTCTTCATGGACTTGAATTGATTTGTAATCCTGCCTCCCTATAATCCAATCTGTCAGAAAGTCACAGATTGAGGACACATGAATCTGTGACTGTGGGGGACTCTGTTTAGAAAGAGGACAGCTTCCTTAACCACTTGATGTTGACAAATTTCTCTGCACAGAGAGTAACAACCTGTAATTTTGGGAATGGAGCCTCTCTCTGTCGTTTGACTTGGGAGACAACTGGTTGAGTTAGATATTTTTTGGAATTAGGTATCCACAAATCTCTCCCTCCTGGCTGTGGACCATGTCTAGGGAAATGGTTTAAAAGTAGCCACTTGTGTTAGTTTCGGACTTCCGGTGTCACCTCTCTGTTGCAGTCGGGACCTTGCCAAGGTAAAAAGAACTCAGTATCTAGTTCTGAGTTCTGCTCCCACGTGGACACCAGTTACTCCAGGGCACCGATGAGCGAGAGCCCACGAAGCAGAGAGGCCCCCCGAGGCATTTTCGAATCGACGCCCACTCCCTTCCCGCAGAGCCGGCCCAACGAACAGCAGGTGTCACCCTTCTGCTGCCAAACTCCAATTGGCTCCAGGTGCCTCGTGCGCTCTCCAAACTTGCGGGTTTCCAGCTGCCGCCCCACGGGGCGTTTGGGCCCCTCTGCACGTCGGTAACGAGCTCCTGGGGTGGGGGGGAGTGGTGCCGCTGCCTCCCAGCGCTTCTTGGACTCCTGTGTGGAGTGGATGCGGAGGACGGGGGTGCCAGGAGAGAAGCCAGCAGGCGTCTCAGAGGTCGAAGATCGAACTTGCCGGAGGTGAGGAAGGTGGTTGGCGCTTTCCACCCCCTCCCCGCTCCTCCCCTTAACCCTAGCTGTAGCTGGGAGCGCCGAGGCGCCGCTAGGGCTCGGGACACCGGCTTTAGTACCATGGCTGCGGCCCCGGCTCGGGTCAGGGTCCCGGCGCATCTTCAGTACCGCGTGCAGCTGCGCTTCGTGACGGAGGAGCAGCTCTTCGGGGCCGAGTCCCTGTCGCCCCCCAACCCGAAGTCTCTGCGGCTAGTGGTGCACCCAGCAGGGGAGGAGGCGGACGCGACGGTGATTGACGGTGAAGTACTGGGGGCTACCCTCTCGGGAATCCCGCCGGGAAGTTGTGGCCAGGGTGGCTCGCGGGGTGGGCGCCGGGCGCGCCGGGCCCTGGGTAAATCTCGTTCTGGGAGGCCCGGTGCGCGTGTGAAGAGAGGTGCTTGCGGGTGCAGGCTGCCCTGGGGCAGGTGGGTGAGCCCGCGAGTCTTGCTGAGAAGACGTGCGGAGCTATCTCTAGCTGCAGCAAAGGCCTAAGCCGATGATCTATTTGCATTTTTATTGCTGTCGGGGAACTTGCAGCAGCCCGGACCAGAGGTTGAGAGCTGGTCTTGATAATCACTTCGAGATGTCCAAAGTGAGGCTCAAGATAACCTGGCCAGGAGCCTATGCGGAAGCATAACTAGATAGGTGCAGATGTGACCTTTCTCCAGGCCTGTGTCTTTCATGTTTTCCTTCAAAGGGTATGGGCCACCTTGTACTGACACCTGGAAGGTGGGCGAAACTCTGAAGTTTGGGGAAGTCTGAAAGGGGGTATGCACCAGTCACAGAGACTGTCCCACCAGTATGGCTTACATCTAAGCATTACTTTCTGTTTCAAAACGTGCCCTTTACCAAGGTTGTTGGTGCAATCCCCTGGGTTCCTGGAGCTGTTGGTATGTTACAGGACTGATAATATTTGTGGGATTGCCTTCATTTTAGAAAATTCAAGGAAACCTCTGACCTCAGATGTGCACAGTCAGGACAGAACTTTGCTTATAAACATAAGAAAACATCTCTAGCCTGTTCTAGTAAATGTAGTTTAAGGCTCTGCAAACTATTGGGGTTTCTTCCCACCCTAATATCTGAGATTCTGAGTAGAGTTTAAAGGTGCTTAGCACTGTACCCTCCTTAGGGGATTTTTGGTAACTTGCAAGTACTCTCCTGTTTTTGTCAGTAGTATAATACAAAGTTACAGCTACATCAGGTACATAGTAGGTACATGATGCATGACTGTGGAAGGAAAGAAAACTTTTAGATGTACCTCCTCTCTTAAGATTGGTCTGGTTCTTTTTAAAAGTATGAAATTACCATGGCAAAGCCTCAAAGCCATAATCAGCAACTCACTGATCCCTTTTTAGCATGAAAGGGAGGGAAGGGAGTATCTTTCAGTGTGACTCCTGGGAATTCTGAATCTAAAGGTGTCAAGAAAGAGTTAACTTATGGTGACTTTGTTTACAGGAGTCATACATATAAATAAACAAAAGAACAGATTTGAAATTTACATATCAATGGTGTTCTATGAGTTTCTTTTCCCACAATGTGTGTTTAAAAAAACTATTCATAGTTCAAGGTGATTGAAGTGGAATCACCACATTAAGCATTTTAAGCTTCATTTTAAGTGATATAAGAATGATAGTACATATTATCAGGATTAAATAAAAATAACGTGTATATAGGTTACCTAATGAAGACATAATTATTTCACAAAGAGGAATATACTTTCCCTCAATGCAACAAATTGGATCTAGAGATGACCTCTGTGATGTGTATTAAACGAATCTAATGGAAATAGAATAATTAAAACTAAGGCAGGCTCTCACTGTCATGAGATTTTTAACTAAATTCCTTGGGAAAGTTCACTAACAAGAGAAACTTACTCAGGTAACAGCTTGAGTTCAAGCATGCATTTCTTATGGAGAGTTTTAGAAGATAAAGTATTCTGGAGTTTTTCTTTTTACATAAAACTTCTTGTAAATTTAAAGCATAGAGCACTTTAATTTTATATACTTATATAACATGGTAACAGTTGTATCAGTATTTAGCATCTCTGTCAGATTACATCATTATCCTTTCTTTTAATGCTTGGGATAATTTTTATTCTCCTGGCACATTTGATGATTGTACAATGATGAAGTACATGTTGTCTATTCATTATGCTGTATTTTTCATCTCTGTGACTTATTTACTGCTTGTTGCAAGTTGATACCCTGAAACAATACCAGTCTTATCCCACTTCGCATTCCCATTTTACTCTGTATTTTCTACATATAAGCAATATCATATACTGATATATCTTTGTCTAAGTCATCTTAATATACTCAGATCCACCCATAGGATCATACATGGCAGAGTATGCTTTCTTACACTAAATAGTAGGCTATCGGGTATGTAGGTACTATATCTTTTTTTTTTTTAAAGATTTATTTATTTATTTGTACAGAACTGGGGTACAGGCCAGAGATGCAGAGGGTGAGAGGATTCACCAGAGACAGTGGGGTGCAGAACAGGCAGATCGACGAAGTACACTGCTGAGGGGAGCAGCGGGCGGGTCAGAAAAGGTCTGCCTGGCCATGTGGTTACCTCCGGGGCAGGTGGGGATCAAACTCATGTGGAAGTGGCTTAAGCTTCTTTGTACTGTGGTTTAACTTGCTGCGCCACCAGGGAGGGCTGGTACTATATCTTTTTAATTCACCATCCATTGATGGACATTTGGGTTGTTTCTATATCTGTGTGAATAATTCTGCAATAGATGTTAAAGTGCATATATGTCTTCAAAATTGTGTGTTCATTTTGTTTAAAATATACATAGAAGCGGAAGAATATGATAAAAATGGGAACCCTAAAAAACTGTGTTGGGAAAACAAATTGGTCCAACCACTATGGGAAAAATATGTAAAATCCTCAAATATATTAAAAATAGATTTGTCACATGAACCAGTGATTCCATTGGTGGATTTATTTCCAGTGGAGCTTTTTTTTTTTTTAATAGCTCATTTTACTATTTCACTAACAAGACTCCTGTGAACGGCTTTCAGGTCTTCAAAACAAATTTAAAAAACAAAAACAAATTAAAAAACAAATTATAGTGAACTATAGAGGTAAGATTCTGATGTTCTAACATACTGTACATTTAGCTGCAGAATTTTGATTTGGCAGTTTTTTTCCCTTGGGGTGAAGATTGACCCAAAATGTTTAATGGAATGTAAGAAATTTAATGGTTCTAAGCAATGTAGAAAATCATAGTTTCTTAACTCATACCTAGAATTAGTTGTTAAATAAGTAGACTCTAGAGTAATTCAGCCTAGGGTCAGTAATAGTTCTGCCTTGTATTAAAAGTACCACATTAAGCATTTTAAGCTTCAGTTCTCTGTTCTGTGATATAAGAATGATAGTACATATTATCAGGATTAAATAAAAATAATGTGTATAGTGTGTTTACTACAGTATCTGGCATGCATATATTTTGCTATTTTCACTAATACTTATGATCTGTCCCTAAACCAATAGTTTCCTCAGAATATTCTGAGAGATAGCTATCCTTTGTGTGTGTATGTAACAATATTCCAAGAAGATGTATTAAATTTGGTAATAACTTGGAAAATATGAATAATCTTTTAGATTCCCAATCTTGATAGTTTGTCATGTAAAAATGGGACAGAACAGTGTATTCTGATTTCAAACCTTCCAAAATTGAGAATGACTTTATAAAGGGAACATAACAGAAAATCCAACAAGTAATGCACTCAGCCTGTGAACTTTGGGGAAATATTCATTCATTTCTTATTCTCGTAAATGTGTTATTATTTCCTTCCTTTTACCGACTTGGTTTCATTTGTTTTTTCTTTTGCTGATATCTTGAGTTGAGAATAAGGTTGTTAATTTGAGCTCTTGTTTTTTGATGTGGACCTGAATTGCTATATACCTTCCTGTTGGTACCACTTTTGCTGTGTCTGATAATTTGTATCTTTATCCTCCTTCACCATTTGATGCCATTTTGATCAGAGAACATACTTGGTATGATTTCAGTCTTTGTGAACTTAATAGATTATTGTTTTGTGATGCAGATGTGGCTTTTTCTGAAGGATGTTCCATGTGCGCTTGGGAACGTACATTTATCCTTTTGTGGGGTGCTGTGTCTTACAAATATCCATTAAGGTAATGTGATCTAATTCCTCATTGATGTTTATTTCTTATCTGGTTGATAGCTCCATTTTTGAGTATTAGGAAAAGTTAAACCCCCAACGATGATTATGCTGCTGCCAATGTGTGGTTTCAGAATTGATAATAGTTATTTGATATATGTTCATGCTTATTTGTTTGGTGCTTATGTATTGGTGAGTGTTACATCTTCCTTCCCGAATCTTTATAGAGAGTTCTTATGTGTCTCTTGTTACTATTTCTACCTGGAGGTCTATTTTATCTCATTTAAGTATGACTGCTTTCCTTTTTCTGGGTCTCATTTGCTTGTAGGATTGTCTTCCAAACTTTTACTTTGAGTCTGTGTTTATCTTGAAGTTCAGGTGATTCTCCTGGAGACAGCAAAAAGTTAGATTTTGTTTTTTAATTCAACTGTATACTTTTTAATTGGTGAAATCAGTCCATTTATATTTAGGATCATTATTGATACATGAAGAGTTGTTATTTGTATATTGTTTTTGGTTTTCTTCCTCTATATAATTTGTTGTTCATATTTTCATTTTGTGTGTGTGTCTATAGTTTCCTATCTGTGAGTTATATAGGAGAACCCTTTCCCATGTTTCCTGTAGCCCCTTCCCATATTTCCTGGTGTAAGCTTTTTTCTGAGAAGACCTTTATTTCTATATCTGAAGAATATAGTGTTTTTGGCTGGTGATTTTTTTTCATTGTGTATTTTGACTAACTCATTCCATTCTTTTCTTGCTCATAGGGTTTCCTCTGAGAAATCAGATGTCAGTTTTATGGATTTTCCTTTTTATGTTTCTGCCCCTTGGCCACCTTCAATATTCTTTTGTTGTCTTATATTCTTGGAATTTTCATGACTTATCCTCAGTATTCCTCAGGGAAGTGATGACTCAAGGATCCTGCCTGTACACAATCTTTTCTCTGTATCTAACTCAAGAATTTCAAAACCTTGCTAAAATAAAATTAAACTACTGTGCACCAAGACTATAGAATCATAATTTTCCCCAAATGATGAAGTAATAGATTTCATTTACAATCTAGAGGGATGTTTTAAAATACAGTGTATTAACAGAAAATTGAAGATGCCATACGTTCAACAGATTAGTAGGCAAATTCTATTGAAAAGATAGCTTATTATTCAGTTGCCAAGAGAAGTGGTAGCACCATGCTGAGGGGAGGCCATATAGACAACTGTCATTGTCAGTCAGAAGGGGAAAAGAAAGCCTTGGAGGCAAGAGATTTTACTCTGGCATCTGAGCTAAGGAACAGGTGAGGCAGGTAAGCAAGATTAGAATGTCTAGTTTGAATAATTTCAATCAGCTCTGTGGAAAAAGGGGTATTCTTAATTGTTTGGTACCTGGTCTTGAATTATTAGTGCTGGTGGATAGTGGTTCTGACTGAAAACCCAATAAAGGTGGTGGTTGGAGTAAGAACTATGGACTGGTTGACTTGAATTTGAAAAGTTTGCCTGCATGTGAGTTGTTTACTGTCTCTGGAAAATTGGGTAATCAAGGAGGGAGGGGCATTCTCTCCAAGGTCAACAAGACCCCTGATGTCACAGCCTAAGTTTACAAATATAAAAGAGTGAATCAGAATCCAAGAGAAATTAGTGTTCATGTAAGGCAGAGGTGGGTGTCTGTTGTAGATGACAGGTAGGACAGACAGGATATGGCCTTGAGTTCAGGAGGAGGAAATGTAATGTTTTATACCTGAAGCATATGAGAGACCTAAAACATGGAAGAGAAACAAAAAATGGGTAGAGGGTAGGCCTACTTCTCCATCTCTTCCTCTAGTTCTCTGTGAGCCCTGTGTGGAGGGAAGAAGAGCTACAAGACAAAGAAATCAAGGGCTAAGACTATATCACAAAAGGGCTAAGGAAGGACTAGATCTCCAAGAAAGAATAGAAAACATTTCTTCCTTTAGAGTTTTCTCCTTCTTCCCTTCATTCCTTCTAGTTAATTTGAAAGACTAAGGAAAAATAGAGAAATATGTCATCTAGATAACCAAGAAAAAAGATACAGTGGCTTTGTCTCTGAGCTGTTGTAAAAGGATGGTGGATTTTTGTTCCCTAGTGGCTGCTCATCTCCTCAGAAGAAGAAAAAAAGAGAAGAAATGTTAGAAAAAAACTATTTTGTATCACATGAAAGTTATTAATCTTTATTAAATTCTGTGATAACAGAAGTTGAGACCTATGGTCAGAGTCCTGAAGTCAGTCACCAACATACAGTATAAGCATTCATTACTTCTCACACAACTATTGGTTGAACACATATTCTGTGTTAATCACTGTGCCACAAGTAAATGAACTGGATAAAGATCCATCTTTGTGGAACTAATATTTTAATTATGGCAAGACAAGAGCCAAAGACACAGTAAAATTTAGATAAAAGCTCAGGAAAAAACTGAACAACAACAACAAAAAAAGTAAAGACATGGAGAGGAAGGGAAGCCAGTTTAGAGAGTGTGACCAGGAAAGGGCCTCTCTGCAGAATTAATACGTGATCTGAGATAGGAAGGTTGAAAGAAGCCAGCTGAGCTAAGAATTGGAGGAAAATATTATCACAATGATAGGCAAGTAAAAAGGAACTAATGCTAAAAGGTCTTGATGTGTTTAATGACCATTATAGCTGATGCTTATTAATAGAGATAGGGATTAGAGTGAGTTAGTGTTCTGGTTACTACTGAAGTATTATGAGCTATCTCTGGATTAGGTGACTTAAAATGACTGTTGATAATGATCTGAGATTCTGTGAGTTAGGAACTGAGCAGTACTTGACTGGTGATTTTGTTGTTCTTTGCGGTATTGAATGATTACTGACTCTACTCAGTGGTGCTCAAGTTGGTGCCCAGTCCAATCTTGGGATCCAAGAAGACATCATTTACCTGGGTTGGCATGTAAGCTGGTATGATGGTTAATTTTTTGTGTTAATTTGGGTGGGCTAAATGTTCAAATACTTGGTTAAACATTCTTTTGTATGTTTCTGTGTGTTTTTGAAAAGACTAATACTAAAACTGGTGGATATTGAGTAAAGCAGATTACACTCCAGAGTGTGGATGGGCCTCTGTCTGAGCAAGAAAGAAGTTTACAGTAGGTAGTCTTTGGACTTGAACTGTATCACCTTTTCTGGGTCTTCACCTTGTCAGCGTATCATACACTTTTTGGATTTACCTTTCTCTGCAATTGTGTGAGCTCATTCCTTAAAACAACTCACTAGAGAACCCTGAGTAGTACAGTAAAGGTGATTATAGGACCAGGCCTGTCAAAGGGGAACCTACAAAAGGCCTCTCCATTTAGTTTGGGTTCTTAACACCTTGTTTTCTTTGCCAGGAGCTTTTCCCATGACGACTCATGGTTCCGAGAGGAGGATTTTCAGCTGACAAAGTAGAAGCCTCATTACTATTTGTGACCCATTTGGAAATCAATGAATACCACTTCTGCCATACTCCATTGGTCAAAGCAGTTACAGACCTGCCTAGGTAGAAGGGGAAAGGTTGTGGACTCAACTTCATGGGAGGAGTGTCAGAGAATTTGGGACAATATTTTAAAACTGCTGGTTAGGCTAAGCAGATCATGCAGATGTAATTCATTTTCTCACTTTCTCCCCACCCCCTTAATAGTAGCTCTCTTCATGACTTGTTACTGAAAAAAATTGATCAGAGAGGATGGATTTTTATGGGTACCACAATGGACTTCATAGTTATTTACTCTTGATTGAACTTGACCAAAAATAAAGCAAAAATTCCTTCAGGCTGCCTACTTCACTAAGCATCCCAGAAAATACTTTCTCTGCAGGTAGACAGAACAGGCAGCAACAGGGGTGGGTGCTGGTTTGGGCAAATTCTTGTCCATCTCATAAGGGCACAGGGTTAGAGAAACTTGAGGAGAGAGGGGCTAGAATTGTTCCAGTATTTATCAACAGGAATACAGAGCATTTGCACTGGGATAAGTCTTTGTTGTGAGAGAGATTGCAGAGTGGTATTACCCCTGTCACCTTGGGAGTAAATCCCAGAAACCCATGCTCTCCTACCCCAATTATGTGACAATAAAGAAAAGCCTTTGTGTATTGCAAGCAGAACTTTCACTGGGTACGTGAGGGAGGAACCATGCAGAATCTGCCCCTTGTTCCCCTCAACAGTCACAAGCTGGTAATATACCAGAACTTCTGTGGTTAAACTCTCTGAAAAGTCCTATTTTTTTCACAGTTATCCCTTCTCCAGAATGTGGACTACTCTTTATATTCACTGTCATATTTGCCCTTGCTACAGTTTAATCCCAGCAACTATTTAGATGTTATTGTGCTATTATTGCAGCACTGGAGACTATTTTTAAAATGTGAAATACAGAATCTTGCCAAACTGCCTCCTCCTCTTATTGTGATTTTACCAAGAGTAGTGCTTTCATGATTTCATTATAGTTTTCCAAGAAAGACATTTAATGCAACCAAGCCAAGACTTTCTAGCATTATGCGATGTATATCAGTAAAGAGAAAGCAATTGCTTCCTCTGTCAGACAGGGATGTTACCTTGAGTGGATGACAAATGGACATCCCTTCATGGTCCTTTGTACTTGAGTCTAAAGATGCTAGACTTAAAAATATGTGAAAAGACTTGTTTTGCTCACCAAATAAAGACCCGTTAAGATCCCTTTTTTCCTCCATTTTCAATAGCTGTATTAAATTGTGGTCTTTATTCTGTTGTGATAAATCAACCAGTTCAAAGACAGGCAATCCACTGATTAATACATACAGACAACACCATGGGGAAGAGAAAAAGACCTACGGGTCTTGTGAGGAGACTCTAGAGAACATAATTGTTCTCTAATTTTAAGAGTAGTACTCAAAACAAAGAGGTTATTGAGGTAAGAAAATTAAATGTCATTGACACCGCATCTCTGCATTATGTTGTGACTAGCCACAGGATATTTGACACAATTACTTTTTAAAAATGAGGCTTATAAAAAGGTACTAGGTTAGAAATATCTGATTATGAAAATTCTTCCTAGCCTTCCCCCCCCCCTTCTTCAATCACAGATGGTATGCACTCTTACCTGGCATTTTGAAATGGAAGTATGGAGTGAGCGTATTCTGTCATCACTGTTCTCCCTTCTAAGTTCCCTGTCCTTTCCCCATATCCCTCTCTTAATTTGCCATTGCAACAAAGGTTTCCCAGAAGGTTTGTTGACAAAAGCCAGAAAAGTTAGTGTTGGGAGTGACCAAAGATTTACTGACAAGGACTGAATTAGGGCAGGTAAAGAATTGAGCCTTGCATCCAAGCTTGATAAAGTGGTAACAAACAGATCTTGCCTCCTGGATGGGACTAGCTGAAGGTGACAGCGAACTGGGCCTCACATCAAGGACACAGCGATGAGTCACCCCCTTTGGAATCTGAGTTTAGAATCTATATAAGAGATCCTTCCCCTTTATTGAGTTGGCAGTAGCTGCAGACCCAACCCTAGGGGCTCCATCTCAGCTGCTGTCCGGGAGCAGTAAACTCTGCTTGCTCAGCCTTTCTGCCTCCCACCTTCCTTTCTTTCTTACAAATGGTCACACAAGTTGGGACAAAACAGTTAGGTTTTCCTAGTAAATTAGTATTGTAAAGGAGGCAAATCCATCACTCTAAGGAATGATCTTAATTTCTTGAATTAGGTCATTTTTTAGGTCTGTGAAATCTCTGGGTGTCCAAAATCATCCATTCTAATCATTATGTTTACCTCCATTAAGTTTATTCCTTCAGCTTAAATACTAGACTCATTATCTCTAGCCTCAGAATAATCTGAGACCAGATACTATTGACATTATTTTATTAGTCCATCTTGTCCTAGGTAAGATCTGACGCAAAGTTTGACTTTTGCTCTCATGATGGCATTTTGTGTTTAGTTACCTTGTCATTTTAGCCTGTGGTAAATGTGGACTGCTAGTCACAAACCCAAAGTAAATTTACTCATACAATGAGAAAAAAAAAATTTGCTTTATGTTTGGAGGGTGCTGAATCCCTCAATGAACTGAGAAACCCTAGTGAGAAGTCAGAGTAACTGACAGCATTGCTTTTGGCATAATTTAGATAATATTGAAGTATTCTAGCTCCAGCCTAGCCATCTAAATTGTCAACTTAGAAACAATGAGACTGATTTAATAAATAAAGTATTCAATAATAGGAATCATGATTTGGGTCCAAAACCAAAGGGCAGCCCCAAGTATGGTCCATCAGAACCAGGACAGAAGGGAGTTTTAAAGGCTCTGTAGGGGAATTGGTCTAAGTTTTAGGTCACTTGTTTGAAACTTTTGGATTGGTTGACAGGAGTCTTCAGACAGAATGCTGGAGTGTGGGGTCTTCTGTAACATTCAGCAGATGGCCTTCCTGTTTCTTTTCCTAATTGTCCATAAGGAGAGAAGAGGGTGTTGCTGTTCTTTTTTAGTTACACATAGGGAGTTGAGTCAGGCTGCTCAGGCCGGCTGCTTACTTTTCACCTAGAAGTCTCAACTTGACAGCTTGGAGATAAGATAGTCTGTTTGATTCAAATTAGGCTCCACCAAAAAAATGTGTGATTGTCTTTGGTTAATTATGTCTCATCTTTTTAACCTCTGCTTTATGAGTAGGGTGGTAAGGTGATTGGGCTTGCCGCTAAGGATTACAGATTTACTGAACCTGCCTGAACCTTCATTTTCTCTCTTGGAAGCTGAGATAATTTTTACAACATAAAGTTATGGGGGAAATAAATAGTAATGAAAAGTGAAAATGACTTCTATTAATTTTTAAAGTAAATGGAGTTAAAATTATCAAATACAAACAACACTAGATATTTTATAAGCAGTGCCACTTTTATGGGGCTTTAATTCTAATACCATTTGGAAGCTTTAAGATACTTTGCCTATACTGGACTTCCTATAAGACTGAGAAAAATCTTGAGATTCTAGCAGATTCATTGTGTATTGTTGTTTTTCATATTTGTAGTATCCGACTCGGTAATAACAGCCTCCTTGCTGAGGAAGTTTTAAGGTTCTGTTTCTTCTGCTTGAATTGCTGTTGTATGCCCACATCACCATTCCAGTCTTATGTAAATTTGAGTCCTTTTTGAAAGTCACATCTTCAGAAGGACTTCTCATTATGCTAAACACTTACTGTTCCTACTGCAGCCACCATCTTTTATCTCACTCCTCTTGATTTCATAGCAATTATCACAGCTTGTAATAAGACATGGGAAAAAAAATTTGCCCTTGTTTAAAATTGAAGTTTGAAACATAGGCCAAAAATCACATGATTTTTTAATGAGAAACCTTGAGAGGAAGGGAGGGATTGATGGAAGTGCTTTTGAGAATGTGAGAGGTTGAAGCATGTCTTTCCAATTAGGAAACATCAAGACATAAAGAATAAAGAGCACTAGCAGGGTCAGGTGAAGGGACTGATTATGTCAGAATTATGTATATTCTAAATCTGGTCATCGTGAAATTGAGTTCTTGTCAGTCTGTTTGCTAAGATAGGTAAAAATTAGATGTGCGATTTTAACTATAGAAAGTTTACTATTACCTCCTAGGAAATATAAGTCAATCTTGAGGCTGTTATAATTACTGAAAAGCTTGTATAATATGTTCATTATGGAAAATTGTATTTACTTACTATATGTTTATTTCAGAAAATTACATTTGTAAGAATGTTATAGAAAATTGAGTTTATTCAAGTAGCTGTGCTATATATAGCAAGCTGTGATAAATGCCTTATAGCATTCAGTCGTTCTGCATATAGTGACAGGAATTAGTCTCACATGTTTATTATGCAGTCCATTTTTTGTATACCTACTATATGCGAGACACTGTTCAAGGCACTGAAGAAATAGTTGCTATGCACCAGTAACACCAACTTAGTGGTTTAAAACAACAGGCATGGATTATCTGACTGCTCCTGTGGTCAGAAATGTGGATGTGACTTAGCTTTTATTTTGGTCATAGGCTGCAATCAAGTTTCTGTCTGGTGCTGAGCTTATATAAAGATTTGATGGGGGAGGGATCCTCTTAGCCCTCTTGTGTGACTGTTGGCTTAATTTATTTTATCAAAGTTTGTTCTCTAAGAGCCTCGGTACCTGCACCCATTCCCTGGAGATTACCCGTAGTTCCTGGCACAGGGGCCTGCCTGCCAACATGACAGTTTGCTTCATCAAAGCCATCAGGAGTGAGAGAGCCTAAAGCAAGATGAAAGGCTGCCTCACTTGTAGTTAGCCTTCCATAAGTGATGTCCATTATGGTACCTGTCCACACTGGAGGGGAAGAAATTCACAATGGCTTGGCTGCCATGTGGCAGTAATCACTTAGTGCTGTCTTGGAGTCTGTGCATCACAAATGGAGAATAGAAGTTGCCACTTTCAGAATGCTCATTCTACTACCTCTTAAAAAGTATCCAGGTCTTCAGGTCATGCCAGACTTCTATGGGCTTGTTTGAGAAAAATGTATATATGCTTTTAACACAAGTTGCTATACCCACATGAAGAACTTTCTGGTTATCAGATTTTAGTCTGTCTGAAACTCTCATGGAGTTTCAGTTAAACCGCAGATCTGAAGCATGGTTTTTGAAGTGTACAGAATCTCTCAGCAGACCTGCACTGATCAAGGGAACAGAAAATCACTGCTTGTGAGAGTTTGGCTTCCAGGTCTTCAGCTCTACTTTAGCTAGATGGGTGGAAGAGACCCCTCTTGATGAAGAAATCCTGTTGTTGGGACTTCTGTTGAATTCTTAGAATGATTTACTTTATCATGACTTTGTCTGGAGGGCTTAGCTAGCTTTTCTTCATAGTGATGTACTGAATATAATTTGTGCTTATGTTCAAACACCGAATGACTTTTATTAAGTCACTCACAAGTTAGAGTGACCTGCTGTTTCAAATATTTGGAAGTAGAGTGAAGTTTTATCAAGTAAAACAAAGAAGTTAGTGCAGCATGAAAAAGGACAAAGAAAGGAAAGATTGGAAGGGAAAGAGGGAGGGAGAAAAGGAGGAAGAGAGCCCCCAACTAGCATTGTTGGCATCTAGGGGAATAAACAACTGGTACACTGTATGGATACTGCTATTTTCTATACTAGCCACGTTTTATGGTGTTACATCATCATCTAAAACGTCTCACGAAACTTGACATTTATATCAGCACAAGTTTAGAATTTGTATTTTAAAAGACACTGAGATAAGAGTTTGTACAGGCAGGCTGGAGGAATATCTTTGCCTTGGGTCTTAGGTATCAGAAAAGCAAAGATGAATGAAAAGATGTTAATTAGATCAAGGAGAAGGAAAATAAATGTAAATTGTGTGCATTGATCTTAGCCTAACCAAGTTTGGCTAATGGTAACACATAGCCCAAGGTTATTTGTAAACATTGCAATATAAAGACTGAGGTATGGTCTGTGAACTGGCTTAGGAGATTCAAAGGAACAGAACTCAGGTGCAGATTCAGCAGTTAGGGTCTGAAGTATGAACCTTTTTAACACTTCTCTGTGACTGGAAAACAAACGGTCTATTTAATTGCTTCATGAGTTTCCTTTGGATAAAATGTTTTTCCCTTACAGTAAGATTCTTTCCTGATTTTGTTGCTGAACAGGTGGGTTTTTGTGTCCCGGTGATTGAGGAATAATCGCCTGCACACCCCCCTGGGTCTGGAGAGTAGCAAGCTCAGATTTGTTGTGAGAGAGACTCCTGACAGCAGGAGGAGGTGCAAGGGAGGAAGCTGTTACTGTTGGGGGTCAGTTTGCTCTCTATAATCTCTCATGGGGATGCCCCTGTGATAGTGCTTTCCCACCACCCCCTTTGCCTCATTGCCCTACCTTGCCACCCAGAGGAGTGAAGCCACCGCTCGCCACTGTAGTACTTTACATACCTGTTACCAGCTCTGCCTGTTAGCTCAGTGGCTAGCAGCCTTTGTCTATTGGCTTTCTGCACTGTCAAGCACCCAGCCTTAGCCTGCTATTTTATAACCAGCTCTTGCAGGCCACCCCTCTAGCCAGCTAATTCTCTACTCCCTTAATTTCAGCTGTTTTTCTTTAGCACAAAAGGAAGGTCAAAAACTTTCCACCATGACAGTTTTTTTAAGGATGTGAATTCCGTTTCCTTAGACTTTTAGGAATGCCAAATCAGAGAAGTAAAATTGCAGTGAATATTAATTTCTTAATCTACGAGTATAATGTCATTAGAAGAGTGTAGTTTAGAATGGTGGAGTGACTCTACAGGCTCACCTAGGTAATCCATAAAAGCGACTGCTTGGAGCTCAGCCCCCGTGGCACTCTCCCCAACTCCTGTCTGAGCCCTGTTCAGCTATCTCTAGCTGTCTTCTTAGAGAATATTAAGAATGTGTTATCTTAACTTACGTGATTTTTATCATTAGACTGCCAAGAATAGTTGTGGTTTTCCTTTTTCATTTACAAGAATGTTTTTTCCTCTACAATAAACATTTGATTCCTTGATGTTTCAGTTAGTTAATAAGACATTATGTGCCATGTCAAACTCATTTCTATGTTTAAGCAATCTAATAGAGTCTAGTTCTAGAAGGTAGTTATGCAGCTTCCATAGTAGAAAATTGAATTTTTTCTCTGAAGAATAGACCGAGAATCCACAGCAGTTTTTCCCAACCATTATTACAGCAACCTTTTATGTAAATTAATCAAGTTTCTCCTTTCATTAGTTAATTTTTATTCTCTTGGAACATTTTTTCCCCCCTATGTATGTTTGAACTTTAAAATAAAACAGTAAGAGGAAACAGCCGAGTTAATTTGCAAAATATCAGTTACTGTTTTGGAAATCATTTTCAGGTTTTCTCATTCTTTTCCCCCTGATTTTTTTTTAAGTGCACAATTAGGATATTCGTTAGCTTAATTCACATGGGCCAAACATTTGCAATCTGTAGAGAATACCTACCTTTCAATAAACTTATGAAGATGGAGTTCCTTAGAAAACTAAGGAACATACTTTTCCCCATGGAAGTTAGATCCCAAAAAGTAGGGACTTCACATCATTTGAAGTATCCTATTATTCTTTAAAGAAACCTTTTTTTTTTTTACAGCAGTGTATTCTTTCACTTATAAGTAGCAAGATTATGAAATGGCATGATTATCTTATTACTTCTGACACTTATTCATAATTTACATTTATATTTACTAAGCACCTTTCTATGCTTATCATTATATTACATTGCTAGTAACAACAATTATCCAGTTATTTTATGATTCTTTTTTTGGTAATTTAACCCAAGAGATACACACTGTTATCAGCAGTTAGTGAACCCAGGGTGTCCAAACTTAAGAAAAGGTACATTTTTGCACCTATACTTCTTGAATTGTTCCTGCTCATTATCTTTGAGGAAACCATTTACTTTTAAATTCATGGAACAGCAAATCTATTAAAGACATCAATAACATAATAGCAACAGAATGAGAAATGAAGGATGATACAGGGGCACTAAAATAATAGGTAGAAGAGTGAAGGCTAAAAACAATCATGAACTTAAGCTCTCTTTTTATAATGTCCTGCAGAGAGTAGGTAGCAAACACCGTATTTCCTAACCAGCAAAGTCTCTTATTGGATACTATGTAAGTGCTCCCAGTGTTCTGTTTTTCCTTTTTTAACTCACAGTTTTCACCTTTGGCTAGTTAACTACAGTGGGGTGTGGTGGTCCACCTTTTTAGATAGACTTCAAATATATCTATGCTTCTGTGATTCCGAGATACCCTTTCTGCCTGTCATTTAAGAATTAACAGTGTACACCAACAATTTACTAAAAAATTGGTAAAGCTGTTTTGGGGGTATAACAATAATAGAAAACTAGCACACTCTCAGATGATATAATTAGCTCTATATTATATGGTAGTGCACTATTTAAAATATTAAAATTTTTTGGTAGTTAACATAATGATAGTTGACATAATCTTATCTCCAAACATATCCATACCCCTTACAAAAATATCAAGAACTAAAACTCATGCTCTCAGTAAAACATAAGTAATATCCAAACTTCAAAATAACTACCACTACAAAAATAAATTCTGAATCTTGGTGAGTTATCGCTCATCTTTCTGCTGTAAACCCTTGTGGATGACAAAAACTATTGTTGAAAAATAGCATAGGCTAGAGAAGGAAGAACTAGTAATATGTCTGATATTGATAAAAAACTATCACTGGAAAAGGAAACCCCACCTTAAATATTCAAATCACTGGCTAGCCTAATAAAGAATAAGAGGGAGAAAGAACAGATATTCAAAATAAGAACTTTCAGGGAGAAAATAATTATTGAATAAGGAGAATTTTAAAAAGTATCATGAAAGACTCCTTTGCCAGTATCTGTGCAGATAAATTTGAAAACCTGTATAGAATGGGTGTCAATTTTTTTTTTTTTATGAATAAAAACCAAAGGGTCCGATAAAACGAAGCCAGTAATAAGCCCTAAAAATCTGACTATAGAATTGAGGCAGCCAGATGGGGAGGCCCAGGGGACCACAAAGTGGGGAGGGAGTGCAGTGGACTATGGTGGAGGATTATAGGTATCTTGATCGCAGGTGTGGTGTGATACCATACCCTGGAAAGGGTGATCCTGTACCTATAAGTCATTTACAGTGTTGTAAACCAGTGTCCTCATTTAAAAAAATCCTAACATCTCTCTCCCCTCCTTTCCTCTCTCTCATTCTCTTTTCTCTCTCCTCTCTCACACACACATACACACACAAACATAAACAATTTTCTTTTTAAATTTTTTTTGGGATAAATTTATTTTTTACATCATTTTTATTTCTGTATAATGTTTACTGTCTCTCCTCAGGTGTAAATTCCATAAAATTCCCACCACCACATCAGCCATGAACTGTCAGTAGTCTCTTGTGCTTTTCCTGCCCCTGTTTTGGTGCCTCTCCACTTCCCCTGCTGTATGTCTTGGATTTATATTTTGCTGCTAGTTTTGGCTCTTTTTTTTTCTGAACTTTTGTTTGGTTTCTCCATGTTCCTTCCATAAGTGAAACCATCAATGTTTTTATTTGTTCTTCACTGTACTTAATCCCTTCCAGCTCAGTCTATGTTGTAAATGGCATGAATTTATCTTTTTTGATTCCAGAATAATGTTCCGTTGTCTGTACATACTAATCTTCTTGATATGTCATCTGTTTTAGGGTTGTTTCCATATTTAGCTATTGTCAATGGTTTTGCAATAAATATGAGATTTCAGGTTTCCTTTTGAATTTATGTTTTTGTGTCCTTTAAATGGTAGGAGTAGAATTGTTGGGTCATGTGGTAGCTCCATTTTTAGTAATTTGAGGCTTCTTTACACAGCTTTCCATAGTGGTTGGACCAGATTGCATTTCCACCAATAGTCTTACGAGGGTTGCTTTTTCTCCACCTACTTGCCAGAATTTGTTATTGCTTTTTTTTTTTTTTTAAAAAGAGCCAAGGAATGGACAATTTTCTAAAGGAATTGACTTGGTTAGAAATAGGTTAAAGTAACCAGCTTGCATCAGAGAAATAGAGAAAGTTATATGGGAGTTTCTCCACAAAAACAAACAAACAGATCAGGATGGATTCACTGGCAAATTCTGTCACACCTTCAGAAACCTAGTGCTCCAACACTTATTCCAGAATATTTAAATTATTTTTTAAAACTTTAAGAAGTAAACTAATAAAAGTAGAAAATGATTGCCAATATCATTTATGAAGATTGATGCAAAAATACTTAATATTTTATTCATTAGCAAATAGAATGCAATACCACAACAAAAACTGATGACAATTAGTGGTTAATCGCCATTATTCTGCATCCATAAATTTGAATCCTTATTAGAAATCCAGTAAAACATTATACATTTGAGCACATGTAAGGAGAAAAAAAAAATCATATGACTATCTTCAGAGTTAGTAAAAAATATTTGTACAAAATACATCTTGTTTAAAATAATATATATATAACTCAGTTTTAAAGTCAGCATCTTTTTAATGGAAAAATTGGTACAGTTGCTTCCACTAAGACCAAGAACAAAGAAAGTATGTCTTCTGTCTCTACAACTTTGAACCTTATTCTAAAAGTAAAAACTAAGACACTTAGAGATATAAGAACTGAAAAGGAAGAAGAGAAGTGAAATTATTTCTGCTTGCAGATAATATGATCATATACCTGGAAACCCCTAGGGAAACAATGGCAAACTTTCTCAGTTAATAAAAAGAACTCAGTAACGCATCAGAATATAAAATTAACATAAGAAAATTGGAATTGCTAGTCTTGAGGTACAGAAACAATAACAAATTCAAGGACATAATAGTAGAGAAACCCCATTTAAATAGCAATAACAGAGATTAAACACATAAAATTAATTCAGTACTAAACTTGTAAAAACTGAAGAAGGCAATCTTTTAAACACTTGTGAAAGACACAACAGTATGCAAATAAATTAAAGATTCTCCCTGTTCATGGAAAATATGACTCACATCATGAAGATGTCATTTTCATCCTTAGTTAAACAACACAACTCAGATAAAATACCAACAAGCTTCTTTGTTTAAGTGGAGTGGATGAGTTTGAATCTAGCATTTTATATGTCCA
>NW_004567107.1:41575848-41583470 GCF_000260355.1 Condylura cristata | reverse complement strand
ACCCTCCGCATCTCTGGCCTGTACCCCAGTTCTGTATGAATAAATAAATAAATCTTTAAAAAAAAAAAGTTTTCTAATTGCAATTCAAAATTCCAAAACAAGAAAGAAATAATTAATAAAATTTACTACAGGAAAATCAATCTTTGCAACTTAAAAAATGCCTGGCAAATTGAGACAAAATATTTATAAAATATTTATCAAAGTGTTCATATCTTTGATATATAAGGACATTTTTAAAAGAGTGAAAAATACTAAAATACATTAGAAAAATACGCAAAAGGCATGAAAAGAAAATTCACTGATATATGGAATGGATTGGTTCTTAAATATATGAAAAATTATTCTGCTTCAGCTTAACAAGAAAAATGAAAAATAAAAACACTCTTGAGATATCATTTCCTATCAGAATGGTAAAAATTTAAAAATATAACAACACATTCTGTTTTTGTGTGATTGAACAAGCGGGCACTTTTACACATTGGTGATGGAAAGACAAATTGGTACAGTCCCTTATGGAGGGAAGTTTGGCACTATCTGAATAACAAAACAAACAAAAAGCTACATATGGAATTGCTGTTTGATCCGGGATTCCACCTTTAGAAACTTATCCTGAAGATACCCTTTTAAGCAATGTGGAAGCACATATGTGATGTTTTTCATTGCAATGGAAGATATAATTGCACATATTGGAAACAACTTAAAGCTGAAACATTGGTGATTGATTAAATAATCTGTGTTACATGCTTGCAGTGGAGAATTGTGCAGGTGTAAAATAAAAGAATCAGGAAGTTTTCTGTGACCTGTTGTACAGTGACTTCCTGGATAAGTAAAAAAAAAAAACAAAGTGGAAAAGGGTATATATAACCCACCACCTTTTGTAGAAGGGAAACAACAGCAAAATAAGGAAATGGGTGCATCATACCAACAAGGAAAAATGAGAGACTAATGATGTTGGTTAATTAAAGGGGTTAGATGGAAGTGTTTAAAAAGCATACAAAAGATTGGCGGAAGGGGGTTAATACGTCTTACAATACATACTTTTATGTCTTTCTAACTTTTGGAATTATGCTATTATTTTATATATTCAGTATAAATAAAAAAATCAACATATATGACAGGATATTAAATGAGAATAAAGAGAAATCAACTGAACTGTATTTCAAATGAATAACATAATCACACTAATGGTTCTCTGAGAGAAGCAAATTGAGAGAACAAAAATTCCATGATGTTTGAACATTCTAAGCTTGAAAAGCACTTAATTTACACTATTATTTTGTCATCTTGTTAGAAAGGGATTTGTTTTAAAAGCAAAAAACATAGTAACTTCACAAGAAAATAAAATAAAAGCTCTTATGTGCTTTAAAGCATGAGGGTCAGCCATAAAATGACAGGTGAAGGATGAAAATGGTATTCTAAAAGTAGTGTTGAACTAGACAGATTTGATGCAAACATTCTGATCATATAGTATAACTGATTAATTCATTATCTTAGATTCCCCATTGTTATTTATGCTTTTAAAGATAGCAGTAAATAAGTAAATGGTAACAGCCATAAAGCATTGGATAAACATGTAGAATATGCGAGTTTTTAAGTTTCATTTTAAATTCTGCCTTAAGGAAATAGATTTATATATCATTTCTTTAAACTATTTTAAAATAAAAATTCAGAGTGTGTCAAGGTAGTCTAAATGTAATACACACTATTTTATGTTAGAATTGTGTCATCACGGAATCTATAAAAAAATTACTAAATTGTTTTAAGACCTACTGTAGACTTTACTTTGTAAAGTACTATAGATTTTATTTTGTAAAAGCTGTTCCAGTAAACAGGTTTGAAATTTGTTTACATAGCTATAAACAGTAAATCATTAAGAATCTAATTTTTGATAGGAGGGGCTTCTGGTTCTAAGTTGTCTTTTTAAACATATTTTTAAAAATTTATTTATGTGTAGAAGAACTGAAGTGTAGGCCATAGGTGCAGGGAGGGAGAGGATTTACCAGAGACAGAGTGGGGAGCAGAACAGATGGAGTGACTGAAATACACTGCTGAGGGGAGCAGTGGGCAAGATAGGAGAGGTCAGCTCTCTGGCCAGGAATTGACTTGTGCTGAAGATAGCTTCAAAGTACTGAGACTTTAACCCCATGCACCATCCCTACTTTAGTTCCAGACTGTCTTGAGTTAAATATATGCCAGTGCTAGAGGAAAATGACATGGATCTACTCTCTTCAGTTCTAATGAATGCATTGCCAAAAAGCAGACAAGTTACTCTGATTTACACCTTCTTGCAGCAGGTTTCTGTATGTAATTTGGAACCTGTGAAGTTCGTTTTATTCCATTAACTGCCAAACCATGGACAGGGCCCCCAGAAAAATTTTCATTATGTTTCATTATGTACGTATTACTATTTTACTAAAGATAAACTTACAGGGCCTTCCCTGGTGGTGCAACAAGTTGGAATGCAGACTGACAGCTAGCTCCAGCTGGCTTCAATGTAAGTTGGATCCCTGGCCCTGGAGGTAACCCACAAGGCTTGGAAGTCTCCTGACTCGCCCACTGCTCCCCTCAGCAGTGTAGTTTGTCAAACTGCTCCTCATTCTGTCTATGGTGAAATCTTTCACCACCTCTGCACCTATGGCCTGTACCCCAGTTCTGTATGAATAAATAAATCTTAAATAAATCTTCAAAAAAATCAACTTACAAAAACTCCCTGAAAAAAAGGGACATTAAGAGACTCTAGATAAAATTATTTTCAATTAAGATAATCACCTATCTTCTTAGAAATCTTATTAGTTGTTCTCATGCAAATAAAAACTCTATTCATCTGTTTCATAGATTATATGCATCAAGAGGTAGCAGGCTGAGTAACAGTTTCAGAAATATATATTCCTTTCTTATATTCCCCAAATCTGTTACCTTACACACTGTAAAAATGAATATATTTCATATGAAAAAAGATGTGATTAAGCTAAGAATCATGGATGAGGAGCTTATCCTGGACTTCTAGATATATCCTAAATTTAATAATAAAGATCCTCAGAAGAGAGGTACAGAGGGAGATTCCACAAAGAGCAGATTCTGTGACTTTTGTCCAGAGATTGGCTTTAATGTGTTTGTAAATAAAGCAATGCCTGATACCACCAGAGGCTGGAAGAGGGAAAGAATGGATTCTCCTTTAGAGCCTTGGGAAGGAGTGCAGTCCTCTTGATACCTTGATTCTGGACTTCTGACCTCAATAACTGTGATTATAATATATTTGTGTAGTTTTAAGGCATCTAGTTTGTGGCAATTTGTTACAACAAAACTGATATATAAAACATTCAACTACATTCATGTTTTTGATGATGTGGCTATTTAAAAATGGAAAACGTGGATCTAGTTAATTTACTCTTTCAGTTAACCATCATTTGTCTCTTGAGTGGACATAGCTAAAGTCATGCAGTGGGGAGTTTATGCTGTATTACCTTGGTGTAATTATGTGCAATTAAGTTGTGTTTCTCTAAGAAGTGAAAATATAGCTGAGTATTTTTCTAGACCTAGAAGTTATATATAGTTTGCCTAGTGACTGTGGCTAACTGCATAGATTTTATAATGGAAGAAATATTTGCTCAGACAGGGATATATATAATAGTAATAATGATACTTGCCTGTGGAATAGATACTTTTCAAATAATTCTGTGTGGGGGAAAAAACTCAAATTGTACTACAGAAAGGTCATCTGAATAGCTTAAGACCATAGTAACTAAAGCTGTGCTTAGCTTTCAGATGAAACAGCTTGATATATTAGAAAGACTACTTACATGGAGAGTCAGTTTATTAAGTTGCATTCATGTTTTCTGGGTTCTTTCCAAGAAATTTGGAATTTTTAAATCTTCATTTATAATTATGATGGATTGAAGGGATGTCTCATTTCAGGGAATATGAACTCTTAAAATGGAAATAAAGATGTTCTGATTTTCAAGAAAGTATGTGTTTGTGGTGATGTATAAGCTGATGTGGCATGAAAGCTTTTGACTAAGAAGTAGGGAGCTGCATTTGCATCATGCTCAGATTGTGTAGTAGAATTTCTGACTTAGTGGAAGGTGGGGCTGAGGAGGTGCTGGAAGTCTGGCAGTTAGACATCAGTGAGATGTAGCAATGGTAAAATGGTTCTGATTATTTGCATGCCCACTTTTTGAGGAACTTGAATTATTTGATATGTGGGACCAATATTGGATATTACAAATGTTTGCTGTATTAGCTGATAGTTTTTCCTCTTATAAAGCAAACTGATCCACTCATACACATCAAGGAAGAATTATTTTGAGGTGAGAAAGTGATGGGAACCCTGGATAAAAGTAACCTTCTTATAGTAAGGAGAATCTTAAGTTTTGGAAATAGATACTCTAGATTTTAGGAAGTATATTTATTTCCTAAAATTTGAAAAGTGTTCATCTTGACTGGGATGTCATCAAGATTGATGTTCTCCTAGAACAATTACATGTACGTTAGATTCTATTTTCCAAACCAGCCAGCCCCTTGTGCTGTCCATCCCTTGGTAAGTTCTGTCCTTTCATAGTTAAGATGACTGTTGCTACTGCCTTTTTGACCTAAAGTTTGCAGTATCTTTCCATTTCCTTGTTCTGTTCTCTGTGGGTGTGGGTGTTCTACTCTTCAATTAATACATGAGAACTCCTTTCAACATTTCTTGAGGGGGGTTCTAATATTTGAAAATTTCTTCAACTTCTAGTTGCTTGACAAGGATTTTATTTATCCCTCATATATGAAGGAGAGCCTTGCAGGATAGAATACTTTTTTTCTGCATTTTGATCATACCATTCCATTTTCTACTTGGTCATAGTGTTTCATATATATTTACAGTGAAAATCATGTTTTCTTATGATGTTCTACATCCTAAATTCGGTAACTGTGACTTATTCACCAATATATCCCTATTCTAAACAAATATCCTCTCTTATTAACCAACCCATTATGGGTATCAATGCAACATGTTAAATAGTATTAAGTGGAATTTTTTTTTTTCCTTCACATACAAAGAACCTCAGTATTTACTCTTGGCTTCTCCCTAGTGGTAGCTTTTTAAAAACAACTATATTTTTTAGTAAATTATATAACAGCAATTCAGAAATGACAGAATGGCAATACTAGAGAAGCTATAACTAATACATTTGTATATAGAAAAACAGAACTAAATCTTTTTGGAGACCAATAAATATTACTACATTAACAGGATGCATTTCTAAGAAGGAGTTGTACTAAGAAAAATAAGCAACCTCACATATTCATCCTCGAGGTTTTATGCACACACACACACACACACACACACATCCAGACAGGAAGGGCTTGCTTTTGTGTTGCTGGAAATCAATCAAAACAGTGGGCTGTCTGGTTGTGTAGGGGTTAAGTTGCAGCACTATTACTGCTGTGGCCTGAGTTTGATCCAGGCCCAGCAGGTGACTCACATATGTTGCAGCAGACCTCTCCTGTCCTGCACGTTGGTCCCCTCAGCAGTATATCTCAGTAGTTCTGCCTGTTCTGCTCTCCATTCTGTCTCTTTTGAATCCTTTCAACCCCCCCCACACATACCTCTGGTGTACACCCCAGTTGTTCTATAAATACAAAATTAAATCTTTTTAAAAAGGAAGAAAGAAATCAATCATTTCTCTGATGAATATTTAGGGAAGAGAACACAAAATCCAGCCAAACAGATGCAAAATTAAATTTTGAGCATTGAGAGTGAGAAGTCCAAACCTCTAAAACTATTCATAGACAAGAAGACTATTAAAATATACTGGGCATTTCCTCCACTCTTCATCTTATCTAGCCTCTATTCTATAATTTGTTTCTTCTGTTTATTTTTGTCACTTCTTTACCTATTTTATTATTTAAAATATGATTTGGTTCTGGTTGTTTCTGCTAGCTCTTGCTCTCATGCCTGACTTTGCCCCTCGACTTCTTGACCTACTCTTTCCCAGCCCTTCAGTTTGCAAATTTTCTCTTTTCCTCAAATTTCTTCAATCATGAGTGTCTTTATTCAAGCTGACATAATAAAATACTAGAGACTCTATTTCTTGTTACACTAGAAATTTAATTCTTACAGCTTTAGAGGCTGGAAGTCAGAGACCAGGATGTTGGCATGGTTAGGTTCTGCTGAGGACTTTTTCTGATTGAGGTAACCAATTTCTAATTATATCCTTACATGTTGGAAGAAGGGTGAAGTATCTCTGGCATTTCATAAAGCTATAATCCCATTCATTAGCGATCCCTCCTCATTACCTAAGCACCTCTCAAAGACCTAACTCCTAATAATATCACATTGGATGCCAGGATTTCAAAATACAACTTTTGGGGTGATACACAGATTGCAAATATTACATTTTGTACTAAGTAATATGACTAAATCCTAGTTTATATGAAATCTTTGACTATCTATACCCTAAACTTCAAACGTCTCGGAAACAAAATTTATCTAAAAAATCGTAGTTGGTCACCAAACACTTGGTATACTCTCATTGCATAATCTAATTTCTCAAAGCCTGGTGTTTTGTTTTTCTCAAACATGTCAGACCAATTTTAAACTTTTCAAACTTTTCAGTGTGAATTAAGAACAGTGTTATTTAGCAAAGGCAATAATTTGATTACCTCCCCTGTGCTAGTTGCAGCCGGGCATTTAATCTGGCTGAGACCCACAGACCGCAATTTGAACAATCAGGGTAGTTTTCTATAATTGCAATAAATCATATCATTAACCATGACAGACTTTCCCTCCCACAGATTTTTTTTTCCAGTAACAGTTAACTCCTGAACTCCTCATGAAAGCCAGATTTCACTGTAGTCAAGTGAATTTTGTTGTCAGCTGGCAGAATATAAAGACAGAGTCTGTGTTGGAAAAACACTGATGTCCCAAGAGTGAAGCCTAAAGAGGTCACTCTAACTTGAAAAGATGTAAAACTCAAATGGATATGCCACACATACAGAGGCCATCTGAAAGAATAATTTGTGAAAGGACTATCTGCTGCAAAGCTGTTTAATTTTCTAACATGGAAACAGATGGAGATCAAGACATGAGGCATACTTACATTGTTACATTTTGGTCATTTATATAAAATACACCTGCTACTGTATTGAGGCTTCCTGGAATGAAATACATGAAAAGAGAAAACATTTAAAAAAGAACATTTATTGCCACTTTATGTAAACTCATTTTACAATATGTCCCCTTTAAATAGGAATTTCAAAAGTGGACTACGTTCAAGCACTCACATAAAAACTTTACATTCACTCTGTCCTATGTCTGATGTCTCACCATACTTAATAATTCATGAATTCATATGATACAAAATTTGGAGTTCAAACTGTTGGTTCTTACTGTACCAGATGAGATATTTAGAGCATTTTTACCATAAACACTGATTTTGTGAAGCACATGTTCTTTCTCAATTGGTGTTTTGCCATTTATATTTATGCTATGTTCATGTTCTGAGTTCCTTTACTTTCTTCATAATCTCATTGAGTGGCATATTATGGTCACTTAAATTGTATTTAAAACAGTATAAGTACTATTTAGAAAGTGCACAGGACTATGGTGATGGCACATGGGTGACAGTGATGGGAAACCCATG
>NW_004567107.1:41571944-41575338 GCF_000260355.1 Condylura cristata | reverse complement strand
TGAATGCATTTCCTTTTAGTCTTCTGGTATCAGTTTAAGAAGTCTTAAACTACTTTGAGCTGGTTTTTAATAGGTAATGTATTCTTTTTCACTGTAATTTTATTTTCCTCTCTGTATTTGATATTCTGAAATTTTGCATTCATGAATCTAAATCTTTTCAATTGTTTAAAATTCATCTTCCTCAGTATTTGATTCCCTATCAGTTTTTTTAAATTTTTAGATTTATCTATCTTAGTAATCTTCCCACTGCATTACAGAGTTATTTCTTGTATTCATTCTTCAATTATAGTAACTCTGTCCTTGTTTTCTTTCCATTTTATAGACACAGTATCATTTTGAATAGAAACCTAAATTAATTTTTCTGAACCCAAATATTGACACAGTGACTATCTAATACTTTTCAGCTAGCTCCAACCATTGCTAACATGATATGACATCCTTTGGAATTAATTTGTAGTTATCAAGCCCCCTAAAATATCTTCTATTTACTAAGTTATTTGTATTTATTCTATCAGTTGTTCTGATTTTTTCTCTTGGTTATTCTTTTTCATGCCACTGGGTTTCCTTAAATAAGTAATCCTTTATTGGCTGTTTCTCTCCCTCTTTCTCTCCCTTCCTCTTCTTTCTGGAATCTCCTGAGCAATTTTTTATTGGTTTTCCTGTAAGCTGACAAGAGTTTCTACTGACTTTGCATTTGTGGATATCTATTTCCCTAACACATTTTCTCTTCATAGAGAAGCCCAATAGTAGACTCTGCATAAGAGGGCAGGGTGTGTTGTGTTGTGTGGCAGGGTTCACTTTAGGGTATGGGTGTGGAGAAAGCAGCCTAGGAAACTGCAGCAAATGCCAGGAGTACAGATGACTTCAGGACTTGAATGCATTTGTCAGAGTGATTTTTCCTTTTCCTTCCTATATATCTAGTGTGTGTTTCCAGAGTTATTCCCAGTTTTGTTTGTTTATTTCTTAGATTTCCATATGCTGAACCATTGCTGAGTAAGAAAAAAAGTAGCTCCCTCAACACAAAAGATACACAGACACAAAGGATGTGTTTAACACAGGTGTGGCCTAGGTTGCAGCTACCATTAACTCCTTGCCGAGTACCTATTTGCAGAGCACAATCTACACACCTCTGTGTGATTATGACCTGTGCTTACAGCCAAGACAGAAGAATCTTGCCCAGGGTGTACTTTACTTTCAAAGGGCTCTGTAAAGGGGAAGGAAGATGGACAGAAAGATGCAGTAAATTTTCTAATGTGCACCCCATTTCTCACCATTCAGGTGAGATTTTTGCATTGCTTCCAGCAAGACCTTGTGAATACACATAAACTTAACTTTCTCACTTTCCAATAAGAATTGTGAGTTTGAGACTTCAATTCCGGGTGGAAGTATATAAATAGATAGTGGAAAGTCTTGAGGCGGAACTGCAGGAGAATTGGGGGAAAGAACACTAAAAGGGAGATGAAATGTGCCGGTGGAATTAATAGGTATGATAGTAAACTATTTTCTTCTAGAACTGTCCTCATCCTGGCACTCACATTACTTGACACTTAACAAGGTGGCGATTTAGTGATTGTGACCTAAACAGATGAATGAGGTCCATGCTTTACCCCTTTGTAGCCCCCACAGCTTGACACATCCACTCTTTTGACTGTCTCTTACACATTAACATCTTTCATTCTTCAAATTCAGAAAAGCTGAAAGACCTAGCTGTCAGAGACACAATAGCACTGAATTTATTCCTTTTTGTAACCATTTATTACAGAGGGGATGCTGGCAGAAACACTGAGGATGAACAAAAGAAGTATAGATATATTTCCAAAATAAATATGGACAAGACTAGATACAAGAAAGCATTTACGCAGTCATGGAAAACATGAATGTCTTATGCTATATATGATATTTATATATTGCTGGTTATATTTCATTTATACATGTATTTGTGATTTATATGACTATGTGTAAAGATCTCATTGAATCTATTCTGCCCAATATTTATCAATATTTATTTTGGTGGTATACATTTTATGTTAGAAAGCAGAGACGTAGGGGTAATTAATGTATTATTTCTCTAATTTTCTCCTTTTGAAACTTGTAAGAACTTGATACAGTTAAAGAAACATTAAGGGTAACATTTCCTATTTCTAGTTCTTATGTAAGAACAGGAAGAATTTATAGGGAGTATTTTTCTGCATGCTAAAAACCAGCTGCTTTAAGCACCTAACTACATTGATTCAGCACCTCTTGACCCCTTAAGTTGAGGTATACGTGCAACAGCAGAAATCTCGCTGATAAAGCCCCATTTTTCAAGTCACTAACTACTCTAAGATATGCTCGCATAAAGGGAATAAAAGGATTTCATTTCAAGCATCATTGAGTTGTGAAGGCAAGAATTATGCATAATTTGTTTCATTGGAACTGTTCCTTAAGAGGTTTTATTGATTTTCATTGGTGACCACATATAACTTGTAACATTTCCTTCAGTGATCATTTTGATCACAATTATGTTAAAATAACATCCAAAGCACAAAAGGTGAAAAAGATTTCATTTAAAACTCATTTTTTATTGAGTACCTGCTTTGTGTTATTTGGCAAAAGTGGAAGCTGGTTGTATGTGTGTGTGTGTGTGTGTGTGTGTCCACAGTACTAGCAAATATACTGTTTCGTAGGAGATACTAGCTGCTGAATACATTGGACTATGAAATAGTTTTTACCTTTTTCTTCCTTTTTCATTGTTAATTAGGAAAAATTGCCAGACTCCCTAATGGTAGCATGTCTAATTTAATAACCTGAGAATCTAATGCTTGAAAATATAATGAAATGTACTAAATACCATGCCCGTTTTATAATTATGGATACAAAACATATTGTAACTAATCTTTACCGATTAGGAAAGTCTTTTTTAAAGCACAAAGTATAGTCGTAGGAGAACTACAGCTCTACCTGCATAATTTAATATGATTATCAAGCATGAGGTTGTACTTGAGTATGGGCTGATGTGCCACAAGTTGCTTAAAGATGAATATCAGTCAACAAACCCTTTACCAGATTCTTCCCTCCCTCTTAATCCTGTAAGAAAACAAAAAGAAAAACATTTAGTGAAATTGTCCCCTTTTCTTTTCCTTGGGAAAGTTTCTATCATTTGCTTTTTATAAACAGCCTAAACAATTGTCCTATGATTTTACTCGGTATTTTGAGGATACTTCTTGAACCAATTTTTATACACTTTGGGGAATCAGCTCTTCCTGTTTGCCTTGTTTAAAACAAAACTATATAGAGGCCCTCCCTGGTGGCGCAGCGGGTTAAAGCACAGCACTGACAATCTAAAGCCGCTTCCACATGAGTTCGATTCCCGCCTGCCCCGGAGGTGACCACATGGCGTGGCAGACCTCTCCTG
>NW_004567107.1:41500486-41571809 GCF_000260355.1 Condylura cristata | reverse complement strand
CAAAAACAAACAAACAAAAAAAACTATATAGATAGTAGTGTAGAATAACAGAGATAATTTATGTTGAATCCCTGTTTGAGACTTTCCTAGTCGTGTGACCTCAAAGAAATTTGGCAGGTGATTTATCTACTTATCTGAAAACTCAGGGACATTTGTTATGAAGATTACATCATAATTCACTATAAAGAAGTTACTGAACACATTTCCTTTCTCTTCTACCTTTTCCTCTTGAAAAACACCTATGATACTGAACAGTGATACACGAAGGTTTACTGTAATATGTGACTTTGAAGTAAGAACATAATTTATTAGTATATGTGCCATAAATTTTGTGGACAGAGTCTAGCCCTAAATGTGTGGGAGATGTCTTAGTGTGATGATTCAGAGTTTGGAGCTGAATGCCTTCAAAATTAGATGAGTTTGAAATCTGTCCCAGCTACTTATGAGTGTTGTGACTCTGGGAGATTACTTAATTTGCGGGGCCTTACTTTCCTGACCTGTGAAATGGGAACATTAGTAGGATCATTTCATAAGGGATTAAATGTTAAAAGGATAAATCAGTTGAAATCTATGGAAAACTCAGTTAAGACCCATAGAGGCATTCCTGTTCCTGGTATTTTGGCATATCTCTTATAAGTCACACATGCAAGGGAGGTCTTTTGTTTTAGTATTCTTACTTTTTATTTCTGATGTTGTTGGTATCTGAAATTCTCTTTAGGCAAAACTTGAGTTTTAATTTCTTATTTACCAACCAATCGGACTGTGTAAAAATGGCAGGAATAACTTAATTTGATTGCATTTATGGTTAGTAGTGAAACCAGATTTTCCCCCCTATTATTTTTTTTTTTTTAAAGATTTTTATTTATTTGTACAGAACTGGGGTACAGGCCAGAGATGCGAAGGGTGAGAGGCTTCACCAGAGACAGAGCGGGGAGCAGAACAGGCAGATCGACGAAGTACACTGCTGAGGGGAGCAGCGGGCGGGTCAGGAGAGGTCTGCCACGCCATGTGGATCTCCTCCGGGGCGGGTGGGGATCGAACTCATGCGGAAGTGGCTTTAGCTTCTTAGTGCAGTGCTTTAACCCGCTGCGCCACCAGGGAGGGCCCTTCCCCCCTATTATTAATGGTACTGAAAAGGTTCAAAAGCAAGCAGAAGCTTATATTGGTTCCTCAAAAGACTGAAAAATGTTTCCAGATAGCTCCTCCAAAAATACATATTGGGGGGGATAATTTCAGGGAGTTCAGGTGATAGAATCTCCAAAATTTTGCTTGTTTCAGACCATATCATGTTTTCCATAATGTAGGCTAGATTTTCTACATTTCATTGTTTATTTCATTTTTTTCCCCAATGATCATCTATTAAGCATTCAATAAGATGAGAAGATTTGGGTAAGATGCCTTCCATCAAGATCCTCATAGCTGACTCAGGGGAAGCATGGTAACAAGTAGATAATGCTGTGCTACACTCTGTTTGGGTAGTGGTGCAAAAAGTGTTTCAGGAGCCTGAGAAGGGCCCATTACCTGGCCTGATGAATAGCAGGAGGGAAAATAGAGATGATTCATAGGAACTAGTCACAATCAGATTTGGTTCTACACCTCTTGATGACACTTAAAATGTACAGGATTATTTGTGCTTGTCCCAGTGATTGGGGAATGGGTTAATTGACCTTTACTGAGCAAGGGCAGAAGTGCTGAATGCCTTTCAAAATACAGATAACTCCATACAGCAAGAATTGTCCCTTCAAATCTGACTTCCTATGTTTATTGCAGCACTATTTACCATATCTAAGATGTAGAAACAACCTAAGTTCCCCAGAACAGGTGATAGATCAAGAAGATGTGGTATACGTACACAGTGGAATCTTACTCAGCAATCAAAAAGGTAAACTAATGTCATTTACAGCAAGCAATATAGATGGAGCTGGAGTAGATTATGATAAGTTAAATAACTCAGAAGGAGAAAGATAAATGCTATATGGTATCACTTATATGTGCAATATAGATAAACCAAAGGGTCAGACAAAAACAATCTTTAAAGCCAACCTTTGAAAGCTAACCATAAATATCAAGGGGAAAGGATATGGGAAGGGGAAAGGGTAAGAACAGGGTCTGAAGGAGAGTGGATGATGGTGGAAGACTGTGGGTACTTAGGTGATAGGAATGCTATATGACTACCCTGGGATGGGGTGAGGTACTGTGAAACTCTAGCATGGATATAAAACAGTGGTATTTCAATATAAAAAAACTTTCCTTTTCCAGATATCAATGGTGTCCTGGTTGAGAGTCAGTGAATGAAAAGGGAAATATAGGGAATAATGTTAATATCTTGGACAGACAAGGGGCGGGGGTAGGAGAAACTTTTTTGAGCCTACAGATAGGGAGGGACAGTGATCCTTCTCTGTCATTGCTTTTTGTTGGGATGCCTTAAACTGTTTTTTTGTTTTACTTTTAATCCCTGGTTTTGACAAGCCTGATATAAGGATGCAGATTAGCTTGTGCATCCCTTTTTGGTGTGGTCTAGGCTGCTCAGGTCCATTGAGAATGAGTCCATCCAGATCACTATTGGATGATGAAAACCTCCAGAAAGAATATTTACATTTTTTCTTCTTCCAACAGACTATCAAGAGTTAAGAAGGGACCAGATATAAAAGAGCAGTAGCATTCTGAACCACAAAATCTGTGTGTGTTTGCTTTGATTCATTTTCAAATACATTGAGCAGCTAATACAGTTGTCCATGGCTATGACCTAAAAGGAGAACCAACACCACAAGAAAGAATTAAAGTGTGTATGTCAGGAATTGAAGAAAAAGGAAAGGACCAGGGAATATGAATCTAAGTGCCTCTAGACCCAGGGTTGTACCTCACAGTCTGAGGGAGGTAGCCCATCATGAAGGCACAGGAGGAGCCCCAGTATTTCAGCAGAATAAAAGTACCAGGATGATATATGCAAATGCTTTCAAACTCTGCTTCATTAAATCACAGTGTTTTGCCCAAATATCAGTGGCCATAGTGAGAGAAGTAAGATAAATGGAAAGAGGGATAAGGAGAGGCTGTATTAAACTGTATTGCCATGGTTTTCAGCAGCATCTATCACTATACACACATAATATATTCTCACTATATATATGAATTCCATATAAGATTTGATTTAAAAATAATGAACAAGGTCTCTTTTTAAAATGATTTGGAAATCACTGTCCAAGAAAACATCTAGGTTGTCGCTCCTTTATCAGCTGGCCATTTAGAAGTTAATTTGCTATGCAAGTTTGGCCAAGTGCATGGGCCTCTCTGTGCCTCTGTTTATTATTTTCTCTGCGCAATGAGGAATTCAGGTTAAAATATCTAAGGATTTATTAAGCTTTATGACTGTGAATTTTCAAATGTGTTCATCAAAATTACTGCATTTTGTGAAGGGGAATGATTCGGTAGCATTAAGTATCTGTTGCTACAGATGAGCCACGAGAGTAGGTTTTTGAACTGAACCTTATAAGATATGTGAAATGAAAATTAGCTTATTTATGGAAATTCAGTTTCCTGCTCTAAGAGAAGCTAGTGGTTTCATCAAGACACAACATCTGGAAGAGTCCTAATTCATCAGTTTACACAGTGCTCTAGCTCACATCTTTTACTGGGAGAGTTAGTTGCCCAGCCTTCCCCTGTGAAGACGTGCTAGTTTTTTAATGGAGTAACTAAAATTCTTGCAACTCATTTGATAAGTGTATTTAGTTAGTTCTATACAGATGTTGGAGTATAAATTCACTTTTCTAAGAATCTTTTTAGTAATCAACATCCTTGCTATGACTGTGTTTCCAATGAGAAGATTTGACGATTCTATACATTCATTTCCCAAATTCCCATTAGAATCTTTAAAGATTGTCTTACTTATTTGATCTATGTTCTTGGAAGTATATTATCACAGCTGAAGTGGAAGCAGTGCCTCTGCGTTCTGGTATCATCCTCCCTGTTTGCCTGAGTAGATCCATTTTCCAGCACTTTACAATACTTGTGCAGGATTGCTGGGTTTAGGCTTCCTCTCTGCTTGTTTTGACATATACTAGATGGCATTGTGATAGTTATTTCAGAATGATCTCTGGAGCAGAGAGAGAAATGAAATGTTCAGAGAGAAGCAGTACCTAGCACATCTTCATGCAGTAATGTCAACACCATGTGTTGACTTTTTATAAATGCTTTTTAACGTAAGGTTACATTAGTTTGCAGCACTGTGTATGATTCCGAAACTTAGGATGCTGCCTCTTCAGGTGTTTGTTAGCGCACCACCACTAAGGCACCCTTTGTCCTCCACCACAGTCCATTGTGCCCCTTCCTTCTTTTTCTCTCCACTGTTCCCCTCCCACTTTGGTACTCTTAGTTTTAGAGTCAGATTTCTAGGATTTGTTTTCAGTTTGTTTTTGTCTGACCCTTTATTTTGTTTCTCTGTATTCCACATGTGAGCGAAAACATCCAGTATTTGCTTTTTCCTTCTATCTTATCTTCTTAGCATAATCCCCTCCAGATCCATCATGTTGTCTTTTTTTTTACGATTTATTTACATGGGCACACAGATCTGGGGTACAGGCCAGAGGCTCAGGGGCGGCGAGAGGCTTTGACAGAGAAAGAGTGGGGAGCAGAACAGGTAGATTGATGAAGTACACTGCTGAGGGGAGCAGCAGGCGGGCCAGGAGAGGTCTGCCACGCCATGTGGTCACCTCCAAGGCCGGCAGGAATCCAACTCATGCGGAAGTGGCTCTAGCCTCTCAGTGCTGTGCTTTCACCCGCTGCGCCACCAGGGAAGGCCCCATGTTGTCATTTTATTCAAGTTTTCCAACAGCCCCATAAGGATGGCAGTGTTGTTGCTATCACCACCACCATCATAATTATTTTATAATTATACTTGAGAGGAAATAGAGGTTTACAGAGATGAAATAACTTGCCAAAAGTCTCACAAGTCAATTTCTATTGCTTAGTAAACTTCAAAACTAACTTCTACATGGTGGTATTTGTGGAGGGTATAAAGATATTTCATAGTTTAATCCCATTCTCACTTTTGTAGTCTAGTATCAGACTTTTGTACTTCTTTTTTATTTAAAGATTTATTTATTTATGCATGTAGAACTGGAGTACTGGCCAGAAGTGTGGGGGGTGAGAGGGTTCACCAGAAACAGAGTAGGGAGCAAAACAGGCAGATGTACCGAAATATACTGCTGAGAGCAGCGGGCTGGTCAGACCTCAGGAGAGATCTGCCACGCCTTGTTGGTCACTTCCATGGCCAGGGATGGGACTCGTGTTGTATTGGCTGTGGTAACTTCACAGTGCTGTGCTTTAACATGTTGCACTACCAGGAAGGGCCCAGACTTTTGTACTATTTAACTTACAAAAGTGCACATGATTTTTATTAGATTAATTTATACTTAGGTCTGATGAAATGTCTTGGAAACCAAGTGAAGTTTCACTGATAGTTGTAAGAGTTTTTGTTGTGGGGGTAGGAATTTTCATGGCTTATTGCTATTGTACCCATCCACATATTGTGAGAAAGGAAAGGGCAGCTTGACTGGTGGCCCTTAATTACCCAACACATGGTCACTGGTGTCTCTCAATTATGTTTTGTGATTCTGCTCTAGAGAACACTCTATCTAATTCTTTTCTTTTGTTATACCTGAAAGCAGCTTAGAAGCTTGAAGTCTTTATTTCTTTCAGTGAGTGCTTGCAGACCAATAGCGAGAAAAAAAGGATTACATTAGACATTGCTTATCAGCCTTTCTAGCAAGGGAGTAAAGAGGATAGGTGGGTTCAAGTGATGTCAAGTATCAATGCAGGTTTGTTTTGATGGCCCTACACAATTACTTTTTTCAGAATACTGTCAGTATTTAGCATTGCCTTGACTTAGAACTCTGCCATTCTCAGAGTTGCTGGTATTCACGGGGACACAGCACAATTGCACATCATTAAAGTATCGTGGCAGATGCATACCTTGCTCACCTGTACTCTCCAATGAGTTTTGTCACACATTTTCTCTCTTTTAATTTCATAAAATTTTATAAAACACCAGATTCTTATTTGCAATAATAATAAATGAAAAAATCCTACTAACTGGACTCTATATCTCCTTCCTATTTCATGACTGCACCTCCATTAATGCTAATTTATTATCTTTTTTTTTTTGCATGTTTGGTCATTTAATTTTATGAGTATGCATTTTTTTTCCTAAAATTTTCAAGTGTATTGAGTTATATTTACTTTTTAAAATATAAATTTTCCCTTCCATGTAAAAGTACTATGAGCTCATTATATAACACTAAAAAGGTGAAATGCAAGCAAATCCAAGACTATCTCATAGGGTAGTCGTCACGAATACTTTGTGTTTCTAAGTTTCTTTGTTCTAAATATTTTCTTACTTAATTTTTCTACACCATAAAATTGGTGCTTTGGTTTTTCATTGATCATGACAGCATTTTCTCTGCTAAGAAAGAAAACCTCTCAGAGTTTTCCTTGGTGGTGCAGCAGGTTAATGCACAGGACTAAGAAGCCAAAGCCATTTCAGCATGAGTTCAATCCCCGCCTGCCCCAGAGGTGGCCACATGGCATGGCAGACCTCTCCTGACCCGCCCGCTGCTCCCCTCAGCAATGTACTTCATCTGTCGACCTATTCTGCTCCCCACTCTGACTCTAGTGAATCCTCTCACTGCCTCTGCACCTCTGGCCTGTACCCCAGATCTGTATACACAATTAAATAAATCTTTAAAAAGAAAGAAAATTTCTCTGAATATCACTCCTAGTAAAACTAGAAATATGAAACTGTTAAGAAATATCCAACATAATTTCTGCTATTACACTAAAGATTAAGGATTGACCTCGGCCTTGTCCCCAAGATGTGTTACAATGGCATCTGGATTGAGCTAAGATGAACTGAGGTACTATGAGTGTCCAGAGAAACTTTTACCATTACTTTAATTACCTAAAAGAATGAATATTGGGGGCTTTATTTAGGGTTATGATAATCTACAGAAATAACCTTTTATCAGAGAAATCTTCCTATATTGCCAGGCAAACTCTAGTTACAATAGATCAGATTTTTGTCAGGTGTCACTTTGAAGTCCCTTTTTCTTAGGCAAAAAAAAAAAAAAAATCCTTGCTTTACCCCATTTGCTGAAGTACATATAGGCTTATAGATTCTCCATAAGTTTGTCATTAAATTTACTCTTTTTTTCCAACTAATCTGTGATTGGTTTGATTGCTTGACCTATCTGAGAAGAACCCTGAAGTTTAAGAGAACATTTATCCTCTGCCTTTACAAAGAAATCTCCCAACAGTCTTTTATAATGATGGGAAATGTGAAGGTTATTTTCTGCTTGTACTTTTATTTATATTTGTTTTATGCAAATAAAACATGTTGAGTTTATTCCTGACTATAAGCTTTTGTTTTTTTCTGAGATGTCTTGTTCTTTTATGCAGCCTCCTCTTTCTACTTTAGGAACAAATTGCTCTTTTCCAGTAAGGCTCACATCAGTGTGCAGGGGGAGCTCACAGTGGGTTAATCTGACCATGAGCTCTGTGAGGTCCGTGCAGGATCTTGCAGAATTTGTTCATCTGGTTGTGCTCAATGACCAGAGCATCTACATCTAAATCTACTTGTCTGAAATTACTCTCCACATTGCTAAGCATGTACAATAATAATATAGCACTCCTTGTGGGCCAAACCTTGCATCTTGCCCCACCATTTGGCTTGGGCACATCTGTCAGCTCCACCCACCATTGCAGGAAAGAATGACACACACTGCGTCTGTAGAGAATCATCCTTTAGATAAATGGTGACTCTGTCTAAATGCCTTGGTGGCCTTGGCAGTTTCATGAGTGTTTTTAAAATGGGTATGAAGTGCTATCTCAGTGGTTTGGGTTTATATTCTCTAATGGCTATTAATGTTGAACATATTTTCATTGGTTTATTGGCTATTTGTTTATGTTCTTTGGAGAAATTAAGTCCTTTTCCTTTTTTTCAATTGGACTATTTGTTCTTGCGTTGATGAATTATAGTTGTTCTTTAAATATAATCTGGCTATTAACCCTTATCAAATAATCTGCTTTACAAAATTTTCACTCTCTCTTTTGGTTGTCTTTTCATTCTGCTGATATTGCCCTTTGATGTATAAAAGTTTTTAATTTGGGGCCCTCTCTGGTGGCTCAGCGGGTTAAAGAACTGCACTGAGAAGCTTAAGCCACTTCCGCATGAGTTTGATCCCTGCCTGCCCCGGAGGTGACCACATGGCGTGGCAGACCTCTCCTGACCTTCCCGCTGCTCCCCTCAGCAGTGTACTTCGTCGATCTGCCTGTTCTGCCCCCGCTCTGTCCCTGGTGAATCCTCTGACCCTCCGCATCTCTGGCCTGTACCCCCAGCTCTGTATGAATAATAAAAAAAAGTTTTTAATTTTTATGAAATCCAAATCATCTATTTTGTTGTCTGTTTTATGTTGTCACCTGTTCTTTTTTACATAAAGGATACTATTACATAATGAGTCCTTTCCCCAAATTGTAGATTCTCTAATTTATTGGATATTCCATCAAAGGTATATTTTAAACCTCCTTGTAAAAACAAATTTGTGTTTCATGAGGCAAAATAATATAAGAGTATGGTGACTTAGTGTTGAACTCTGAAGTTTGACTGTTTGGGTTTAGAGTTTGTTCAGTCATATTCTGGTGTGTGACTTTACACAAATTATATTTCTGTGCTTCAGTCTCCTCATCTATAAATTTGGGTTATAGTAATGCCTAATTTATGGTGGTTTGTGAGGATTTAATGAGGCAACACCTGTCAAGTATCTAGAACATTTTCTATCAGTGTATATTGGCTGTGGAAGCAAGTGGGATCTACATAAAACTGGTATAAAACAGACCACTGATATTCTGTATAGCCTTATTGAGAAATATGCCAGACTTTCCCACATTTCTTATTGCACTGTTGTCTGTATTTGAACCTGTGTACAAGAACTAGCTACCCTGCTAACCTCAATGAAAACTTTGCCCACAGTTGTTTACATAGGGCTTGAAACTTATTTCATATAAAAATACTAGAATAAACAGGGAAGGAGTTCCTGACACAGAAAGTAATAATTCTTCATGCTGGGAAAAAATTGACCAATTCCTCTCATACTCTTATCTTGGCCAATAAGACAGCATACAATTTTTGGATCATGTGTCATTAGCTGTGCATATGATCATGTGTGCATATTATATATCTATATCACATATATGTATATATACATACAGATGTGTATATATATACACACATAAATACATATGTGTGTATGCGTGTGTGTGATTTTACTACCATAGATAAGAATTGAAATAATCTGACAGCTATTTCTACTGACAAAACCCATAATCAGCTACTTCTCATCCCAAATCATTATTTTTAACAAGTGTTCTTTGATGTTTAATTGTTTCATATTTGGTAACTATAAAAGAACAACTCAAGATATTGTCTATGGTTTAATTTTACAGCTAATTCAGCTAATTCATCTTAGAGGGTTCAGCAAGAGGTTGCATTGCTTAAAATTGACAATGCCAATTCTAAAAGTTTTCCAGGGAACAAAGTATCAGAACATGCTGTCCTTGAAAGATTGATGAAACATCCATTTCTGTTTTCTTTGGGTAAGAACAGATCCAGAGCTATTTTTTTCAATATGTGTTAGCTCAACTACTGATTCTACCTAAGTTTATTTGGCCCATCTCCTGTGAAGTGCGGTTTCTAATTTGGGGGGCAGGAGCTCTGTTTAAGTTCCTCAGTTTTCAATATCAAAACATGTGATTCTTCCCTTTTTTGGAAACAGGATACAGTCTCTTACGAGGGACTTTAATAGCTGTCTGCTGTCCAGAGTTTGTAAAGTTAACCATGTAAGAAACTACTCATGGAGCTGGGTGTTCACTTAAGTCTGTACCATCCTTCAGAGACACTAACCTGTATCTTGTATAAAACTTGACTATTTGTGACTGTAGAGCATTATCTTGACCTCTGGTTTTAAATATAGTTTTCCTTGAAATTCTCAACTTCAAAGATGATAAGTAGCAGCTATATGGAACTTATTCTGATGTTCCCTATATGTTAAGATCCTTCATGGTATCACTATATGTTCTCATCACAAAAATTAAGAGGAGAAAAAGTTTTTTTTAGCTCTATCTGATTTCCGTAGGTGCCTATTTAGAAATTGGACTCTGTGACCTTTTTCTGATTGTGTTCATCTCTGTGTAATCTGTGAAACAATAGGAAGATCTAAGATAAATGAGTGAAGAGCCCTCCTTACTGAATTTATGGCTTCTGGAAAGTGAATTTTTCAAATTTAGTAAATCTGTAGAAGGCAGAATAGTAGTATCCTCCTCATTGATTTTTTTGAGAATAAAATGCTTATTCTGTATCAGGCAATTAGAAATTTATGGTACAAGGAATTTTCCATACATGTTAGATAATATTTTTTGTTCTCCCACTGTGGTTGTCAATTCTTTTTATTTTATCAAGTTATATGGGTATTTTTATAAGAATGCCAGTCTACTACTGGGGACTCTTTGTTATAGGTCTCAGAACATCTTTATAGTTCTGACAGTAAGTAAGTACTGTAGTAAGTAAAAAAGACTAATATAACAAAAAAAAATCAAGAATACAGTTGCTTCAAACATAGTAAGATCCAGGAGATCAAATAATGCCATTGTTTTTTGTAAAGGACTAATCCTGGTCTACTTAAAATAGGGTCAAATATCTCTCCTTGCCTTTTTATAACATTTCCTCCCTCTTACTTTTATATGGAAAAAAATTGAATTAAAATGCCCTACTAACTTTAACCAGAGGTTCCTTATTAAAATTCATACAAAAGAAAGCAAACTCCATCTGAAGAGGTTTATACCTGTACTCCTAAAACATACATAGAGCATAAATGTAAAGTTACCTTTTTAATTAAATAAGTTCAATAAATAAATAAATTTTAAAAAGGAAAAATACTACTAATAAAATTTGTTGTACTATAAATTTCTTTTGAGAGTAAGGTAGAATATGTTACTAAATAAGATTTGATACAGTGTTTTTGAAATTCTGTCTGTGAATGTTACTTTTAATGCTGACTAATTTGTTTTGCTAGGAGAATCACTGTTTTTTTGCCTCTTCCATCAGGATATTTCAGCATCATAGTTTAAAAAGTTCTTAGCAGTCCAGATTGTGTTTCCAAGAATACTCTACAACCAACAGAGTTCAGTTATGTTTCTACAACGCCATGTTGTGGTTAACATTAAGACATAAAGGCGTAGGTCAAGATCATTACATTTCTTCTTCTATTTTGACTGAACAAATTACAAATGCTTGCAAGCATGTTTGGAAGGCTTTCTGACTCAGTTGGAAGGGCTTCTCTGATGGATTATTTTGATCTGCACTGAAGATGTGAGTCCCAGTATCATCCCTCTGTAGAGCTACTGAGTCTCACTGAAGGAAGCACATAAAGTTCCGAATATTCCCACTGGAAACAATTCCAATGTGTTTATACTCTGGGTCATATGCAAAATTTAAATTTAGAAAATTTTTTCATCTTAATTGATAGAATTATTAGCAATTAGATTGGCTGCTTTGAAATTTGACTTTAACACAATGAACTGTGTTACTGTTTAAATTTATTTACTTCCTGTGTAGAAAACAGTTGAGTAAAAAAGTTGTATTGCTTTACACAAAAACAATTCAAAGTAGAGAGCCGTTAATTTTCTAGATGATTAGAATGTGACACTTTAATATAAAAACTTTTTAACAGAGATAACACAATTATTTAAAATTTGAACACAGTTATTTTAAACTAATACAGAACTGGCCTTCAGAATATCCCTTTTAAAATTATATTGTTTGTTGATATGAACTGAATAGTCTGATGCAGTCTGAATAAAAACATAAGATAACAAACACAGATATTAAAATATACATTTTAGGATATATTCCTGGTTAATATGATTTGACTTTATAAGTATGGCTTTTTAAAATTGAGATAACATTGGTCTACAACACTGCATGTTGTATGTAAATCAAACATATAGGTGACACATCCTCAGATGCATGTCTCCACACCACTCCTACTACCAAGGCATTCTCAGCCCTCCACCATAGGCCATGTGCTCCCCTCCCCTCTTTCCCTGTCTCCCCTCCCCCTTCTTAGAGCCTCATTTCCACAGTCATATATGTAGGATTTGTTGTCAGTTTGGTTTTGTATGTTTGTTTTGTTTCCCTGTATTCCATCAGGTGTTTGTCTTTCTCTCGACTGACTACACTTATTAGCAGTTCTATTGTGTTGTCAGGTTTAATCCATTGAATATGCCTCTCTTTTATACATGTCTTTCTGGCTATTATAAATGAAGCAGTTTTAACTATTCATATACAAATCTTTCTATGGCATATATTTTCATTTTTCATATGAAAATAACTAGGATTGGAAATTTGGGGACATAGATTGCCTATATGTTGAGTTTCATAAAAAACTGCTGACTTTTTGCAATGTAATTGTACCATTTTACACTCCCACCCATGATACAGGAGAGTTCTGGATGTTTTACATGTGCTATGCTAGTGTTGTCAGTCTTCAAATCTTACTCATTCTGGTATTTAGTATTTGCTTTTAGATTTAATTCTTCTGATGGGAAGTGTTGAGTACTTTTTCTGGTGCTTGTCATACGTATTTTCTTTTGTGAAATATCATTTAAAGTCTTTTGCCTTCTGGGCTTTGTAGGAGTTATTTGTCTTTTTTATGAGCTATGGGAGTATTTTTTAAACGCTGGTACCAATATATTGCTAATTGAAATGATCATTCATTATAATGTTAATCTGATAAACTGTAGTGATTGACATTTGAAAAACTAGCCATAATTTGATTACTAGTAATGATTTATTGTGCTTTTTATATACTATTGGTTCAAGTTGCTTTTATCTTTTAAAGAAAATTTGTCTGCTGTCATGAAGAATATTGGTTTGTTATTTTCTGTTCCATTTGTTTCTTCATCAGAAGTTAATATGACCAAATATGTTGAGCCCCTAGATGACTTAAGGAGTGTTTCCTCATCTGTATTTTGAAAACTTACAAAATTGGTGTTATTTTTTCTTTAAATATTTAACATTGAAGTCACCATAAAGACCACATGAGCTGTAAGAATAAGTGTTCTTTGTGGACAAGTATTTGGAGGAAAAGTTCTTTTTCTTATTGTATTATTTTTTATTGAAGTAATGTTGGTTTATGACACTGTAATATGATTTAGGGATAGAAGTCCACATCTCTTTAAAAGTACGGTATCACACTACACCGAATGCCAAAGCAGCCGTAATCCTTTACTATAAATGTAGTCCATGGGGCCCCCTTTACTCTCCTTCCCTTTACCCAAACCCACTGAGAGCCATTCTGCTTTGTTTTGGTTTAGTTTTACCTGTTCTTTGTTTCAAATAAAAGTTCCTTATCTAGAGAGCTTTCAGGTTTCCTGTCTTCTTGTTTCACATTTGGCAGGTTTTATTTTTCTAGAAATTTGTTTAATTATTGAATAGGGTTTTAAAAAGATATATTGTTTTTGAGTTCTATTTTAAGTTTATGCAGTCAGAGAATATACTCAGTGTGATCTTGACTTCATTTATGATAGTGGTGTGGCTTGTCTTGGTGGCTGTGTTTTGTACACTTGAAAAGGATATTAATTCAATAGTTTTAGTGTGCGGACTCTGTAGTTTGAATCTTCAGTGATCCTTACTGATCTTTGTTTATTCTGTTAATTTTTGCTTAATGTATTTTGAAATTATTTCTGGGCACATACACTTTTTAAAAGTAATTTCAACTGTTTCATTGAGATAATGTTACTTTACAATACAATGTATATTTTAAAGTTACAGGTTCACACCTCTGTTATTGTTAGGGACATAAAATTTATGATTGTTTTCCTGAGAAAAGTACCCTATTGCATTGTGAAATGACTCTTTGTATCTCTGGTAGTATCTTTTTTCTTAAAATGAAATGCACTTACTATCAGTAGATGTACTCCAACCATGTGCTTACTGATTGTGGATACAGATATTTGAAATGTAGGCATCATATAGTTGTGTTTGGGTTTTCAGTCAATTCTGATAATCCCTCAATCTCTCTTTTAATTAGAGTGTTTAGTCTATTAACATTTAATGTAATTGTTGATATGGTTAGATTTAGGTCTGTCATTTAATTATATGCTTGTCTCTCTGTAATTTGTTCCTTTGCTCTTTTTTCTTCCTTACTGCCTTTTGAATTATTTGAATTTTTTAAAGAAGTCTATTTAAATTTAAATTTATTGACCTTTTAGTTATATCTCTTTGTAGCTTTAGGGGTTGAGGGGTTGCTTTAAGAACTATACATCTTAATTTTTCATAGTCTAAGTTATTATAACTGTATATAAAGTAGTTACTTTATATAAAATGTAAAAAGTTTGGAGTCTTATAATTCCATTGTTTTCTTATTTGTTACATTTATCATATATATTACATATCCATATGTTAGAAACCTTAGGACACAATGCTATAAATTATTTTAAACAATTATACATACTTTGACACAGTTAAGAGAGAAATCATCTTTTTTAAAGACATATATTTACCATCCCTGATGTTTTTTCCCTGAAGATCCAATTTTCCATCTGGTATAATTTCCCCAGCCCTTATAATTTCCTTTAGCATTTTTAATAGTGTAAGCCTGCTAGCAAGAAATTCTTTTAGTTTTTCATTATCTGGAAATATCTTAATTTTGCCTTTATTCTTGAATGATATTTTTTCTGAATGTAGAATTTTGGGTTATTAGCTGTGATTTTTTTCCTTTCTGATATTTTGAAGATGTTCCCCTCTCTTTTGAGCTCTGTTGCTAGATATAGACGTTATTTATAATTCACATTGCTATACCCTGTATGTAATTTTTTTCTGGCCACTTTCAAGATTTTATTTTCATATTTGCTTTTCTGGTTCACTAACCATGATTTTCTTGTGTTTCTCTTGTTCAGGGTTTGCCGAAATTCGGTGCCTGAGACTGTATGTGTTGCCAGATTTGGAAACTGTTCAGCCATTATTTCATTAAACACCTTTCCAGCTCTGTTTTCTTTCTTCTGAGACTCAAATTACATGATTCATTAAAGCTTTTTTTGCATAATTTATAAAATATTTTCTTCCATGTTGGGTAATTTTAATCCATTCACATGGTTAGTAACAGTTTCTCTGTCATCACATTCTGTTATTCCCATTCTAGTTTTATTAGAATTTTGTTTGCTTATTTTGATAGTGTCAGTTTCTCTGAAAATTTCCTATCTTTTAATCCATTAATCTAGGACATAAATCACATTTACTTGACCACAAAAGTAGCTGCTTTAAAATTCTTGTCTGCTGAGATCTCTTTTGGATTATTTTGGGGATTTTCTTTCTTTGAGAGTGAATCACATTTTTCTGTTTAGAAGTCAAATAAGTTTGGATTGTATCATAAATATGTGAATATCATGTGGTAGAGATTCAGTTTGGAATGCTATCCCCAAAAATGAATATTTTCTTTTGTAAGCAGGGAAGTAAGTAACTTGGTTATACTCAAAGTGCAAATTATATTTCGTGTTCAGGAAGCTAAATCTTAGTTTTGTCCTTTTGCTTCAATTAATCATCTTAGCACTTGTCCCACACATAATATGGTTTGACTGTCAATAGGTATTTACAGTTTACCCACAGATTTGGCACCCCATTTCTGTCTGTCTACTTAATGGATTACCCCCTCACTACTTGGCAGCTATAATTACCATAAATTGTGTACTTTTGTTCTTGAAGCCAGAATGACTGCTTTCCATTTCCTTTCAAAGTCTTGCTCTCCAACATGCACAGACTAGAGTCTACTCTCAGACTTAGAACAATAAGAAATTAAGAGAGTGCCTTTCCTTTCTTCCAAGAGTCAATTCTGCTTTTGGTTTCCTGTTTTTGCTCACTCCCTAGAGCCTTCTGATAGATACTTGAAATATTTTTACAGAATTATAGTTATTTTCTGTAAGAGGACTAAACCGATCAGATCTTAACCAACTATTATTAGGAGTAAAATTAAGACTCTCTTGTTGATGATGCAGTATCAACACTGCATACAAGTGCTGTTTTATCTCCACTGAATTATTTTTACTGATCCGCCCTCAGTCTGTCCTGCTCTGTGTCTGTGTGTCAGCCCCACAGGGTCTTTGGGGCGAAGCTGGGTATCTAAGTCTATCTGTCTTTCTGTCCCTGTCTCTGTATCGCCTCAGCCCCTCCCCGACTTTGGCCCCTCAAGTACAGTCTAAGCTATTTAGTATACAAGTACAATCTAATCTATATAGTGTTTCTCTAAACAGGGGAACCTAGACTGAAATCTTGTAATCATAGTAAGAATAATACCGTTTACTTCCTCGACCTTCATTGCTTATTTTTAATCAATGTCTCATGGTTAATTGTTCTTGTCTCTAGAATTTTTCCTGCAGTACATAAATATAATTTTCATATCTAGTTTACTTTCAATTGGACAGAACTCTGTATAAATGCATATATGCATTTATATGATAATAAGCAGGAATTAAATCTTGTGATAGTTAAAAAGCATGAGAAACCATTAACTCTTTGAGACTTCATATACGTGAACTGGGTTTCAGTAATATAATTTTGTAACAAGTGAGCTTTTGTTCCACCTTAGAAATCCCTATCTCATTCCAGTTTTTCACTGTAGAATAGTTTTGCAAGGGTTTTATTTTATTTTACTTTCATAACATCATCATTCTTAGAGATGTTAAGTAATGTACTAAGTGGCACTTAGAAAAGAATGAATCTAAGATCTAAAATCAGGAAGTTTGCCTTCAAAATCATTGATTTGAGTTGTTTATAATTCCTATTCATTATGTATTCTGTTATGACTCTGATTTCTCTCAAATGCATCATTTGTTTGTATAGTTCAATACAATGGTCCATTTTTGTGTTTTTCATATTTAGATCCCATTTAAAATAAGAATGTTTTATACATAGTACATTGTTAATGAATGTTGAGTTTCATGTTCTGTCATTACACACTACAAGATTTGCTGTTGTAATTTTCACTGACTGCACATCTACTTTTCTTTCATAATGTTTCACCCCATGACATGTTGTTCTTTATTTATGAGATTGTTTCTTTCCAACTCTATCACCTGTGTTTTGTAAATCACTTTGTCTTAATTACTTAGACTAATACCTGCTCATAGAATCTCATAATTAAACATATATTTATTAGTCAGTTGTAGAGGACATTATGCTATGGCATAAAGTAGTTCAAGATTCAGTTCTAGAAGGATCTTTTACTTTCATGAAACATTAATTTATATAGCACATACATTTAGGTGTAAGGCAGTGGGCACATTTAACATGTTTATTTCTTCATTCATTCACTCATTCAAAAAAATTTTTGAGTCTCCTTATATATGAGGTCTGTGCTAAACTAAGTCTATACAAATGTGAAACAATACAGATTCACAAATTAATGACTATACCTTCTAATACACTATTTTCTATAGCACATTTTGCTAATTTTGTCTTCCATCTTGAATTCAATATCATGTATCTATGTTATTAACTAGCCTAAAAAAATCAGATGTATAAAATCTTTTCTCCCATTTTTTCACATGAATGATAGAACTCATTCCCAAATCCCAATGTTTTATCGTCAACTACTATTTTTAATGAATTCTAGTGAATACAGTTACAGTATGACTGAGTGTCAAGATGTACACCACAATTTTTTATTTAATGTTTGAATTTCAGCTCATGATGTGAATCTACCTTTCTGAGTCTTTAGATGACAAGTAATTGTCTATTAATGGAGTTGACTGTAACAAGTAGCATTACTCTAGCTGGAGGTTACGTGTACACATCAAGTGATCTAGATTCTCTGTTTATAACCTCTGTATGATGGAGTCTTATGAAAGGGAGAGTGAAAGACCTTTCCATCAAGCTGTGTTTGCTTCACATACACATGTAAGGCCACCTATTCCAAATAGATCAATTTGTTTATGTGATAGTAAGTATTGATATCCCCCCCTCCCATGGAAGTGTTGCTGGGTCATGAATAGAAAATGAGCACATAATTCAATATGGAAGTCTCTTTGGAGATAAGAAAGTTTAATAACATCCAAGAAGGAAAGAAAATTTAGCTAAAAAATATATGACTGGACTTTCATTAAAATTTCACGACACTACAAATTGTTTGTAAATGTGTGTCAAATATTTATATGTACCAAAGGACTCCATCAAGAAGTTGAAAGGCAAGATGCATTAGTTTGGGTTTTCAAATACAGACCAAGGGATGAGTGAAAGTAGTTTATTTGGGAAGTGATCTCCAGTAAAAATACCATGAGGAAGGAGAGAAGTAAAATAGGGGAAACCCAATAGTTTCTGAGAAAACTGGGACCCAGTTCCCCTGGGGATCCTTTAAGAGATTGTCTTACTTCAAAAGAGATTGTTTCTGTGAGGACTCAGAGAGGTAGTATATTTATCCATAATCTTTTGCCCCAAATTTGGGAGAATTACTCATAAGGACATTACTTCTTGACACTTCTAGACAACTCTCATCATGGACTGGGCTCCTTTCTGAGCCTGGAGTTCTTGGGTAAATTCACTGGCATAGTGGGAGGAATCCACAAATCTGCAGGTGTTTGATGAGCAAGGTGGTAGGGATTGAGGACATATAATAGAGAAGAGGCTCAGTAATATATCCATTAAAAGTTTGTTTCTGGAATATGTAAACTACTACTATAAATCAGTAAGAAAAAAGCAGATATTTTGATAGAGAAATGATCAAAGCTTAACTAGATGGTTCACAGTGGAAGATTACTAAGTGGCTAATATATATATGAGGAAAAGTTTTCAATCTCACTAGTTATTAGGGGAATGAAAAATAAAATAACACATCATTATGCACACACCAGAATGGATAAAAGTAGAAAACATTGATGATACTAAGTGTTGGCAAGAATTTGAACTAAGTGAATCTCACATACATGCCTAAAGGGAATGTAAATTGTTACAATCACTTTGGCTGCTGTTTGACAGTCACTACTAAATATAAACATACCCTACCCTGTAACTCAGTAGTCCTAACCCCCAGGTGTTGGTCCAACAGAAATGCTTGCAAATGTGTCTCAAAGACTTGTACAAAGTGTTTATAGCATCATGATTTGTAATAAACCCAAACTGGAAATAAATGAAATATGTCCATCAACAATAGAGTGGATAAATTGTGAATTTGTCATGAAATTGATTATTTTACATCAATAAAATGGAATAAGAATTATTACATATAATATGGCAGAATCTTACTAATTAGTAGTAAGGAGGAAAAGATAGAAAAGAGAGAGTGTGATTCTGTTTATATAACGTTTTAAGCAGGCCATACTAATCTGTAGTGACAGCAGTCAGGACTGCAGTGGAATGAAAGTGACAGAGGACATGAGGGAGGTGGTGGTGTTCTGGAATGCATCATTTCTTCATATTGGTGCTGGTGGATATATATTGAATTTATAAAAATTTACTATGCTGTACACTTAACAATTTCACATTTCTTTTATATATTACATTTTGAATTTACTTCAAGTATGAGACTTAAGGTGGTAAGATACATTTTTTGGAATTCTCCCTTGATAGTGAAATACTGAATTTTTAAAACATTTGACCACTTCACTCTTCCCTAGCAAACTTATATGCTTTAATTCAGAAACATCAAAGAAATGAACAAGTGTACAAGGAAATTTTTATTAAATTTATTCCATATTGTGATAATCAGTGTAATCTTTTAGATGAATTGACTTTTATTTATTGCTTTCTTTAAGATCTAACAACTGACAGAAATTTAATTTCATTAGGCAATAAAGAAGATATGACCTCTGGTCTGATCGCTCCTCCCCGCAACCCCTCCTTCCCTCTCCAACTCTCCCCTCCCCTCCCATTAAAAAAAAAAAAAAAAGTAGTGTTTTTATATTTTTCAAATAAGTGCATAGGAAAGATATTACTGGGTCATTTCCATGTTTAGATTTTTTTTTAAAGATTTATTTATGCGTACAGAACTGGTGTACAGGACAGAGGTGCAGGGGTGGTGAGAGGATTCACCAGAGACAGAGTGGGGAGCAGAACAGGCAGATTGACAGGTACACTGCTGAGGGGAACAGCGGGTGGGTCAGGAGAGGTCTGCCACGCCATGTGGTCACCTTCAGGATAGGCGGGATCAAACTCATGCTGAAGTGGCTTTAGCTTCTTAATGCTGTGCTTTACCCTGCTGTACCACCAGGGAGGGCCCTCCATGTGTAGATTTTTAAAAGAATCCCCATGCCAGTTTTCTATCTCCACCAACAGAATGAAAGTTTCTTTTCTTTCTTTTTTTTTTTAAATTTAACACTACATGTTTATGTTTCAGGTATTCATCACTGCATCAGTATGTGTCTATTTACAACTAAAAGTCCAAATCTATCCTTCACCATACTATTGTCCCCTTTCTACCAGTTTACCTATTCCTATGCCCCCAGCCTTTTTGGTAACTACTAATTTGTCTCAAAAAAAAGTTTACTTTTGTTTTATATAAGGTGCATTGAAAAAGAAACTCATTTTCGATAAGTAAAATGAGAGTTCTTTTGTTATAGCATCTTTACCAACACATATTTTTTCCTTTGTTTTATATATGGGCCATTCTCATAGGTATGAGGTAACATCTCATTATGCTTTTTATTTATTTTTCCCTAATAACAAATACATTTGAGCATTCTTCCATGTGTCTGTATACCTTTAAAAAATATATATCTGTTCAAATTCTCTATCCATTTTTTGACTGGGTTTTTTTTATATTAAGTTGTATGAATTTTTATATATTTTGAATTAGATCTTGTCAGATGTAAATGAATAAATATCTTTTCCCCAGTCAGTTTTTCTTTTTCTTCTAGTAGGTTTATCTATAGTCATTGTCCATGAATGTACTTCCTATATGTTATTTTCTTGAAAATTTTTTTTTATGGTTTTAGGTCTTATAGACAAGCATTGACTAATTTTTTAGTTAATTTTTGTTATGGTGCTCATAACTTAGTTTCCTTTTTTCTCCCTTAATCATATGATCATTTTGTTTTCTCAACATCACTTGTTGAAGAGGCTTTCCATTCTCTACTATATGGTCTTTGCTCCTCTCTCAAAGATTAACTGTCTAGATATGTGGTGGTTTCCTCCTGGGTTCACAATTCAGTTCTATTCGTTGTGCCTATTTTTGGTACAATACAATATTGTTTTGATTATTATTGCTTTATAGTATAACTTGAAGATGTGAAATACCTCCACTGTTCTTCTTTTCCCATCAGGATTGTTCTAGCCAGAAGTATTTTGGTTTATTTCTTTGGGACATATTGTGATTTTTATAGGGATTACATTAAATCTGTAAACTGCTTTAGGTAGAGGTATGATCATTTTAACAATGTTTAGCAATATCTATTCTTCCAATCCATTCAGTTATCTATTTTATTTTGAAACCAAATTAAGTGACTTACAAAGGTTTGAGTAATATACAATAAGAAAATTAAATTACCACTAGTAAATAAAGAGAAAAAAAGAATAAGGCTATGAAAAGCACCAGCATCAAGGAAAAGGCAACAAATAGCACATAATTTGTTTCATTCTTGCTAAGACTATACCACAATTTTATTTCTAAGCCACCAACTTGACAAAGGAAAATAATTAATCCTTAGTATTTGTGTTAAAATATGGGGCAAATAATGAGGAGAACAAGAATAGTATAAAGGGTAGATGGCTATATGACACATGTCTTTCTGATGATTTGACTGGATAGATGGGTAGACACTGGAATGTCACAGATGGAAACCAGTACTTTAGTACTAACAGTACTTACTGTTAGTCCATATTTGGATGGCTATTATGTACTAGGGAATTTGAAATTATGTTGCTGACCAGACTTCTTCTGGGTAGCCATTTATGTTGCCACTCAAGTGAAGAGCCATATGCTTTAACTATCAACTGGGCAAGGCAACAGTTCACATTTCTCTTATGAAAATGATAGTGGGGAGAAGGATACAGTGTATGAATAGAACTTGTCTCCAAGCTTTACCCTTCTGTTGCTCACTCATGCATACATACTCTGTCCTAGAAGTGAACTGCTGAGCAAGGATTGAAAATAGAGACTCAAAGACAGGATCAGTATTATCATAAGGGAAAAGATTCCATCTGTGCTAACATAGTCATATGTGGAGAGCAGGACCAGGAGTTCTACTCCGTGTAGCATAACCACATAAATTTTAGTCTGCAGAAATTATTAAACAATAGTCACCAAATATTCACCACAGTTAAAACTCACTAAAATACCCAGAAATCTGAGTTTAAACAGGATAACCTCCCATTGTGCCTTCCAAAATTTGTGAAATGTAAACCAAAGTGACTGAATTAAGTAATGTCCTACATGGCATTAGTTAATATAAACCAGTTAATAGTTCCTCTGAAGCTCTTTCTGGTAGAATTACTTAGACAGGAGGATCAGTTTCTTCTTAAGACCTGCCTTGTTTATAAGTAGAAACAGACCATATAATAGTTAAGTCCATCCAAAGGTGTTATCTTTATTAAGAAAAAGTTTAAAAGAATTTTTGCCAACTAATCTTTTTTTTTTTTTAAAGATTATTTATTTGTGCATGCCAGAGGCTAAGGGGCGGTGAGAGGCTTCACCAGAGACAGAGTGGGGAGCAGAACAGGCAGATCGATGCAGTACACTGCTGAGGGGAGCAGCAGGCGGGTCAAGGGAGGTCTGCCACGCCACGTGGTCACCTCCAGGGCAGGCGGGGATCAAACTCATGTGGAAGTGGCTTTAGCTTCTCAGTGCTGTGCTTTAACCCGCTGTGCCACCAGGGAGGGCCTGCCAACTAATCATTTTTAAAGAAATAGGCTAAATAAATAGTTTAAAGAAACATTTTGACTTTGGGGAAATTTTTCATGGAATTCTTCAGAATCCTGATTTTTTCAGTAAGTGAAATGGGAATTTAAGCAGGGACACTGGGGATAAATAGCTCTTAGTCCATAATCAATCCTTCCTCTAGACTCAAAAGGACAAAATCAGGAAAATAGCAAATTGCAGATAATCTTATCTTGTTCCTTTTAGACTTTTCCAGGAGTGATGGAGTATAATATAGCTTTAAATGGAATGACCACGCCCTTACCTCCTTAGCCACCTTCTACCCTCTTCCTTGTTTTTGTCTGAAGACAGGTCTGAGAATGTAAATTTAGAACATCAGACTACAGATGGAGTAAGAAATGTAGCTCTATTTGTAGGCCCATCATGGAGTACATGATTTCTTAAGTCAGTATTCCAGAGTGATTCAAAGGCTCATTGCAATGAGAAGTATTTTCCACAGAACTGTCAATTTGGTGAAATTAGAGCATAATTTAATTTAATGGATATAAAAGTGCTTGAGGAAGGTGGCTAACTGCTAAATTGCCTACTTTCATATTGTTACTATGAGTAATTGTTGTCAGTCAAAATGGCAATATTAATTGCAGGATCTTAAAATCTTTTAAAATCCCTGCTCTAATCTTATAAAGACTAATGTGCTAATACTCATGACTCCACCTGCAAACCATGTGGAACCTTTCTCATTGCCACGCCTGCCATAGTCATTTGTGATACAGCCATTCACTAGCCTTTTGCATAGGCTGTACCCTATTCCTTAAATGACTTTGCTCCATTCTTTTCTTTCTTTTTAACCTTTCACCAAAGCTCATATGGTATCTTCTATAAGGGATCTCCCAAGTAAAATTACTTGTTTCTCTGGGTTATCATAGAATTTTAACAGACCTCTTTTCATTGTCAGTGCTTAAGGCTGTGGCTACAGTTTATCTTTGAATCTTCCCCTAGTGCCAATCAAAACTGACAAGCTCAGAGCAGTTGCTCATAAATGTTAGATACATGTGCATGTATGAATGAATCCCCAAAGCAAGGCTTGCAGACATCTGGTTCTACCACATGTGCTGTAGATTGAAAAATGAATCTCTGGAACAGTGTTTGACAACAGCATTTATTTTATACATTTATTGTAAGCACCCCTTTTGTTGTTGTTGTTGTTATAGCTGGTGAATCCACATCAGAGAAATTATGCCCAACTAAGTGACTTTCAGAAGATAGATTATAGGCTGTAGAAACCACAAGGAGAAAGTTGATGATCTGAGTAAACTGCCCATTCAGAATGTAGATGCTACACCATGTAGTTACCCTGAAGAGATACTCACAATGAAATAAAATTTAAAACTGAGAGGAGATACCTCTTTAGAGAAAGTAGGAAGAATTTTATTTTCCTATGGAGAACTTTTTCTAGACCTCATATTTTAAATGGAAAAATATTTCATGAACCATAAGAATCAAATTGTTAGTCATATTTTTTTAAAAGTCACCTAAATATACTAAGTATTTGACTCTTTGGTGTCTGCAATGTTGAGGTTTCATATCTTTGTTTCTATGTGATCTAAAAAGTTATCAGGGCTCCTGTGATTGTATTGATTCAGTTTAATTCAGTGAGCAGGAATCAGTCATAGTCTGTATGTTGATTGCTGTGCTGAAAATAGTGGATATGGATTTGATAGGAAAGAGTTGATATTTTAAAAAGAACAAGATCTACTCTTCCTATTCACTTTTCCCCCTTGAGAAATTTCTGGGAGAGCTGATGTATTATTCAGACAAGTTTTGAAAATAAATTTGAGGGATCAGTAGGTGCCTAGAAAAGCTGTTATTGAGGTGGTATACTATTTCATTAAAGACAAAATGAAAAGTTACATCCTTCTGATTTGAACATACTGGTTACAGAGGTGTTTAAAATTTCATTATGGAGTTGGTTTCAGTGTTTATTTGTTCTTCTTTTTGCTGTGATCATCTGGAAAGAGAAAGCAGTGGAAGAAAGAGAAAATGGTAAAAATAAAAATAAAAAAAAGCTTTTTCAAAAACTAGAGATAAGGGCATCCTTTTACTTTGTTTTTAATAGTAGATATAACAATAGACCATATGTATCTTTGAACTGAAGTGATTTTGATGGTGGTTCCAGACACATTAACAATTCATGGTCCCTGCTATGTGCTGGTTTCTCTAAGAAAATCTAGGATGAAGAGGTCACTGTTCCCATCAATGAACAGTTTGATTTTGCTAAATGGATAAGAGTGTGTTTTTAGTGGGAGAATAAGCCAAGACTCATGACAGAGGTGCAAAGTGCTGTTGAGTTCATGAATCAAGGTAATGTGTGCCAGTTGGGGCAATCAGGAAAGGTGCTGTGTAATGGAGACATTGTACGTGAACGCCAGATGCATTTGTTACTACATAACTAGTGGTTGGTGTGTTATAATGTATAAATTTGTCAGTATGTGAGGCTAAGCCCCTGAAAGTTGTTTTTTTTTTTTTACAACAATGACAAATCAATAAAGAAATTAAAAACCAAGAATTTAAATTAAAAATTAATTAATTAAAACGAATAGTGATAGGCCCTCCCTGGTGGTGCAGCGGGTTAAAGCACAGCACTAAGAAACTGAAGCTACTACAGCATGAGTTCGATCCCCGCCTACCTAGCAGGTGACCACATGGCGTGGCAGACCTCTCCTGACCTGCCCGCTGCTCCTCTCAGCAGTGTACTTCAATGATCTGCCTGTTCTGCTCCCCACTCTGTCTGTGGTGAAGCCTCTTACCACCCCTGCACCTCTGGCCTGTACCCCAGTTCTGTATGCATAAATAAATAAATAAATAAGAATAGTGATAAATGAGGTGATATTTGTTATGGCAGAAGGGAAGCTGTATCAATTCTGAAGTCTTGGTTTTCCAATGCGAATCTCCACCACTACTGTATGTCATTTCTGAAACGACAGGGTCTCTCAGGGCAACACAGCTACTTATACACTTTTGACTAAAATGATCTGTCCCTATTCAGAGGTCATCTTCTTCATCCCAAGCAGGGATGTACATGGACTGGTAAGAGAGGAAGGGGACACTTATCTAGTCAGCCAAATCAACAGACTCAACCCTGGAGACTAATGTGGTGACAACCACACCACTCTCACACCCTATATGCTTTTTGGAATACAACTGGTAGGTAAGTGTGCTGGAATATAGCATAAGTTTAGGTGTCAGGAAGTTGATTGAGCAGCAGCAGAAAAGGAGCATGGGTTTTTACAATTCCTGACAGTCAGTACTTTAGTACTCAGTGGGAAAATCTTCGAAGGTTGAACAGAATGTGCAATAATTCCACATGGACTTGAAAACTTATAACTTGGCACTTGGAGCAGTGTGAGCTCAGTTTTAGTTCCAGGAATGGGTAGCAGGAGAGAGGAGATCACATTTCTTCAGTTATGATATAATAGAGCTCAGGGAAAGGTCAAGTACTCAGGCAGAGTGCTAAGTCTTGATGCCAACAAATGATCTATCAAAGGAAAAATTGATTAATTTGACCTCCTCAAAACTAAAGAATTTTGTTCTGTGACAGATCTGTAAGAGGATGAGAAGATAATCTACAGAGTGGGAGAAAATAATCATAAGCCATATATCTGAGCAAAATATCAGTATACATATGATCAACTCTAAAACTGAAAACAGATCCAAAATGGGAAAAAGGAGAACATACAAGAGAAAGGAGAAATCACATATTGTCTAATATTAACACTGAAATAAGAAAAAAGTATTACATTTAAATATAAAATTAAAAAATGGGAAAAGTTATAAACATGCATTCACTGAAAAGGATATACAGATAGTAAATAAGCATGTGAAAAATGCTTAGGCCCCTTAACTATCAAGAAAATACAAATCAAATCTACAATTAGCTATCACTACACAACTATAAGATTGTCTAAAGTAATAAAGTAGCTATGTGTTGTCAAGGATGTGGAGAAACTGGGTTATTTGTTCATTCCATTGTAAATTTGAATTTTAAATAGCACAGAAACTTGAAAATATTTTAGTAGTTTCCTATAAAACTGCATAATTTCCACCCTTCTAAAAGTTAAGAGAAAGTTTTATTTACACAAAAAATAAGTATTGTTCCAGGTTGGAGTACAGCACTATGAAGCTAGCTGCAACTGCTTCAACATGAGTTGGCTCCCCAGCCAGGGAGGTGACCCGCATGGTGTGGCAGACCTCTCCTGACCTGCCTGCTGCTCCCCTGAGCAGTGTACTTCCTCAGTCTGCCTGTTCTGCTCCGCAATCTGTCTCTCTGAATCCTCTCACTGCCCCTGCACCTCTGATCTGTGCCCTAGTTCTCTATGCATAATATAAATAAACTTAAAAAAAAATATTGTGGATAAATCCCATACAGAGTTACTACAAAGAAAAAAGTAAGAGGGCTAAGTAACATTCCTACTAACAATGACAGTATGATAGAAGGGCATGCACCAGAATTACATCTGCATATTAATTTGCAAAACAGACATAATAATAAAATTATATAGGATATTAAAAGACAAATTGGATAAAAAATTTGAGTGGATATAAAACCTAAAGCCTAACATAATAGAAAAAAACATAGGTAAAAATACTTTACCATACTTCATTTCAGTGATATCATCACTCTTCATCTCCAACAGCAAGGAAAATAAAAGGGAATATAAACAGTTGGGACTAGATCAAACTAAAAAGCTTCTGCACAGGAAAGAAACCGTAAATAAAATAGAGATACCCAACTGCATGAGAAAAATATTTGTGTACCTTATATATCTGTCAAAAGGCTGACATCAAGGATCAACAAAGAATTCATAAAACTCAACAGGAAAACAAATATTCCACTTATAAAGGTAGAAGAGCTAAATAGATATTTTTCCAAAAGATGACATACAAATTCCCAATAGGCATATTAAAAAGAAATATTCATCACTTACCAGGTAAATGGAAATCAAAACCACAATTAGAGGTAACCCACATCAACAACAAAAGCCAGCAATATTGGTGATAGCATGTGAGTAAAAAGAACCCTAGTCCCCTGTAGGAGGATGGCGTATTGGTCCAGTGCCTATGGAAAACAGTATGGAAACTTCTGATAATATTAAATAGAAATTTTACATATAACCCAACAATTTAACTCCTGTGCATCCACTCAAAGAATGCAGAAACACTAATTTAAGGGGTAGATACACTCCTGTGTTCACTGCAACCCTGTTTACATGCCCAATTTGTGTAAACAACCTAAGTCTCCAAGGACAGGTGAGTGGATTAGGAAGGTGTAATATATATGCAAGATGGAATACCATTCAGCTATAAATGAAAGATGGAATCTTGACATTTGCTACAACATGGATGGAACTGGAGAGTATTCTTACTAAATAAAAAAATCAGGAGAAAGACAAATACTCGTGGTTTTGCTTATACAGAATATTTAAAAAAAAAAAAAAGGCAAAGCAAAGGGACAGACAAAACTAAACCAAAACTAACCCTAAATAAATTTATTACTGTTGTGTCATATTAGCCATGAAAATTGTTATTAGTAAGTATTGATGCTTAACTTTAATATTAGATGTCATGGTGTTCCATAATCCTATAGTTTATATTCATTTATTGTGGTAACACTTGTTAAAAATAATAAATGAATAATTATCTACTTTAGACTATCTACATAGGTTTTGCCTGTATCAGCATTTTTCTTTCTAGGCAACAGCTCCCTTAAATTAACTTCCTATTTCCAGTAGGAAAATATTATGCCAATAAATTTGGCATAAACACCATATGGTTTTTATGGTGTCATGACTTATGTTTGGTTCAGAATTTATATACAATACATTTTGTTAACTCTGTTTTCAACTATGTCTGATACCTAGTTGTTTTGCTGATCTAATATCATAGCTTTCCTATAGAGATTGGACTTTCACATTTGAAAAGACTGAAAGGGAAAGAGGTGCATATGTGGAAAAGTGAGGAAATTGTTGAGAGGCAAAAATTCTCTCATCCTAACCTTTGGCATTTGCCATGTTTACTTGAAATTGCATAAATGAGGTAGACACTGGATTTCTCTGCGGAAGTTCTGTCAAATGAGGCTAAAGTAGATTGAGAAAACATCTGGATTCACCATCATTGTGTTTTTTTTGAGTCTTCTGGGACAAAAATGGCTTTTTAATAAGGAAGGTAGGGCAGAGCTCTAGGCTTTTCTAAATCTGACTCAATACTGTACACATGACCTTAGCAATGAGTATCACTGATGAGAACAAAATTTTAAAAAATAGTGATGGTAAATGCACAGAATAAGCCTGCCTTCTGTGCCACTGAAGTAATGACAGGTGATGTTTGTAAAGAGAGTACTCTGTTGATGTAGTTGCTCTGTTTTTTTTTTTTTTAAAGACTTCTTTATTTGTGCATACAGAACTGGGGTACAGGCCAGAGGTGCAGGGGCGGTGAAAAGATTCACTAAAAACAGTGGGGAGTAGAACAGGCTGACTGATGAAGTACACTGCTGAGGGGAGCAGCGGACGGGTCAGGAGAGGCCTGCCGTGCCATGTGGTCACCTCCCGGGCAGGCAGGGATGGAACTCATGCAGAAGTGGCTTTTGCTTCTTAGTGCTGAGCTTTAACCTGCTGCGCCACCAGGGAGGGCCCGATGTAGTTGTTCTGTTTAATAGAAATAATAATAATGACTTGATACAAAAGTGAGTATCCTGTACCTTAATACAATATACATTTGGAAATTTCCTCCATACCATCCTACTTTTTCATCAGTGTGTTATAATTCCATGATCTTGGATTTATGCTGCATATTCCTCAGTAACTTTTTATCATATTCTTTCATTTTTCTGATATACACTCTTTACTTTTGTAGGACTCATTTCTCAGTTGATAACACATTTTTCCCCAGAAGAGCTCTGTGCTAACCTCATCACGTTAGTGAACAGAAATGTTTTAGAATGTTTATGTACTTAACATGGTCAAAGGACAGGCTAGGAATCAACACTAAATATTATAAGATTAGCAAACAAAGGACACAGAAAATTTTTCACTTCAGCGTAAGAATTAAAACATTATTATATTAGATGCAATAATTCCTTAATAATATTTGTTGAATGAATGAAGTACCAGTTAACATTTTAACAATGAAAATTAAAAGAATAATAGTACCCACTGAGAATGAGAATGGGTAAAATGCATCAGTGGTAGTATGTTTTGTTTGATTCCTTTTTACCAAATGAAAGTAGCTTTCTTGTTGTTGTTGTTTTTTTTTTCCTGAATATAAAATCAGTAGACATGCACGAAATTCCAATTAAAACTATTCTAAGGGGGAAATTCTTTCTCATCTAGAGAAAGCCAATGATGACATTTTTTGGTATTCTTTTTAAATAGCTTTCTACACTAAACATTAAACAGATTTCAATATTACATTGCTTTAATGATGCATGTTGTTCTGCAACCTGAACATGGAGGTACTTTGTTTAGTTTAACCAGCCATATAAGTGAGGAATTCTTAGTTTTTTTTCTGCGTGTCTTCTAACTATAGTAAACAACTCTAAAATGACTGTCCTTGAATATACATTCCCCCACACTTGCTGAAGAACCTCCTAGAAGAAATTATTATGAATAAAATGTTTAGTTAGCAAAGAGCATGCAAATTTTACATTTTGATCACATGGGCATAGTAGACTCCAGAAATATAGAAATTTACATTCCAAATAACTGTCATTCACTGTTTTCTAGCACTCTTCAACATTTGATATTGTTGGTGTTTTGACATTGAGAGATAAAAAGACCTCTTAAAAATAAAATGTTTTATTATACATTTCCTTTATTATTACTGAGATTCATTGTTTTCACATTTTTTTGCTACTAACATTTCTGTTTGCCCGTGACCTTCTAACCCTTCTTACTAACTTAAGTAAAGATGATCTCTTCTTATCTTAAGAACAAACTGTGTAATGTCAATATTAAGTCTTTGTTACAGATGATGAAAATATTTCCCCAGCTTATCACTGCTTTTCAGTTTTTGCTTAAAGTATTTTAAAACGTTTGCTATAGGTAGAATTTTAAATGTTATTTATTTTATGCTTGCTTGGAAAAAACATCTTTAGGCATATTTAAATAGGACATGGAGTAGATGAAGCTAAGAGAATGCATCGACAGATATTTTGCAGCTTACAAAAATAGGGGGAAAAAACAGCTACTTAATATATACCCTGGCCAAATCAGAACAAAACATAACAAAAAAATCTGAGCCTATCTTATTATAGAGAATTGAACCAGAAAAAAATTGAAGTATTAAAAAAAAATCTATTCTGAGAGAGTATGCAATTAATATATGAGAACTGTTCTCATGGATTAATAAATATTAACAAATATAAGTACCACGTACTGGGCTAGACTTTGATTTGGAAAAAGATATTGATTCTAAAAATAAATTAAGATCATCCCTGAACACAAAGAACTTAAAGACCACAATAGTTATGTATGTACAGGGATTATAGAAGCCTGCAGTCTACCTTCCTTCTTTATGCTTTCCCATCTTCTAAACTATAAGCAAAACAATTGGTAAATGCTAAAGAGTTTGATTTTTTTAAAAAATAACTATCTCAAGAAAACATGTTTAAAAAAAAATAGCCCCACATTTCCTTCTTCTCAGTCACTAATCATGACTACCTCTCTAAGAGACAGTGATGCCTTAGAGACACTGAACTATTATAACTAAATATGCAATCATATTTTATGCCAGAAATATTTTCAAAAACATTAGTCAGGATGTTTTGTGGAAAATATTTGTGAAAGCTTTTATCAGAAGGTACTCATTCTTTTGAAATAATAGATGAAAATATTTGGTGTCATGGGTATGTTTTTGGATGTATGTGCATGAATGTGCATATGTTCAGATGTAATTGTAGAATTTTAAGTGGAATTATGTTTTTAAATTAATACTTACTGATTTGGTCATGTAAGGGAGACTAGAAGATAGTAAAGATAGGAACTAAGATATACTGTATAAGGAGAAAAATAATAATAGCCTTTTACTGTTTTAAAGGATTTTTAAAAGTTATTGTACCTTGATTATTCAGTGTGCACATAAAATCTGTAAAATAACATCATTTTACATATTTACAATGAAAAAATGTGACTCAGTGTGATTAGGTGATTGAAGTCCCACAGTTAATAAATACCAATAATGAAAGCAAAACCTGAAGTTCATCAATCTTTCTATCACAAATCTTTGCACCAAAGCTAAAGGCTCTTCTCAACTGTAAAATGATTAGTGAGTTAGTTCCCAATTCTCTGTGGATGTAGCTAATGAGACCATTCTCACTTACCAAGGTCTTCTTGCTGCAACAAAACAGGCTTGCCTCAGCACCATTGACAGACGTGGTTTTTATATTCAAGTGCCCATATTTAAATTCCAGTTCTATCATGTATTGACTATGCATATTCAGACTTAAATTCTCTGCTTACTCTTCATTAAGAAATATTGACAGTGATTATAATTACAATGGAGATTTGTTGTGATATATCTGGTTCATAGTAGGACCTTAGGAATCACCCAAATGGAACTGGACTCTCCTGAGATAGGATCAGAAGATAATAAATGATTTGAAGAACTCCAGGATTATAGGGAATGGGGATCCTGAACATAAATCAAGAGCCAGTAAGAGTCAAGGATTTTTTTTTTGTTTTTTGTTTTTTTTTTTATAAGATTTATGCATACAAAACTAGGGTACAGGCCAGAAGTGCAGGGGTAGTGAAAGGATTCACCAGAGACAGAGTGGGGAGCAGAACAGGTAGATCTACTAAAATAACAGTGCTGAGGGGAGCAGTGGGAGAGACAGGAGAGGTCTGCTGCCCCATGTGGGTCAGCTCCTTGGCCTGGGATTGAAAATTTGTGCTGAAGCAGCTGCAGCTAGCTTTGCAGTGCTGCGCTGTAACCCATTGTTCCACCAGGGAGGGTCCCAAAATTCAGTTTTAAGTCCTGTGTTAACTCACATGTGGGTAACTACCTGGTATTTGACTTGGTTAGCTTTATTTTATCTCCAATCTTCATGTTCATGTATGTCCTTGGAGGCTTTGTATTAAAGAAGATAGGTAAAAGAAAAATGGGCAACCCTGAAAATATGAGAGAATTGCCATTGATAGACATTTTTACAATGCTTAAGATTGGTTTTCCTAATTTTTTCTTTTCACCTTTGCAGCTGATGGTGTCTGTGTCTTTAAATGCTTACTCAGCAGAGACACTGAATGTTGCCGTGTGGGGAAGGAGTCCATCTTGATTACTCTGGGATACAGTAGTGCTTTGCTGAAGTTTGAGTCTCATGCTGGTAAGTTTGGTGCCTGTCCTGACCCTTGTCATTTCCAAAGATCAATTTCCTGATTGATTTTCACTGTTTTCATTTGGTTGATTTTCAACAGCACATTTACTGATCAGTTGTCAGTGACTGGTTTAAATCACTTCTGGTACTTACTAGATGCCAATATCTAGAGAACAGTCAGTCTTTTTAGATAGTAAGAACATTTTTTTTCCCTTAGTCTCTCTTTTGATCATCCAAGGCCATAGGAGAGATACCAAAGGATTCTGCAGATCTTCACCGCTGGTTTTTTATTCTTTTTGAAAATGAGGTTGTTTACAAAAATGTGATTTTCCATTTCAGATTCCATTGTTCAGTACTATTTTATCCTTGAATCATTTATTGAGCATTCCTAGAGTCTACAACTATTTTGTATACATAGACCCCTGCCTCTCCCTCATCTTTTTTGGCTCTGTAGGTTTTCTGGTTCATAGAGCAAGCACATACTTGTTTTTATAAGAAATAGCCATATGTTTTTCAAAAAAAATTCAAACACTTTACATCCCATAATAATACGAGAATTCTAATTGCCCCATATTTTTATCTAACATCTGACCCGTTGGTCTTTTTACTTTTTTTCTATTTTATTTTTGTTATGGAGGGTATGTAATTGTACCTCATGATTTTACCTTATATTTTCATGATGCCTTATGATGGTAAGTACTTATTTCATATTCTTATGAATTCAACTTACTTGTCTATTACTAATTGTTTATATATAGCTTTGTTACCTACAGCGTTGTTTTTTTTATATTGAAGCTATTAGATCTGTATCAGGTATAAAATTTATACCTCTTATCTCCTAATTTGTATCTTTTCATTCATTTCCATAAAGATATCATGTACTGAGCATAAGTCTTAAAATTAGTACAAGCCCATTTTATCATTCACTCTTTTTTGTTGATTGCCTTATGTCCAAAACAGTGGCAAATGGACCCATCTGGATAGTTGTGGAAAGCTGGGTCATTTACATTTTTTTTTGTTTATTTATTTTCCTACATTGTTCATTTTTGTACATTATTTGCTCTCTTCCCTATAGTTTTCCTACCATCACAGCTCCCGTGATCCATCACTGTAATGGTTGTTTTCTTCCCTCCCTTTTGGCACTGGTCTCTTACCATCCTGCTGTGTGCCTCAGCTATATGGTAGTTTGCAAGTTTTGTGTTTTTTCCTGACCCTTTGTTTGGTTCCCCAGTATCCTGTAAGTGAAAAGCATCTGATATTTTTCTTTTTCCTTCTGTCCTATTTTACTGAGCATAATCCCTCCCAATTCTGTCCATATTGCTGAGAATGGCATGAATTTTATCTTTGTTGATCTCTGAGTAGTATTCCATTGTGTATATACACCACATCTTCTTGATGCCGTCATCTGTTTGGGTCCATTTAGGTTGTTGTCATGGCTTAGCTATGGTAAATAGTGTCTCAGTAAACACAAGAGTGTGGGTTTTTGTATCCTTTGGGTAGACTCCTAGGAGTGGAATCACTGGATCAGATGGTTGGAAAAGTTGAGTTACTTTTAAAATAAACAGAAGTTCCTATTTTTGATAATAAGAATCAGGTTAATGTGATGAATGTGCTTTGTAGGTTATGGCTTTTAGGAACGTAAAGCTTTAAAATCTGGAGTTTTTTTTTTTTTTTTTGGCTATGTAATGGGACATAATGAGGCTATTCACAGTTATTTTTTGCTTTTTTATACTAAAACATTTAACTTATCACCTTGTTTAATATGCACACCATCAACTTGAGGGAGAACTTAATCAGATCATCTTATTAATGAAGAAAGTTCAATTCCAGGAAAATCATTCACTTCCTCAAGATATTGACTAATAATTAATTGACCAAGAACGCAAATCCAAATATACCTGACTTCATATAATTTTCCTACACCACTATCCATCCTTCCTGATGACCCATATTTAGTTTTAAGGAAGGATTAAGTCAATAAAAGAACAAGGAGCAATGGTACAGTAAAAAGATTGAATAGCCTACTTTTCTTCTAAGTTGTTTAAACTTTGAACACTTAATCCTCAATGAAATCATAGAAAGAATATTCCATAACATCCTTTCTATGTTTCAGTGTAGGGTACCCTTCAGAATTGGTAGTGAAGTCTGAGCTTTCTGTTTTAGGGATCTTCAAAAATAGGGCTGTTGTCATTTTCTGGATGAAATTAAAATTGCAGTGAAATGAAACTTTTGAGATTTCAGTACTTTACAAATAGTCCAGAGAAATCATTTTAGCCCTTCACATTTAGTGACTAAGTAGTTTCCAAGTAATCCTGTACTGCTTCCAGTGCTCCACCTGAAGGGGAGGCTCTTGGAGACTCCTGGATGGCCACTGACATGAATCTGTGACCCTGGTGCTCCCCTGACACCTCTGTGCATAATATCTGATGACTTTCCTGACAAGGAGGGAGAGTTTAGTGGCCCCTTTCATTACATTCCCTAAAACAGAATTTAGGGCTCAGTAATGAAATCTGGATTCAATTTGTTTTCGCCTAGTTCAGAATACAAATGAATAATGTTCTCCTTAATCTGTTTATACCAATCTAAAAAGCAAGAAGGAAAATTTCTAAATAAGAAATCCTTAGTAAAAGTATTTCTGGCATCTTAATTGGTTTAATATGTAATCTATTTCAGGAATAAGCACAAAGACCATGTCTTACCGTGCTTTAGAACACCGGCTATAATCTACTAGTCTCATATGATGTGTAAAATCATCTATACCAGCAGTTTCAAATTTACACGAGGGTTTTCTCAAGGATGCCTCATGACACATTTCTGCTCTGGAGTTCATGTGTCTCTTGATTTCTACTAAGAGTGAATTCCAGAACCAAACAGATTATAAATGCAGATATTTGCAAATTGATGTTTTTCCTTACTTTAATAATAGTTTTTAAAATCACTGAATATCCCTGGGGAGCTGGTTGCCTTTATGATTTTCCTAGCCCTGGAAACAGATCAAACCATGCAGCTGATCCCTGGTTCTGTATCTATTAGAACAGACTGTGATGTGAAGACCCACAGTCCACAGCTGCAGGAATGTGGTGGAAAATGAGGAACAAGCTAGCTGTGGCGCAGGGTCCCAGATGGCCCTGATCCCAGGTGGCAGTGGGATCCTGATTGCCATTTGTCGACTGTGGTGTTGACAGAAAGCTGTCTCCTGGTGTCACTGCCCATCAGATACAATTACGGAATTTTTGAGATGAGTTGTGCTTTCCTGGAGTAAGAGCATGTGGCAATTAAATTGTAAGAATATATATATATATATATATTCTTACAATTTAATATATGTGTGTATATATACATATACACACATATGTATGTATGTATGTATGTATATACATGTGTGTATATATACACGTGTGTGTGTGTGTGTGTGTGCGTGTGTGTGTGTGTGTGTAAGGGAACAACCAGTTAACTGTCATGTGGGTAAGAAGGAAGTCCCTCCTTATTGGGGAGTTGACCTCTGTCAACTCTGATAATTAGGTGGCATCATTAGAAAAGAAATGTTCAAATATCCAAATATATCTTTATGAAGAACATTTCTACCCTCTCTCTTTTCATTCTTCACTTGTGACTTAGTGACTTCCAGCCCTTAGAAACCTTCAGCCCTGTTTGGACACATGCCACATCATCTCTGGTAATCTCAAAGACCACTGTGAAATCATGCACTTAATTCATTGCATTTTGCTTTTTTCCTAAGAATTGGTGTCATTAGTTGTTTGTATCTGGAAGTATAGGATCTCCCCCTTCCAGTGATTTATCAGTGTGCTCTCACTACCAGGGCACCCATAGACTACCACCGTAATCCATCATGCTCCCTCCTCACTTTGTGTTCTCTCCCCTCTGAATGCTGCAGCTCTTTAGTCAGCTTTCAAGGTTTTAAAGTTAAGTTTTTAATTCAGGTAACGTTAGGATTTCCCCTCATAGCATCCCCCCTAAAACAAATATCACCATCAAAAGTTATTTTTATGAGTTTGGCTTTATAGGATCCATTGTCTGGTATCTCTATATTCCCCATATATGTGAAACATCCGGTGTTTGTCTGTCTCCTTCTTATTTATTTCATTGATCATAATCCCTTCTAGCTCCTTCATATTGCTACACACAGCATGAGTTTAACTTTTTGATTGCAGAGTAGTATTTCACTGTGTAGATGTATCACATCTTCTTGATCTGCTCATCTGTTTTGAGGCAGTTAGCTTTGTCCATAGTTTGACCTTTATAAATAGTGCTGCAATAAAGCTGGGAGTGCAAGTTTCCCTTTGAAAAAGTGTTTTTGTGTCTTTCAGGTAGATACTTATGAGTGGAATTGCTGAGCCATGTGTTAGGTCCATTTTAAATCTTTGAGAAACCCCCACATTGTTTTCCACTGGGACTGGACCAGTCTACATTCCCACCAACAGTGTAAAGAGGCTTTCCTTTTTTTCTACACCCACACCAGCGCTTACTGTTTTTGGCCTTTTTGAGATAGGCCATTTTCACAGGAGTAAGGTAGTATCTCATTGTGGTTTTGATTTGTATTTCCCAAATGATAAGTGCTGATGAATATTTTTTAATGTGCCTGTTGGCCATCTGCATGTCTGATGTGGAGAAATGCTTATTTAGCTTTTTGGCCCACTTTTTGGGATTGAGTTATTTATTTTCTTCTTGTGGAGTTTTTTTGGTAGATATTTGTTATCAGCCTTTTGTCAGCTATATATGGTCTGCAAATATTTTCTCTCATTCAGTAGGGTGTCTTTTGTCTTCTTTACTGTTTCTTTAAATTAAAAAGCTTCAGCTTTTTAGTTTGATGTAATTCCAGTGCCTTATATCTCTTTTATCTTCATTGCTGTTAGAGATGAATAGTGAAGATATGATTAAAGCTTCATAAAGTCATGAAGTGTTTTGTGTATATTTTCATCAATGTATTTTATAGTTTTAGATCTTACATTGATATGTTCTACCTTATTTTGAGTTTATTTTGTGTATAGTGTACATTTCACTCTTTTGCATCTGGCTGTCTCAATTTCCCATCATCTATTTGAGGATAATTCCATGTAAGTTCTTGGCTCCTTTGTCATATAAATGTTCATGTAGGTGTGGGCTTATTAATAGAGTCTCATTTCTGTTCTGTTGTTCTGTGTCTGTTTTTGTTCAGTGCTGTGCTAATTTATTTGTGATAGCTTTATAATAAAGTATAACTTGAAGTCTTGAGTGTGATATTGCCATTTTTTCCTCTTTTTGTCAGGATTGCTTTGGTTATTGAGTATCTTTGGTAATCCCATATAAATTTCAGTAAAGTTCTATTTTTTTAAAGAATACCATTGACTTTCTCTAGGGATTTCAGTGACTATAGAATACTTTGGGTAGGAGAGCAATTTTGACTATGATGACTCTTCCAGTCCATGAGCAGGGAATGTCTTTCCTTTTATTTGTATCATCTATTTCTCTAAACGATATCTTATAGCTTGCTTTGTACAGGTTTTTCACTTCCTTTGTTAAGTTTATTCCTAGGTATTTAAATTTTTCCTTTTTGGTGTGGTTATGTCATCATTTTCTTTCTTCCTCTAGGTCTCGTTCATATGTAGAAAGGAAACTGATTTCTAGGTATTGCTTTTGTAATCAGTCACTTTGCTGAACTGGCGTTTAGTTTTTTCATGGAGTTTTTAGGGTTCTCTAAGTATCTTATCATATCATCAGCAAATAATTATAGCTTACTACTTCTTTCCAAGGTGGATTCCTTTTATATCCTTCTCTTGACCAACTCTTCTAGGTAGGACTTCCATTACTATGTTAAATAGCTGTGGTGAGAGTAGACAACCTTAGGGGAAAAACTTTGAATTTGTCACCTTTGAGAATAGTGTTTGTCATATACGGCTTTTATTTTGTTAATATTAATTCCATTTATCCCAAGTTTTTGAAGGATATTCATCACAAGTGGATATAAGTTCTTATCAAATATTTTATCTGCATGTTTTGATATGGTCATAATTTTTATCTTTCTTTTTGTTGATGTGCTTTAATTCATTGTTTTTAGAATCAGTGAGAATATTTAATAATGATGTATATTAACAAAGAAAAAAACTCTTTAAACAGACTTAAGAGTATTATCTATGATTCACTGGCTGTGTATACACCAGATAATGTATAAGGTTTACTTCCTATTTGTTCATCCATTCATTTACTTAATAAATATTTATTGAGAGTCTATTGTGTGCCAAGTGTGAATTTATGTGCTCAAAATATCGTACTGAATAAATAGGAGCCCATCCAAGTACACAGCTGACATTTTAAGGCAGAAACATGGACACTAAATAAATAAATAAATAGTAGCTTATGTGTGATTAATACTGAAAAGAAAAATGAAACAGGACATGAGGCTGGGGATTAATTATTTATTGTTTGCAGGTAATTTGGGGAGAGTCTCACTGATAACATGACATTTAAATGAAAAACTGCCCTGAAGGAGGGAAGGAACTCATTGTCTACAGAACAGAACTGCAAAAACCCTGGGGCAGAATGTTTTAAGTATGGTACTGAAACCAGAGAGCCTAGAGTGAGATAAAGGAGAATTGCAAGGTCAGAGAACAAAAGGTTAGACCAGGTTAGATGTTAGAGGCCATCCAAATGAGAGTGGCACTATGGAAGATGGCAGCTTCAAAGAGCTTGAAGCAGAGGCCTGATATCTGAATATTATGTAAAGCTTTTATACTTTGAAAGTATGTATTTATACCTTCTATGATTGTAATTTTGTAGCAGGCTTGTAAGGTCGGTATCATATTTCTGTTTATTCCCATTTTAAAGCAAAGACTCATAGATAAAAAGAAAATTGCCCTGATGGCAAAAGGTAATGCAAGACCCACAGTCTTTCAGCAGTTTTCAAACTGTCTCTTTACTTTTCATTGGTTGACATTTAATCTCTAAAACTCACATCTTTAATTGGAATGATGTCACAAACATTGCAAGTCAACTTTTCAACCTTTCACTAATTAAGAAAAGAAAATAAAGACACTGATGGAATTTATTTCTTGGAATTTTTAAATCAAAGAAAAGTTTCTCCATCCTTTTATATTTTGGAAAAAATCTAACTAGCAGATTATTTCCATTAAGTATAACTAAGAATTTCTTGAAACCTTCAAACAGATTTATTAATATATGTTTGTCATAATTGATTTCTCTATATGTGTGTACATGTATACAACCACATTTTATCTGAATGATTTGAGTAATTTACTCTTTAGTCTTTCACTAGTACCAGCCTAGAAACAAGAATATCCTTGTATAACCCTAGAGGACTTCCCTTAATGAGTAATTGAACATCTATACAATATTTATAGTTGTCTAGAGTTTATAGCCCAGAATCATAAATTGTTTCAAAAATGTCTTCTACAGATTTTTTTTTTGTGTCTCTCTAGTGCTGTGTCTGGTCTGGGGTCATTTGTCACATTTAGTTGCTGTGTCTCTTTAGGCTTCTTTAATTTGAAACAGACACTCAGCCTTTTCATTTCTTTCATATCATTGAGATATGTGGTGAATAACAAATAGTTATAGGATATTGCCCAATTTGTATTTTTCTGATGTTTTCTCATGGAAAGATTGAGGTTATGCACCCACTGTCAGCTAGGAATTTAATTGACATTGTGTCCTTCTGGAATCTCACAGTGGGACTCTAGCTACCTCTAGTTGGTAATGTTAACTTTTTACCAGAGCAAGATACTTTTCAGTTGCTCCTATAAAGTTACTATGCTTTGCATGTTAGATGTGACTGATAAGTTAATAAGTACATTGTGTGAAGGCATTTTGTAATCTCACAAATATCCAAACTTTTAGTCCTTCTACCCTTAACCTTTATATTCTATGTCTCCTCTTATTTCCCTCTCTGCCTCACTTCCCTCTGATTACATCTATATTTTTCAGACTCTAAGAATGATTTTTGTTGTGTTTTGCTAGTTTGTTTTCTTTGGTTATTTATATTTCATAAATTATTGAAGCTATCTGGTAGTTGCCTTTCATTTCCCACTTTTTATAACCTAATTATTTTCTTATAAATATGGTAGCTTATATGTTATCAGGGATTTGAAATTTGTTGGGAGTGTTTTGATGATCTGTTTTGGTGAATGCTCCATGTATACTTGTAAAGGACATGGGTGGAGTATTTTTTTAAGAATAAGCTAGGTGGCCCTCCCTGGTGGCGCAGCGGGTTAAAGCACTGCACGGAGAAGCTGAAACTTGCATGAGTTCGATTCCTGCCTGCCCCGGAGGTGACCACATGGCGAGGCAGACCTCTCCTGACCACCCGCTGCTCCCTTCAGCAGTGTACTAAGTGGATCTGCCTGTTCTGCTCCCCACTCTGTCTCTGGTGAAGTCTTTCGCCACCCCTGAGTCTCTGGCCTTTACCCCAGTTCTGTATGCACAAATAAATACATCTTTAAAAAAAACATGTTTAAAAAAAGAAAAAGAATAAGCTAGGTCAAATTGAATTGTCCTTAATGATTCTTGGGCTACTTGTTCCATCAACTTTTTAGAGAGGAGAGCTAGAATTGCCAACTCTACCTCTACTTGTGTATGTTATAGTTGTTTAGTTGTTTATGCCTCTTTGTTATATGAAATTGTTATTCTAATGAATATATGTAAGATTAGCCTTTAGATACTGACTCAAGGAAGCAAAAAAGTGAAAAACTCCACATTTCTTGGAGCTGCTTTTCAAATATTTTCTCTCATGAGGAAACTCATACTTCACTTAACCCCAGCTGGAATATCACCACTCCATGCTTCCCTGCTTCCAGTATTTATTATCATAACCATATTCTCTGGTCCGTGTTTCCTGCGAACATGTGCACAAAATATCTGCATACCACTGAAATATTTATGGATGGAGTGACATTATGTCTGGAATTTACTTTAAATGTCTAGCCAAGAAACCAAAAAATACTTAGCAGTAGAAATAAATTAAAATTGACAATCTGTAAATTTTGAATCTTGATGATTAAAATCTATATATTTATGTACTTTATATACATTTGAAAATCTTCATAATAAATATTTAAGAATTATAGATGGAGAAGTGCACAAATTAACAGTTGGGTTATCAGAAGCTACAAGCATTTCCCTAAGAGCAAAATCTCATTTACCTATGAGTTGCTGTGGCTGGCTATCTGAAGTGTATTGATCAAGAATTTTGGAGTTGCATTGAAATGTTCTCTTCCAATTATAATAGCATGGCATGAAGCCAGGTTGATTGAGCAGTAGTTCCTAAAAATCTTTATAATATGTATTTTATTGCATTTGACTAATAGTTCATGGACAAAGCATAGGTTTTGAATATAGGACAATTGCTCACCTCCACCACCTATTCTTCTTTAAGAATTTTCAAATGTCTTAGCTCTCCTAGGAGTGTCAAAGGAACTTAAGTAATATAGTAGATTAAGACAGAAGAAAATTTTTATATATTTTTAAAATACTTAAATGTATTTATAAAAGATTGTTAATACAATATGTTGGTGAGGATATCCGAAAACAGATATTTTATATCTCCCTATGGAATAAATTGTGACAGGCTCAACAAAGGGCAGTTTACTTCAAAATTAAAATATCCCTGTCTTTTGATCTTACTTATAGGACTTTAACCTACAAACTCATAAATGGAAGAAATAAAATTTAGGAAAATATTTATATTAACTGTAATAACACAATACTAAAAATCAGAATGCCCATAGATAGTTGATGATATGGAATCCCATACTGCTGTTTAAAAACTAGTTCTGTACATATTTATGAAAATAACAGACATATTGTTAAGTTAAATTTTTTAAATAGAAGGCATTATTTATAGCATCTATCATTTTGTTACGAAGTATTTGGGTTTAAAATTCTCAGCCATTTATATGCACTGTTAATATAGGGGCATAATTCCTTTCACTGGCTTTCTGGTTTTGAGCACTTTGCTACCAGACAAATAACCATCCTACTTTCTTTTTTGGGGAAAAGTGCCCTGTGATTCCCCACCATACTGAGTGGGGCTCCAGCCTCAGTTTGGTTCGTTGCCCCTTAGGAGATTTCTAGTGTATTTTAATGGAGCCATAGACTATATAGGTAGAAGCTGTGTGATCTCAGGCAAGGGAACTCTTTTTATAAAGAATTAATTGTACAGGCAATCCATTGGTTTATTCATTTTACAGGGCCACCAGATCTACAGATTAATTCATGGCAATTCTTTATCAGAATGGATTTAAAATTTAAAATCTCCTGGTAGTTTGCATTTCAAAAATAATTTCTCAATTGAACTTATAGGAGGTATATGTTCAGACCAGCTCTCGAATAGCACAGTATATCTAGGCCTGTACGTAGCTCTTAATAAAAAAAAATAGCATTATAGAGTATATTCAGCAGCAAGAACAACATGGATAAAAGATTTCTCTGAGGAAAGAATTCAAGATATCAGAACACCTTCTGCAATGCTTCATGTGCTAACAAAATACACACAAAATAATAATTCCTGCTGTCTATACAAGATTGCACATTACACAAATGTGTAGACAAGAGAGGACCAAAGTGTTATTTCCATGAGTCTCAAAATAAGGAGTTGGAACAACTAGTTGCTGTAGGTCTTTGGTCACCCCTTTTCTTTTGTGTTTGATCCAGAAATTGGCTAATCCTTTTTTATTTCTATCATCCACACATACAGATAGTGCTCAGGATTTAAGGATTTTCTTCCCATGAAACTTCAGAGTTTTCTTTCTCTCCTTTTTTTTTTTCCTATATTTTTAATTCTCATACAACTACTTAGGCCAGTTTTTTTTTGACAATGAAACTGTTGACACTTTAGGACAAATAATTCTTTGTCATAAAAGGCTATTATCTGCATTGTAGGATGCTTGTTAGTGTTTCTGGCCTCTGCTCACTAAATGTTAATAATACCTTCCCCACCCCAGGCTTGACTGCCAAATGTCTCTGTATATTGCCAAATATTCCTTGGGTGAAATTTAAATTGCCCCTGTTTGAGCACCAGTATTTTGTAATTCTTGAGGTTTTATGGGTTCTGACTGCTGGAAATATGGAAGAAGAATAGGGTTAAGCACAATGATTGTGTCCTTATCACTAACTTAACCAAGAACCAGTTTGCATGTTGATGACCAGAGGGATGGCTTTATCAGGTGACATATTACATTTAGTCTGCTGGGTAATGTTATTTTTAATTTAGTATGTCGGTACACTACTCCAATTTCTTAATGTCCCCATTACTTTTTAAAGATGCACTACATATTTACATTATTCCCTCTCACCCAGATAAATGAGAAAACCCTTTCTGGGGTGTAGTGTGGAGGAAAAACCAAGGACTAATGTATGTGTTCATTGAGTATGTTTCAGGATCACCATAGTCCATGTTGTACTTTGTTCATGTTAGAGAAAGCAAAAAGAAGAAAAAGCTTTTCCTTAAGACAATTGTTCTTTCTCAGTTACAATAAACTGATTTATTAGAGAAAAATAAAATTTATTGCCATTTCTACTTGTTAAAAATTAAAATAATTCTTATATTTAAAATATATTTAAATATACATATAATAAATAAATAAATATAGAATGATTTTGATAAGTAGTATTGTCCTAGAGCTGTGTAAGTACATTCTGTGCAACTATACATTACAGACCTGCATTTTTTTTTAAAGATTTATTTATTTATGCGTACAGAACTGGGGTATAGGCCAGAGGCGTGGGACGGTGAGAGGATTCACCAGACAGAGCAGGGAGCAGAACAGGCAGATAGACAAAGTACACTGCTGAGGGGAGCAGCGGGCAGGTCAGGAGAGGTCTGCCACCATGTGGGTCACCTCTGGGGCAGGCAGGGATCAAAGCATAGCCTCTCAGTGCTGTGCTTTAACTCTCTGCACCACCAGGGAGGGTCAGCCCTGCATTTTTAAATTAAGTAAGGTCTGCATTCCTTGGCAAACCAAGACTTAGCCTTTCCTGGAAATTTTATTAATTTACCAGCGTTTAGAGCAAATCATGAAAAGAACAAGGCAGATCACAAGGAGAGAGTAAGATCACCATTATATTACATGTGCTGGAAAGAAAATACCTGTTCTTTCTAACAAGCATCCATTCTAACTCAGACCCTCTTCTAGGTTAGTCTTTCAGGTGGAGAGACCAACTCAACTAGAGGTGGCTAAGAGAAGAAACTAAAGAGTAGTTGTGTTGATGGCAAGGAAGAAAAAATTCTATGGCTGCTAGAATCTTCTTCCCAACAAAACAAGGAGATTATTCTTTCTAGGCCTAAAAGCAATATCTGTCATTACTGATTAATAGTAGCTAGCCAGGATTGATAAAAGCGACAAACCCTTAATTTTCACATTTTTAATTCAACAATCATTCATTGTTGTTTCTTTTTCTTTTCTTCACCCATCTTTTACATTTAGTTATATAAAAAATGCTTGTAATTATCTATTAAGAGCTTGCACTATTATAGATCCCTGACTAATAAGAGATTATTTTCTAAATGTTAACTTCTATGTATGTAGCCACTTCACAGAACCCCTCTCAAATGGAAGTCATTTTTTACTTTTCTTAAATTTAATATAAAGTTTATTTTTTGTTAGTATCTTTGTGGTGAAAATAATATTAATGTAACTACTGTTGGCATTTTGACTTAATTTCACCACTTTGTTTTGTATTAATTTATAAATGGTGGTAATTTTTATTTGCCCATTATTAAAATATATGATCATAAACATATTTGCCTTTATTAGATTTTATAGGCACCTTTGAAGATACATAAATAATAAATCCATTGATGGATTCTTATGGTTTACTTAACCAGTCCCCTTAAATTTTTTCTACTTGTACAATTATCAATCTTTTGCTATTCTAGTATAGCAACTTCTTATAAATAAATGAGTATACGCCTATAGTTTTCAACTAATTTCATTAGATAAATCCCTAGAAGTTGAACAAAAGTTGAACTTCTGTTTCTTGCTTTGATACACACTGCCAAGTTACTTTCCCAGTTTCCCAACTAAAATATGCTCCACTTCCGGTGACTTTACCAGTGTTCTTAGTGTTCTGTGTCACTGAAACCCTATCAGAATCGCTTGTTGTAGGTTTTACTAACTCAGTTATTTTCAAAAATAGTGCATCACTTGAATTTGCATTCCACTGCTTTCTAATGCAGGAGGATTTTATTAAAATACCAGAGTTGGGTATGTTGGGTAGTCTGAGATCGCAGTTTGGCATCATCTCTACCATCATGAGACCATCGACTCAGCAGGGCAATGATAAGAGCCATTCACAGGTGTTCATTTCAGAGTCTTTCTAGTCATTTGATCCAATTTCACTTCCTCACTCCTATAAAATTCAACATGGACATGAGACTGCTTTGGCCAATACATGTAAGCAAGCGATGGCACTTCTGCCTGTTGGTTTTCTAAGACAGAGTGAGATTCATGTGTCCCTGTTTTCTTGCAGCCACACCCTGGGTGCTTTCTGCTCTAGGTTCTTTGGTGAGAGTAGCATAAAGTAAAGGCACGAGGCTGACGTATAAATGAGGAGGGAATATAGTTCTGAGCCCCTGGGATTTCGTGATAGTAGAGTAGGAAGTACCAATCCTGTCCGATTCAGCCAGATCTGCTGGTTCCTCTCATGCCTGCATTGTACCCATGTGTGTGGCACTTCAGCATCACAGATCAAACAGCAGATCTTGGAGTCAGGTACTTTTCCAAACAAGACTGAGTTCAGTGGTATTTATGTATAATCCATTCAATTTGAAGCAACAAAGTGGGTGACAACACGATGCCATCTGCCAGCTCAAATTATTTTTGTCATCTTAGATTAAAAATGCTGTTTTAATATTCAGCAGGGAACTGACTTAATGTGGGCTGGCTTCAGGCAACTTTTAAAAAATTCCTTTTCCTTCTTGACAAAGCCATAAACGCTAATAAAAAGAACTGGCATTTATTGATCATTCATTATGCTTTAGAATCTCCTTTATTTCTCCTTGCAACATGAAGTCAGTGCTGCATGTATCCTTGTTTTATAGATGGAGAAACTGAAGTTCAGGGTGATTGTCTCCTAGCAAGGTCATTTGCTGGTCAGTAGCAATACCAAGGTTATAACTAAGGATTGTGGCTATGCACCACCCATGTTGAAATAGGGGCTACACCGGCCGTTCATGGACTTTTTCAGGACCCCAGACTTGGCACATTTTGGTCATAACAGGTCATGCTTTACTACTATCATCTTTCTTCCTCATTAGCTTTTACCATATTCTGATCATATTGTAATCCTATATCTATTTTCAGTCAAGGCTTAGGCTTAGACTCGAGACACAAAAACCAGTAAGATGCAGTTGTTGTCCTCTAGGTGTGCACACTCTGTCACCTACTGATAGAAATGCCACATGAAGCATATATGCATGCCATATATGCTAGTAAAATATATATTACATTTTTAAAAGATTAATTTATGCATACAGAACTGTGGTACAGGTCAGAGGTGCAAGGGCAGTGAGAAGATTCACCAGAGACAGAGTGGGGAGCAGAATAGGCAGATCAATGAAGCACACTGCTGAGGGGAGCAGCGGGTAAGAGAGGAGAGGTCTGCCACGCCATGTGGATCACCTCTGGGCCCAGGGATAGAACTCATGCTGAAGCAACTGTGTCGAGCTTCCAGTGCTGTACTTCAACCTACTGTGCCACCAGGGAAGGCCTGTATATTACATTTTTACGAAATGATTTACATAACAAAATTTGCCTCCTTAATCACTTTTAAATGTACAATTCCCTGGTATTAAGTACATTCATATTACTATGCAATCATCACCCCCATCCCTCTTCAGAACTCTTTTCACAAATGTAATTATAAATATTCGAGTAACACATTTTTAATAGGTCAAAATAAACAGATGTAGCTAGTTGTAATTTATTTAGCCCAATAAATTTAAAATGTTACAATTAAACATGAAATCAGTGTGGAAAGTTATTAATGAGATATTTTATATACTTATTCTTCTGTACTATGATTTTGAAATCTCACATTTCATTTACTCTTAACAGCACATCTGAAGTTGTACTAGCTAAGGACTCCATTGCCCTATATGACTAGTGACTGTTGTATAGCACAGACAGGTCTAGAGGGAAAGATAAAAGAGATTATCTCAAGGTAAGGGGGAAAATGATGGGGTGGTATGGCTATGGAGCCCAGCAAAGGGATACCTAGCTCAACTTGGAGCTCCAGGGAGACTTCCAGGAGAAGAGAATATTTGGGTTTGGAAAAGAAGGGTGAAGAAGACTAGTTTCAAGGCATGGAGGCAATTCATACAAGTATCAGCCAATACTTCACTATGTAGAGCAGAAATTCCTTGGCATTGGCGAATGGTAGCTTGCCAAACAGAAGTGGACTTAATCTTAAACGACTCTGGATGGGAAGTCCAGGGTCACTGACATCACATGCTCCACCCTCTGCACTTGACAGGGCCCTTTATACATATACTAGGTCATTCGGACACAACATTTTTTTGTAGTCTCTTGTGGTCAAGAGTGCTAATTGCCTCCTTATCCTATTTGCTCCTTCTTCTACCCTCTCAGGAGTCCTTTATTAGTAGGAGTGGTGATGAGTATAGCTCAACGTGCACCTCCCTCCCTCTCTTGCAAATAGAGATGGCAACTACAATTGTGGGGTAGGGTTTCTGAGAGATCACTTTAACCCTGACTCAGATGGGAAGTTTGTAATTTATCCAACCCTCCTTCCAGTTTCTGGCAGCCTGGATTGCAGACAAAACTGCGAGAGCTGTAGTCCCTTTGTGACTGGGAGACATTCTGAGGATAGAAGAGTATACTGTAAGCACAACAGAGGACACCTGCTGCCTGTGTTCATATGGCTGAGGAACTGCTTCTGGACTTCTTTTATGTGAGGGAAAAATAATCATGCTCTCGCTGAAGTAACTGTCATTGGGATTTTTTTTTCTTGTATGAGAACTAACCTACCCCTGATGTGCATAGGATACATAACCCATAAGTTAACTCTATTAAATCAGCTTACAAAGGAGCTTATTGAGGATCTGAAAAATTAAGGACCTGGCAATGACCACAAAGAGAATAGGAATAGACAAACATGGAACTTGGAATTCTGCCCCTAAAACGAAACCCAGGGATTCTGCTGACCCTAAAGCATCAGCTTTATTTATTATATCACTCCATTTATATATCCAAGGGTGTTGTTGTTACAACCTCTCCCTCTCCTGGAGCTGCACATGTTCAGGTAGTTGCCATGTACAACACAGACTATCCAGTGCCAGGCCATGGTGAATCTCACTGGGGATATCTGGTGGAGTCGACTTTATTCTAGCTCCTACTTGCATATATTCCTTTGCTTAGAGCATCTGGCAGGAGATTATAAAGCACAGGGGCAAGTTAGTTCCACCTCCCCCTCTCTTGAAACCTCTGCCCCTGACCTGTTTCTTGCCTTTGGGGTTCCCGCTGGCTACTTCCCCTGGGTTTTCCTGGTTGGGCAGAGAGGAGAACAGCCATACCCTCTCACCTTGCCAATACAGATTATGCAGCCATCGGGCTTGCTCTCTCCCTTCCTGTGCTCTACCTCCTGGCTAAGTCTCTGCTCAGTTAGCATCCTTAGCAGAGGGTGGTGATACTCAAATCTGTCAGTTCTGCAACTTGTTGGCATCCCTACAGAAAGCTCAGCAGGAGAGGAGGTTGCTGACTCAAGGCTAAATGTGATTTTCATATCATCTGCAGAGCTCAGCCATCCACAAAATCCATATTACTTGCAAGTTGGCCAGATCAATCAGTGGTTTATTGAGCATCCTCATTGACCTTCAGAACACCCATCAGCTCTACCTCCTTTGCCAACAAATGGGCCTGAGGCCAGTGCCTTCCTTGTGTTTGCCTCACTATTTCCAGGTGTGACCAGGCTATAGCCTGGTGGGGATACTTCCAAACTGACCAGACACTTATCACCCTGTAATTTTTTCTGGCCCTTCTGTCAAAGCTTCCTGCATAGCTGGATAGAGAAGTATGTCTTCTTCTTAGATATTTAGGTAGCTAGAAGATTAATAAAGTTATTCCACAAAGGACTTGCTAGTACATATTTTAGGCTTCACAGGTCATGCAGCCTTATTCACAGCTACTCAACGTTGTCATTGTAGCACAGCAGCAGCCATAGACAACGTGTAAGCGAATGTTTGTGGCAGTGTGACAATAAAAGTATTTATGGACACTGAAGTTTGAATTTCCTTTGTCATCAAGTATTATACTTGCTTTGATTTTTTTCTTTAACTATAGGAAATACTTTCTTATAGTTAGCTCATAGGTTACAGAGAAACACATTAGAGGCCAAATTTGGCCTGTAGGTCATAGGTTGCCAACCCCTGATCTAAAGGCAGGGTAGGAAGGTAGTTGAAAACCTGATATTCTGGGGGTGGATTCTGGTGCTGTCAGTCACCTCTGTAATTCAACTCTCTGAGCTTCAGTTTCCTCCTTTGTAACATGGGACTAATTCCAGTACATACTGCAGCTGTCTGCTGGCTGATTAAAGGAGATAATGGAGGTAATCTATGTAGCCCAGTGTATTGTAAGCATCCACACAAGGTCCAGTGCTGGGTTAATCTCTCAGGAGATTCAAAAGCGAACCAGGCACAGCTGCATTTTCCAGGAGATCTGAGTCTAGGAAGAAAGTGGTCATATTTCTTAATAATAGTCACACACACCACACACACACACACACACACAGCAGTGATGGTGCTATACAAAAGGCACAACAAAGACAAATAAACTTGTCATCTCAGTACTTACAGTGCTGTTTTTAGGGAATTGGAAATGCTTAGGGTATTTCCTCAAAGACAGAATACACCCATGTGGGACAGCTACTGCATGTCCAGTTCATGCACCTCTGTTATAACAATCCCCTGTAGCCCACACGGGTGCTGTCACTTCCTTCTGACCTTCCTCTGCTCACAGCAGCCTCAGGGCTAGAGCCTCCACTTAATGTAGCCCATTTGAGCTATGGCAGATAGTACCTTGTCACTGGTAATTTCTATTCAGTGGAACTTATTCTCTAAAATGTGTACAAATTGTCATTAAGCCATTTGCAAGTGAGATGAGAAATATGGTAATTGATGCTTTTATGTGCATTTTAACTTCCACTTAAAAACCAATCTCATCCTTACCTCTTTGTAAGATTGTTCTGCTCAACCTGGCCACCACCTAGAACTCTGACTTTTCACCTGAACACCCCCAGAATATATTCTCTTAAATTATGGAATTTCATCACCCCTTAAAAATAAATGGTAACAAAAGGGTTCATCATGCATGACTAGAACCTCTGCATATTCATAGTGGCAAAAGTTTTCTAAAATGGTTTATATAATCTATAAATTTAGATAAACTTCTGAGATTGTAACAAGAAATAGTGATTTCACAGAGAAAACAGCAGACCTCATTTCCAGAAAAAACCTGGTAAATCCTTTAGCAACAGTCCTGGTCCTTTTCAGTTTATTTCCTGAAATCTTGCCGAGTCTGCATCACTTCTGAGCCTCATGTTCTATGTGGCTCATGTCCTGTGCTGTCCCATGACAAGTTGACTCCTCATGCTCTTTAATCAGGTATTTTATACCCATTGCAGAGCTTTTACTGTATCTTTGATTGCAGTTACTCAAGTTCAAATTTTTTATCACAACTCTCTTCCCATGCTTCCTTGTCAAAAACTCTTTCAGACCCTTTTTTTTTCCCACTACACTTAACAAATATCTGCTGCAGCTGCCAGTTACCTTGGGAATCACTTCTCTCATTTTTACACTGTTATGATTTTTTTCTGCTCTGCCCATTCTTTAATCTGCCTTCTGTGATGACAGCAGGAAGAGTTTCTGAGCTTATTCAAGAATTTTGATTATGAAGTAAACTCCAAGTTAGTTATGATATGGAAAGTTGATATGTGTAGGGTTGCTGTGTAAAAATTCCAGACATCACTTTTCTCTTTAGTCTATGTGAATATTTTCTGCAGTGTATACGCATGGCTGCCCTGGTCCAATGAACAGCTTATGAAGTATATTCTGTATGATACTGCCTTGCATGTGGAGGAGGCGGGTGGATTGGAAAAGGAAAGACAAGTAGGGAGGGTAAGGGAAGAGGAAACAGGGAAGAGAAGAAATATTATTGTATAGTTTCTTATATGCTAGGCCACACACACACACATATATATGTATATATGTTAATCCATTTAATTACTGAATAGAAAGTAACCTTTTTTCATTATAGCTCCTAAATGGACCATTTCCTCTCCTGGACAGACTTCCTTTCCTCATGCAGGTTGTAATCTAATGAATTTTGCTGGAACAGAACAAAAAGTCAACTAAGGTATACTGGAAGGACCAAAGCTCATTGTAAAGAAAATTGCTAAAATTGGCTTCAGAAATACACACAGGCCACTTTTTGCATGAGATGACAAATCTAGCCTTGCAGTGACTCTGTATCTTGGTTCCTCCACACTAGAAAACCTGGTCACTTTCCTTTCCTCTGCAATGCAATTAGAAAATCTCCCTGCTGGGAGCTTTGCTTTAGGCCATCCTTCTTCCTGTCTGTCCAGATTCTTCCTTATCACCTTCAGCTCACCACACACCTCCTCTCAACAGACTCCTTGATGGAATGAATGCAAAGTACTGTCTCCGCACAACTTAGCCTACATCATTTTGTGTCCAAGTGTGTGTTGTAGTAGTTCTCATGTGTTGAGTTGTGTGTGTTCGTATCTGATGATATATTCTGTGATTTTGTTTCTATACCCCTCAACAGGCCCACCCTTCTGTGCTTAGCCCACAGTAGGTGATCAATAATGTGTTTGTAATAAGGACTTAAGCCAACACTCTAGTCCCTTTAACTCATGTCTTTTGAGGCACACAGACTTCCAGGAAAGGCTGGCCTTCTTGGCTTCCCTCTCTATTGGTGTGAATTTCGGTGTTAACCCTTCAAATAAAAAACTCAGGATCATCCTAACCGTGGGTAATTATGCAACTAGACCCCAGTTGAGAAGAACCCTAGGAGCTACTGGGATAAAATGCACACCCATGCCTACTCATTTTAATTTAACAAAATAAAATGCTTTTCCAATCTCACATAATTACCTTTCTTTCATGGGGAGAACATTTAAGTTCTAATTTTAGCAATTTCAAATAGTTAATACTATATTGTTAACAGTAATCATTATAGTCTAAATTAGAACCCCAGAATTGATTCATCTTGGAACTTTGTACCCAACATCTTTCTATATTCCTTACCTCACAGCCCTTGGTGAGTACTATTCCACTCTGTTGCTATTAGTTTAGCTTTCAAAGATTCCACATAGAGATTGTCCTATGGTATTGTTTTTTCTGCTGGCCTTAATTCACTTAATGCCGTGAATTAGGTAAGTCTGTGTTGCAAATGGCAGGATTTCCTTCTTTCTCATGACTGACTAATGTTTCATTGAATATATATACCACATCTTTTTTTATCCCTTTCATCTGTGGACAGACATTTGGCTACTGGGAATAATGTAGCAATGAATGTAAGTAGATATCCCTTTGAAATATCATTTCCTTTGGATATATACCCAGAAGTGGGACTGCCACATCATATGGTACTTCTGAGTTTGTCGCAGACCTTTTATGGATAAACCTGCTCCATGTTTCTTGCTATCTCTTTTGGCAGAATTATTAATCTTGATGCCTTCTCTTTATCCTGAAATACATCAAACTTTTTCCTTCAAAAGTTAAGGTTTGGCCATCTTCCAGTTTGTATATTTGGGACAGCTTTCTATACATGCTCACTAGCCATCCTCCAATTCTTAATCTCACTGTTAGAGTTGGTAGCTCACACAGAGAACTGGTTACAGGATGGAGGTGTTTGTGGGTGAGGCATAGGACACTGAGGTTGTCCATGGGCTAGTTGGGGAGATCTTTAGGCAAGCCATCTCCATAACATTTGGGGACACCTTCATGTGCTTCTTGATGGAATCCATGACAGGTAGTAGGAGTTATGTCCCTTGACTGCCCTTTGAGAGTGCTGTCTACTGGTCCTAAAGTTTCTTCTTCTCATCACTCATGATGCACATGATCCTGTACTCTGGATGGATGTGAGTGAATAAGCCTCTTTGGCAGTGCCCTACACAGCTGAAGAAGACAGCTGCTCGGGCATGTGCTCTCATTTCCCCCCATGATATGGTTGTAGGCAAGGAATACCTCTTTGGCCTTAAGCTATACCATTTAGGAGAGGGGTAGTAAGGATAAAGTCGACTGTTTCTCCTACCCTCTCCAAAGTGTACAAATGCTTTTTTTTTTTTTCTCCAGATGTATGCTGGAGCTTATCTGCTGGAAACCTAAACTTTCACAAAGGTCTAAACATCCATAGGTGATTATCTAAGATAGTATTTTTTTTAGTGGTTCCTGGATAGTAGCTCAGTGTTACTAATGCCAGTCCATGAACCACTTTGAGTTCTGCAGTTGGAATTGAGTCCTCTGTTCTTATTATTCCAATACATGATAATGTGAGACTCCTCCATTATCTTATCTTTGGCATAGAATAATGGAACCACAGTTTTGTCTATGGATAAAAAACAAATTATTATTGTTGGGTGCAGAGACATGAGTGAGGAATGTTTTATTCAGCTATAATGCTAATATCACTCTACACTTGATGTTGTTCTTGCTGCTCCACTGTGATAAATTGTTTATTTTATACTTGATTGTTATCTGGTTTGTAAGAACACTAAGAGATCAGCTAGAATACTCATAAGGCTTTATAAGTGTTTATAGAAGTTGTTCACAAAATTTTGCTAACCTAGAAAAATAGATAGTAAGTCTCCAAAGAAGGAAGTTATATGGGTACACATAAAGAATCCTTAGCTGTGATAATTTGGTAACACTTGGAATAAAAAAAAAAAAGTTTCCTTGCTTACCCAATCTCTGGCTGCAACTCAAGTAGTTTTCCTGTTGTATTTATATTATCTTGATATGTTATTTCTTAATTTTGTATTTTCTCCTTCCCAGCTATCCTCAGTTAGTATATAGACAACTCCTTCCAATGTAGAGCATGACTCTCAAAACTTCCACTTACTAGAATGTGGATACTGGCATTGGGAGGTATATTAGCCTTGCTAGTTTGACTCTGAGCAAACCGTGTCTGTATCTCTTCTTCATCTGTACAAGTAGGGATGATAATACTTCTTGGCAGTTTGGATTAAATTGAGACCAAAATATGAAAATACTATCAAATGGAGCAGTTCATAAATATGTGCTTAGTTTTTAACCAGGGCTGAGATTACTAGCAGGAAGTCTATCTCTACTGTGCTCCTGATTGCTCTTTTGTGTTTCTCTCCCCTTGTGCTCTTTCTCCCAGCCTCCTCCTCTTCACTTTGGTTCCTGGGCAGCTGCTACTGTGAAGACAGTGCAGTTTCCATCTGCTTTCAACATATGGGACCAACACTGTTGCTTCCAAAGTCCTTGTATTTGCTGTTTAGAGCAGGGTGGGTTGTTGTGTGGAAAATGAGGCAAAAACATTGCAGAAATATATAACCAGTCTTAATTAAATGTTCATGTAGTAATGATGGAATCAATAGGTCAGATTTTCTAGCCATCCTCCATCTATGCACTCACCTCCCTTTTTAACCCCAATGAAAAGTTGAATTTCTTCACATATTTATAAAATAAAACCTAACATAATTTTTAAAGATTTATTTATTCATATAGAACTGGGGTACAGGCCAGAGATGAGGAGGGTGAGAGGATTCACCAGGGACAGAGTAGGGAGCAGAAAGGCAGATTGATGAAGTACACTGCTGAGGAGAGCAGCGGGCAGGTCAGGAGAGGTCTGCCGTGCCATGTGGAGCTCCTCCAGGGCAGGTGGGGATCGAACTCATGTGGAAGTGGCTTAAGTTTCTTAGTGCTGTGCTTTAGCCCGCTGCGCCACCAGGGAGGGCCCACCTAACATAAATTTTAAGATAGGGTAACTATCCAAAACGCAGAAGAATGAGGCCAAGTGGAAATAAAACATTAATATGCATATTATAGTACCAACAAATATTACTGGCATCCCAGGAGTTTGGCTCTGAGCATTCTGTCAACCAACCAAAAGAAAAAATGTCAATTACAAGATCCCAAAAGTCCATAAGGGGCAGAGCAGTGGCAGGTAGGTAGAATATGTCAAGCAAAGTCTCTTGGCATTTAATTCTGAAGAAACATTTCAAATGGATTCCCAGTAAGATTTGGAACATTCTTTATCCAAGACTTTCAAGGATTCTAGATGTGACACTCATTCTAGAGCTGGGTGTGACCATTAAAGCTTCAGGTAAGCCACAGTAATAAAAAGAACTGACTGTAGTCCTGAAAACACTAATGACAGTAAGTATCCTTGGATTTACTTCTCTTGACTCTGGGCTCATGTTACTCACCACCTTCCTATATGTGAAAAGTGCAGATGGATGTCAACCAAAAAGTATTCATTCGACTATTGCTAAATCCATTGGTTCCTCGTCATAGTAGACAGTTGGGTCAGTTTTTTAAAGGATGAGTATGCAACATGCTTTGGGCATCCTTGTGAATGGAATAATTCTTCAGTTATAAATGTCACACTCATGAATCTTGTAAATTATCTCTAATTATAAAAGCTTATGGTAGGTGAATGGTCTAATATAAACTCACCTTCACACATGAAGTCATAGTTTCTGTCAATCACCTGTACCATATTCATATAAAACATAGGTTCTTTGGGAATGATAGTGATAAGGTCATTACCAAGAAATCCAGCTTTTTCTATAAGCTAAAAATGAATGTAATAATTGATGGAAAAGATAGCAACATAGTGTGTTTGGACTATCAATTTCCTAAAGCTTTATGGGTTCACAATGCTTAGAAATATAAGAGAAATGTTAAAGTAAGCCACATCATTTGTGAAACCTCTTTTTCCCCCCTCTACCCCTATCCTTGTATTCCTTGGCTCCTTTCCCTCCACTATCCTGCTTTGCCTCAGAGCTCTCAGGATGTTTATTGGTATCCACTCGTTTATGAAGTAATTTAAGTTGTTAAAGTGTCTGCATGTGAATATCCAATAAATTTTTATATAGTTGTGATTTACTCTTTACACATAATTATCTCAAAATTCCTTTCACTTTGTTGAAAATGACTTAATTTCATCCTTTCTTATGGTGATGTGATACTCCCTGTTTTGTTATATACCATGTATTCTTGATCTACTTCTTCATGCAAGGAGATTTAGGCTGCTTCCATGTCCTAGTTGTTGTAAATAATGCTGCTGCAAATATTGTGGAATGCAAGTGTTATTGTTAATGGCTTCATATCCTTTGGATATTTGCCATGATGTATGATATTTCCATTTTTAATTTTTTAAATATTTATTTTTACATACAGAACTGGGGTACAGGCCAAAGGTGTAGGGGTGGTGAATGGATTCATCAGAGACAGAGAGGGGGAGCAGAACAGGTAGATTGAGAAGTACCCTGCTGATGGGAGCAGCAGGAAGGTCAGGAGAGGTCTGCCACGCCATGTGGGTCACCTCCGGGGCAAGCAGCGACTGAATTCATGCTGAAGTAGCTTTAGCTTCTTAATGCTGTGCTTTAACTTGCTGTGCCACCAGGGAGAGCCCTCGTTGTAGTTTTAGTCTTCGTTTCTTTTCTTAGAGGTGATGATGAGTAGTTTTTTGTATATTTTTTGGTCTTCTGTAAATCCTTTTTGGTGAATTATCTGTTCATGTGTCTATTTTTTAATTGGGTTTTCTTTTTTACTGTTGAATTATTATGTATTTTTAAAAAATATTTATTTATGCATACAGAATTGGGGTACAGGCCATAGGGCCAGGGGCCGTGAGAGGATTCACCAGAGACAGAATGGGGAGCAGAACAGTTGAATGACATAGTACACTGCTGATGGGAGCAGCAGATGGGTCAGGAGAGGTCTGCTGTGCCGTGTGGATCACCTCCAGAGTGGGGATGGAACTCATGCTGAAGTGGCTTTAGCTTCCCAGTGCTGTGTTTCAACCTGCTGCACCACCAGGGAGGGCCTGAATTATATGTATTTTTAACATGTTAGGTTTTAATCCTTTCTCAGTTACATATTGTATAAATACTTTCCCCATTCAGTAGGGTTTTCTTGCATTGTATAGAAACTTTTAAACTTGAAGTAACTGACTTTAAATTTTTTTAAAATTCCCTTGTCATAGGAATTGAGTCTCAAAAATATCCTATTGTTAGTATCATGGAGCATATCACCAATGTTTTCTTCATATGTCTATATAGACATAGATCTCAGTCTTTAATCCAAGCTCATTTATTGCTCCTGCTTTGTCTGCTACTGAGGAACTTAATTGTATTTTTAAAATCAGCTTTAGTGTTTTTTTTATTCCATTGTTTCTGAATATAGCTGCCTCATATTTTCATTATCTTTCTTTTGTTTTATATCCTCCATTTTTTGTTTTACATTTCAGTATTGACAGGACTGTTGTCTTGAATTCCCTTTCTGTCATGCTGTGTACCTTCATTGAGTTGTAACTCCTAATGTCCTAACATTTGTGCTGTGTTCTTCTGTCTCCTCATTTTTTTATTTGGTTGGGGTTTTAGTGGAGACAGATTTTTAACTGTTGTTTTTGACTGGTTGGAGTAGTCAGGGGTGTGTACTGACAAAGGAAAGTAGATATAAAAGAGGACAAGGACAGTCAGCATCAGAGGTCTTCTCCATTAGATTCAGGAATTCGAACTTCCTATTCTGAAGATTGTCTTTGTTGGGACTGGCAGGTGTTTTGTATATCTCAGTCTAGGATTCAGTAGTGGCCTCTTCTATAGAGAAATTCAGTTGCTCTGACTTGATTCAGGATACAGCTGTTTTGTTATGAGCATCAGATTCAAGTTGGTATTCCTTGCTCTGTGTCCCCAACTCTGAAACTTCAGCAATCTACCCTCCATCTTGTGTCCATCTAATGCACTCTCTTTTTCAGAACAGTCCTAGGACTTAGCACTCCCAGTGTGGACATGGACTTGAGTCAATACCTGTAGGGTGCTCTGCACATAGCCACTTCTCCCTCTTGAGGGTTATGCTATCCATTTATCACTAAACAGAGTTCACTTAAAGTTTTTCTACCCCTTCCCATAGACTAGTGTACCTATTGTGTATGGTGATAGTTTTTCCTCAGCACTTTTTTTTTTTTTTGGTTTTGTTCTACGTCAGTTTTGATGGATGTGTTTAGTGGAGGCAACCTTGGGATCTTCACTTATTGTCATCTTGCTGGACCTTCAGAAATAATTGACATTTTAAGTTGCAGACTTTTGCTCATTAAATTTTGTAATGGATTCTTGGAGGCAAAACTAAGGTCTCTACAGCACCCATGCAAGTCATGGAATTGCATAAAGTGAACTGGCTATAAATAGAATGATGGCAGCTGCAGTGAATTGGAGATCTCATGGTCACTCAAAAGGTGGCAGCACTCTCTTTTTCTCATATTGATTGTTGCCCAGGAAAAATTGATACCCAGGGATATTATGCTAGATATTAAAAGTTGTTTTGCATAACCAACAAAAATGCTACTTGTTATCTGAACTATTTTTTTTTAAAGATTTATTTATTCGTACAGAACTGGGGTACAGGCCAGAGATGTGGAGGGTGAGAGGATTCACCAGAGACAGAGTGGGGAGCAGAACAGGCAGGTCTACGAAGCACACTGCTGAGGGGGGCAGCGGGCGGGTCAGGAGAGGTCTGCCACGCCATGTGGTCACCTCCGGGGCAGGCGGGGATCGAACTCATGCGGAAGTGGCTTAAGCTTCTTTGTGCTGTGCTTTAACCCGCTGTGCCACCAGGGAGGGCCTGAACTATTTTTTTTTTTTAATGTAATTTGAAATATCAAATCTCCAGGTACAAAGAGCTTATGGTTTTTTTTTTTTTTCCTATCTCATTTGCTTACAAATGATATATAAAGAAAAAGCCCCGGGAGATTTCTGTGTCTACCTATTATGCTAAGTTTTTATTCAGCAAAATAAAGTGCCCCCAACATTATGTTGAAAGTGTAGGTTACAGTTTCAATTTAAATCTTATCTTGGGTTATATCAATGCTTACCCAAAGCTAACTGTCTTGGAATTAAGGAATATGGCATACACAGACATAAATATGCTGATTTTAGTTGCTAAATATCATTTTTAAAAACATGCCCTCTAATCAAATTGGAAATATACCTTTATTTCACCTGTTTGGAGTTTACCTGTCCTGCTTTCCTCGCTGGGAGGCATGTAGAGGTCACAGGAAGTGATGTATAATACTGATAATAACTTTGCTAGCACATAAATAAATTAGTCCCTCTGAATATATGTTAGGCGCTTTAGAAAGTCCATTCTGCCCACACTTAGTAAGTAGAGATACCATTTGTTTTTCTCGGGTCAGGTGAACATCCAATTATTAGGTGGTGTTACAAAATTCCAGTCTTGATCCTGAGTTATGTGGTTGTGGAAGGGTCTTCACTGTAACAGGGTAAAGCCTAATTATGGAAATAAATAGAATTTCTAACAGGATCCCCCTTTAGGTTCCAGAAAAGTGTGGTGCAGATTCCTAAGGAGTGACCAAAATAGGCAGTTTTGCCTACCTTTTAGAAAAAGAAACAATATATGTGTGAAGAACTTACAAGGCAATAAAACAAAAGTTTAAATACTAATTAGTAAAACACTTAGGATGGTTAGTTCACACAGTCTTCTAGACCCTGAACTCCCTGGGAATACTGTTATAGGGAAGTCAGTGCACGTTTCATGTGGGAGATCTGTTTTTTGCTTTCTGTGAGGCAGAGGTTAGTACCTTTCTCGTATCAGCTGTTTCTCAAGTAGTTTTAATTAAAACAACAAACCAAAGTGACATATTTCAGGTAACTTGCCTGAACTCCATCAATCTTTAATATGACTTAGTTTGATGACACTCAGTATGAGCTTTTGTTGGGCTATTTTGGAAGAATAGAGTTTGCTAAGCTGGTCGTAGTATGTTCTGGAGATGCTGATAGCTGGCTGTCTTGTGAGGAATCAGCCTGTCTCCCTGACTGCCTGCACATGAATGAGAAAGACCAATATCCTTCAAGGTCCTGGACATAGCCTGTCTAAAAGTGGAATTTTAATCCTAGATTCTGGTTTTATGGGTCATGAAGTTCCCATCTCCGTTTTCACCTCTTACCAACAAAAGAAATTTCACTGATATCCTTTCCTTAGAATCTTGATTGCTCATGCTTAGTTATCCTGCTGCACAAGCCTGAACTCTGATCCTATTGTTATAGGACAGCAAATCTGTTAGAGAACAGGGGAAGTGAGGGGCACTCCTGAAGCCCCAAAATCCTGCCTGCTCAAGTGGCTTCTGCCATCCACCGCAACAAGACAAAACATATAAAACTTTAATGAAAAGGGACTTTAATATAGTGAATATACAATACAGAACACAAAGAATATAACTTCTAAATCAAACACCTGAAGTTACCCATCCCCTCGTGGGCAAAAGTCAACCCAAAAGGGGCTGGTCCAAAGCAAGGCCTGAAAACCTGCCACAAGACTAAAGCACCTTCTGGCCGGGACCCATGGAAAAGGGTCAGAAATGGCCAGACAAATTTGGGAGGAAAAGAGCAAAATCAAAATCAGTATAAACACTGCCATGGTCACCTCCCTACAGGTATCTCACCCACATCTGCCTTAACCAGTCCAAGGTCAGGAAACAAGCCCGGTTTCTTCATCACATGCTTGCTGCTCCATGTAGCTTCCTTAGGTCTCCTTCTCCATCCTTTTTCTCTGTTCAGCTCCACCCTCCTTCTGGGTGGGGCAGGGAACCTGGAACTTCCCTTTTTCCTAGGGACCACCCTGTTACACTATGTCTTTTAGAGACCAAACATTTCTTGGTTTCTGCATTTTTCCTCTCCATAATTGGAGTTTCTGAACAAGTGGGCTAATATTCCACAAAGATTAGGCACTTAGCCAACAGTCACATAAAGGAACGAACTGTTTTTTCTTCCTAAATAGTAAAAATCACAATTTGGCAATTTGGCTAATGTTTAGATTGCTGCTGGTCATCTCAACAACTAATTTGTTTTTTAATACATGCATTGAAGATTGTCTATGGATTTTAACAAGATTTGTGGTCTAATTATATGTGTATATATATATAACATATAATTGTTTTATATATATAGAAAACATATAATTATATATATATATATATATATATATACATATATATAACATTTTTTAACATTTCAAGATGTGGCAAATATACAAAATACCTTATGGTATTTTAGTAGTTTTTCCAAGTACTTTCTGCTAATGATTTGATTGCATAGAATAGTACTAGGTTAATTGTTATATACATTATGAATTACAGTTTTTATTACTAATTGTAAGGCTTTGAGAAAAGACTAAAACCAAATAATATATCCAGTATCTTACAGCTTATTAAGGTATTCAAGAAGTTGATTTGAAAATGTCTTCCAAAGAAAGCTGGTAAATTCTTCAAAAAGAGGAGACTAAAGCACTAAAAGGAACAAAGTAACTTGAAGTTTGCTGAAGCTGTCTATTGTTTAGTTTTCTCATACACACAATAGAAACACAATGCCTTATAACAATACTGTCTGTGTTAGAACTCAATCTTTTTTTTTAATTTAAATGCTTTCACTATTTTACTAAGTAAACCTAATATGAAATATAAAGGCCACCTCTGTGTTGAATTTTGCTATCTGCGGAGTCCCCCTGCAGATATACATGTTTGAGATGTATTCCTTTTACTATCCTGCTTCCACACCCTCCATTTGAAACTGCTGTGCATATTTTAAGAAACACACACACACACACACTGTCTATCTGTACAGGAAATTTCCTTAAAATTCAGTTTGCATTTAGCTTTGGGAGTTGGCCTGAGAAGCTTGAAAACTTTTTGAGGCAAAATCTGTATTCCTCTTCATTAAATAAAAAAGTACAATAATATTGACACTTAGGAATTCAACTTGCAATAGATTTTGACTTAAACTGCATTGTAGGCCAAAGATAATTTGTTTCTGCCAGTGTCACCTAGCTAGAAGAAGTGTTTGATTAATTAAACTTCTGAGTAAGATCGAGCAACTGAGCCCAAATAGCTATCTTCACACATCTTTGATTAGGAAATCAAAGCGGGTGGAGACTTGATTTTAAGGTAATTACTTTGAGAGAACTGGAGTAGTCAGTAGGTAGTAACAGAAAGAAGGGGATGGAAGGTATCAGAAGAGAAGAAGACAGCAAACGAGGCAAAAGAACTATGCATTCATTTACTTAGTCTTAAACAGAGCCAAGGTGGGAAACAGAACAGTTTTTGAATTTTCACCCATGCAGTTCTAATTACAAGCCATCACTCAGCTCAGGCTGCAAAAATACAAGATTTATTTAAAAAAAAAGGGGGGGGAACTGGCTAGAGACAGCCAGTTGTCCTGTCCCCAGGTAGTATCTGCTATGCCCAGTAGGCTTCTTGTGCACGATGGTACTGTCTCTTTGACTAGAGCCTGGAGCTGATGATAAACCAGTAAGCCGTTCACCAGGAACAAACTCAGTGACAGCTGGAAGTGATCATAGGTGGGGTGCTGAGGTGACACCCCAACAGAACATCGTAGCAGTACAAAAGCAGAACTGGACAGCAGTAAAGGCAACAACACTAAGAGGTAATGCCACACAAGCAGAAGCCACAGGCAGCTCTCAGAGGTGGCAAGGTATAGGTTGGCAGCACTAAAGATAACAGTTTTACAACCCACGTCTCTGCAGAAGTCTCATAGATCTTGAAGTCTGAAGAAATCTCTGTGAAGATCTGTGGAGCTTTCAGTGAAAGTTGCCAGAGGTCTCGAAAGTCCCACAAATCTGTCTGTGAAGTGTCTGCTGGCTGTTCCTCTGGCTTCTGTCTTCTTCAGGGTTACAAGGTTTCAAGCCTGACAGTATCATTTTCAATGCTAACTGTTCGGTTGGGGCCAGACAAGTACCAATCAAATTGTTTCATATACAGTCCTCAGTAGTCTTAAAAACCTTGAGTGGCTCCAGTGAGTCTGAATCTGATTGGTGCACTGGGAATTTGAACCTTTACATTTCCAATGCTGTATTCAAAAGTGAAACGTCTTGATACATCCAGATTCTTTGGAGGCAGGCTCAGGGGATCCATGAGTAGAGCTGCCTCAGGTGAGTCAGATGTTGGCTGCACCCCACACAGTTCAGTGGAGCTGGGGAGGGTGGTGCAGGAAGCCTACAGCAGAGCCAGGGGTAGGGTTTGATAGCTCGAGCACAGGCCACTGTGTTTCTTAGCTTCGTGAGGACAAGGCAAGTCTCATTGCCAGAGTCCAGTCGCTAGCTTGTTCTGGAGCAGAAACTGCTGCTTCTGGTGTAGACCCACAGCCATTGGAGCTAGCCAGGCTGGCCTGGGGGCTGCCACAGGGCAGCCCAAACCAGTGCTGCCATAGCCCCAGCTGGCCCCACAGGCTGCACACACCATGGTTTTTCTCAGAACCTGGCCAATGAGGCAGCAGGGACCTCAGCAAAGCCAGCATGCCCCGAGACTTGTGCCAGGACCCAGGGCTCTTGTGACAACTCATTTGATGATATTTTTTAGACAACTATGTGCCAGGTATTTTATCAAGCACTAGTATTTAAATAATGAAAAAAATACTTTATCCTCATAGGTCCTTATATTCTACTGGGCAAAGCAGAAAAATACAGATAACTAGACAAATATAACAGTAATTATTCTTCTATGTGTAGTACAGAGAACTGATATGGGACTAAGGAAAGATCAGCGCTATAGCTACTGGCATCACATTCACCATGCTTGAATGGTGTCCCCACATCATCCACTTCCTCAACTCTGAACAGGTAGGAGAGAGAGGGAATCATTGCAGTCTATTCACCCTGATAAGAAACTAAGGGAAGGAGAACTGAATGGGGGGGTACATGGTCAGTATTACTCTTTTCTTTGTATACTGACTGCAGAAAAATAGCTTTTAATTCCCTGGATGCCTAATAAAAAGAGCTTAATTTGACCAGTTGGAGCTATGGACTAAAGAGAACTGAAATGAACTGTCTGTAAATTATTCAAGATAGCCCAGAAGCAGTTCTGCAACAATGTCTGGAGGCTGATGTATTAGATTGTTCTTTTTTTAACCCATACCATGAATAGTATATTGTTATTTGTGTATTTTCAATATAATTTTGTGACATGTGGCTAGAACAGCTGAAGTAGTCAGACAGGTATTACCTTTCCAGGCAGAGAAAGATGCTGGTTTTGTCTTAAATAAACTGTAGAGAAAGCACCACAGACATTATCACCTGTAAATAGCAGCTTTTTAAGAGAAGTAAGCAAACAAAAACAGATCCCTTCAATCTGGTTTTTTAGGAGAAGCTGAACCCACAGGAAACTGTGTCTGAATAGTCTTTATTCATCAACTTGTCTTGCTACATGCTAAATTTGAAAATTAGTGCTTTGTCAAGAAGAAACCTAAAACAAGCCTGCAAATCAAAGGAAAATAATTTAATTTTGTTATAACATGGAACTGCCTTCTTCTTAGTTAATAACTGTTTGGTAGATAATATTATATCTATGTATTTGTGCTAAAAAACAAATGACAAAACATGATGGTTTACAACCAGAGTGTTTATGATGGCAATTCCAACAGGTCTTCCCTTTAGAAATAGTGTAAATTAATGTCCTTTGAAAGTAGTTTCCATTTTATGGAACTGTTAGAGGAACGCACTGTTAGAGGAACATGGTTTTTACTAGTGATTTAGGGTGTCTCCATCTTTATATAACTTACCCCTAAACTTAGGGGAAATAACCCCCCCAGGGACCTCTTCATTAGAGCCTTGGTTCTGACCCATCTCCTCCACCTTTATGTCAAGGAGCCATAGGGTCTATATACAAATGCAAACATCCAATGAGCTTTGATTATGTACTTAACAGCCAGCCTTTCTTTGCTTTCTCTGGGAATCATCCTAGCTCAAGACCTAATGATATCTTGCAAACAAATGGTGCCAGCAGACTGAAGGCTCCTTCATCCAGAAAAAACTGTACTCCTTGCCAAAATAATCTCCAAAGGCATCATTAACCTGCTGATTTTAAGGGTTTTAAATATTCCTTCACTCTTTCACTAGTAGTTCCTGCACTTTGTAGAATTGAGGAAGAGAAGACAGTTTATTATTGTTTTGTGTCTTTTGCTTTATCTAGTGAATATTGCTAAGGACTGAATGTCTCTGTGATTCCCCAATGCCTCAATCGCCACAAAATTGTTTGGTTAAATTTAATCACTAATGTTTTAAAATTATTTGGAGGTGGGACCTTTAAGAAGTAATTAGGTCCTGAGTGTGAGGCCTCAAAATGAGATTAGTGACCTTATAAAAGAAACCCCAGAGAGCATGTGTGCCCTTATCACCATGTGAGAAGTTAATGCAACGAGAAGTTGACACAATGAGAGTTGGAATCTAACCATGCTGGCACTATAATCTTGGACTCACAGTCTCCAAAACTGTGTGAAATAAATTTCTGTTTATAAGTCACCCAGTCTGAGATAATTTGTTTTAGCAGTCCAAAGGACAAGTGTCTTTAGTGATTACGAGATTCCTGTCTTCTGGAGGCTGAGGAGAAGGGAGAAATCAACAACTAAATTTCCTTTTCCTTACCTCTAACCCTTAAAAACTAACTATAGAGCTGAGGCATCTGGAAGAGAAGGGACAGAGAGGAGAACAAAGTGTACAGGGAGTACAGTGAACTAGGGGTGCTCTGAGCCCTACTATAACTATACCTGGAGGTGAGTATCCAGTGTTTCCACAATACCAACAGCAATGTCTACCAACGATACCTCAATAAAAAATAAAACAGATGGGAGCGGGCAAGATGGCAGCAGAGTAAAGAAGCTGAAATCACTGTGTCCAACCCCACACAGGCATATAGGACTTTAAACAGACTATAGACCTACATGCTACAAGTTTCAACCCAAATGAGAATACCCTGGACTCACTAGAAGGAAGATAACTAAGGGAGAATCGACGATTTCCTATAGGTGAACTCCCTCCCAGGAGTGAGCGGGTGCTAGGAAGTGTGGTGGTGTGCAGGAGCTGCTTTGCCCCTCACTAAAGACCTGGAGGTGAAGGGGGACAGCTCAGCTCAGTGAGTGGAGCCCAGGCTGAGGAAAGATGGCAGATCCGATATGGAGTGCCCAGGCACTAGGAAAAGCAGCTGATGGCTCAGCTTGGGGACAGGCAAGATGGCAGCAGAGTAAAAATGCTGACAAGCCCACACAGGCATATAGGACTTTAAACAGACTATAGACCTACATGCTACAGGTTTCAACCCAAATGAGAATACCCTGGACTCACTAGAAGTAAGATAACTGAGAAAGAATCAGGAATTGGGGAGTTACAATAGGAGGCTCTCTCACAGGAATGCCCAGGTGCCCTGCTAGGAAAAGCCTCAGACAGGGTAAGCTGAAATCTGCAGCTCCGATTTGGGGAGCGCCCAGGCTCTACTGCCACAGACAGAGGCTTCCTGGGCATTCAGCTAGGCCCAGCTGCAACACTTCTAATGAGCCCCACCCCCCACAGCTGCATCCCAGCATAGAGGGAACCCAGAAGACTGCAAAGATCAAAAGCACCTTCCAGAGACAAGGACTCAATGTGTTACCAGAAGAACACCAAAGAGATCCCTGATTATCACTGGCAGAGACAACAGACACAATTCCCTACAGTTGGGGCTGGAAAAACAGGAGATATTGAAACAAAACAAGGCTCAGAATACCCCTCACAACTGAAGTGTCTAGAAGTCCCTCTACTATCCCAGAAAGAACATTCAGAAAGCATGCCAGTAATAATAGCAACACCACGTAGGAAAAGAAGACAAACAAATATTCAAGCAAGTCCACAGGGGGGAAATTCACCACAAAAAGATCAAGCACCAGAAACCACCAAAGAAATAGGAGAACTGCTCAGCCTACCAGATAGAGAATTCAGAATCATCATAACAAACAAAAAGATGAGAAGGAAAAAAAATGATATGAGGAAAGCCATCAAGGAGTTGAAGAATGCAAACAAGGAAATGAATGAAAGAAATGAAAAAAAAAGAAAGCGATATGAGACAAGCAATCAATGAACTGAAGAAAGAAAATGAGATACTAAAAAAAGAAATAGAAGAAATGCAAGAGATGAAAAGGCCACTGGAGGCGATAAAGAATGCTGGGAGAAGTAATGAAAACAGAATAGATGAAATGGAAGAACGAATCAGCTTTCTCGAAGATGCAGAAATAACGATAATTAAAACAGAAAAAGAAAGAGAAATAAAAAGGAAAAGGAATGAGGAAACACTTCAAGAGCTATTCGACACCATTAGGAAAGGAAATATCAGAGTTACAGGTATCCCAGAAGGGGAAGGGAAAGGCCAAAGAATAGAGAAAATATTCACAGAGATAATAGAAGAGAACTTCCCTAATATGAAGAAGGAGATAAAAGTAGATACCCAAGAAGAACACCAAACTACCATGATGACAGGAGAAATACAGCAAGGCACATCATAGCAAAACTACCAAGAAGAATACAAGACAAGGAAAAGATAATGCAAATGACAAAAGGGAAGAAACAAATAAGGAAACCAATCAGGCTGACATCAGACTTCTCCGAAGAAACACTAAGGGCAAGAAGAGAGTGGAGGGACATGTTCAACAAACTCCAAAGCATTAAATGCCAACCAAGAATACTCCATCCTGCGATGCTCTCCTTCCTCTATGAAGAAAGAATAAGGACATTCTCAGACAAACAGAAACTCCACAATTTTGTCATGACTAAACCCCCACTCCAGAAAATACTACAAGAAGTCCTCAAACCAAATCCAACAGAAGAATAAACAAGAAGAGTTCAAAACAAGGAATAAAACGACAAAAGGACCAAAATGGCAAATGTAGGTGCCAGTATATCAATATTATCTCTAAGTGCAAATGGCTTAAACTCATCAATGAAAAGATACAGAGTTGCAAAATGGACAAAAAACAAAACCCAATGTTCTGCTCTCTGCAGGAAACACTTCTAACTGCAAAAGATAAAAGCAGATTAAAAATAAAAGAATGGAAAAAAATTCTACAAGCAAATGGACCAAAAGAGAAAGCAGGAACAGCTATACTTATATCAGATAAAGTAGACTTTAAGCTAAAAAAGGTTAAAAGAGACACAGAAGGCCACTACATTATGATTAAGGGACAATACAACAAGAAGACATAACAATCATCAACATATATGCACCAAATGAAGGAGCACCAAAAATATATCAGGAAACTACTGTCATCAATGTAAACGTGTGTCAGAGAAAATACATACATAGTAGGAGACTTCAACATGCCACTCTCCACAATGGACAGGTGAACAAGACAAAAAATAAGCAAAGACACTAAAGCTCTGAACAAGGACCTGGACAACATGGTTCTAACAGACAGCTATAGAATACTGCACCCCAAACAATCTGAGTACATATTTTTCTCAAACCCACATGGATCAGTCTCTAGAATTGACCACATACTAGGTCACAAGATAAATACCAACAGATACACTAACATCAAAATCATACCAACTATTTTTTCTGACCATGAAGGAATCAAACTAGAAATAAACCATATGAAGGAGACAAGAAACCCACTCTACTGGAGGACCATTGGATCAATGAGAAGGTCAAGAAGAAATTAAAAAATACCTGGAGAAGAACAACAATGATGACACAAGTCTCCAAAATGTATGGGACACATTAAAAGCAGTTATATGAGGAAAAAATATAACAATACAGGCTCACATACAGAATCAAGAAATAACTCAAAGAAACAACCTAATGTCCCACCTTAAAGATCTGGAAAAAGAACAACAAAGCCAGCAGAAGACAGGAAATAATAAAAGTCAAATCAGAAATAAATGAAATGGATGTTAGAAAAGCAGTCCAAATAAATCAATGAAGCCAAAAGGTGGTTCTTCAAAAAAAATAAACAAAATAGACAGGCCACTAGCCAGGCTTACAAAGAAAAAACAAGAGAAAGCACAAATAAATAGAATCATAAACAAAGGAGGATAAATCACAACAGATCCAGCAGAAATCAAAAGAATAATCAGAGAATACTATGAACAACTATATGCAAACAAGGTCGACAATTTAGTAGAAATGGACAAATTCCTACAACTCTACAACCACGCAAAGCTAGGTAAAGAAGAAATAGAACAACTAAACAGGCCAATTACAAGCAAGAAAATTGAAGAAGTAATTAAAACCCTCCCCAAAAATAAAAGTCCAGGACCAGATGGATTTACAAATGAATTTTACTGAACGTCCAGAAAAGCACTAGTGCCTATTCTACACAGACTCATCCAAAAAATCAAAAAAGAAGGAAACCTACCACATACTTTCTATGAAGCCAACATCACACTAATACCAAACCTAACAAAGAAAACACAAAAAAAGAAAACTTTAGACCAATCTCCTTAATGAACACTGATGCAAAAATCCTCAACAAAATCTTAGCCAACAGAATTCAACAATGGGCTTTATCCCAGGAGCACAAGGATGGTTCAACATCAGAAAATCAATTAATGTAATCCATCACATCAACTGACAGAAGAATAAAAACCACATAATCATATCAATAGATGTGGAGAAGGCTTTCAACAAAGTTCAAAATCCATTTATATTTAAGGTCCTTGAAATCCTTGGAATAGAAGGAATATACCTCAACATGATAAAAGCCATATATGATAACCCACAGCCAATATTATCTTCAATGGAAAAAAGCTGAAAGCCTTTCCTTTGAGATCAGGAAACAAGACAAGGGTGTCCACTATTGCCACTGCTCTTCAACATAACATTGGGAGTTCTAGCCAGAGCAATAAGACAGGAAAAAGGCATACAAGGAATCCAAATAGGGAAAGAAGAAGTAAAACTATCCTTATTTGCAGACAATATGTTCATATGGAAAACCCTAAAGGCATACAAGGAATCCAAATAGGGAAAGAAGAAGTAAAACTATCCTTATTTGCAGA
>NW_004567107.1:41499401-41500220 GCF_000260355.1 Condylura cristata | reverse complement strand
CTCAATGACATTCTTCAAAGAAATAGAAAAAAATATTGATGAGATTCATATGGAACAACAAAAGACCTTGCATAGCTAAAACTCTTATGACAGGAAGAAAGAGAATCCCAAACTTCAAGCTATACTATTAAGCCATAATAATCAAAAATGCATGGTACTGGAACAAGACATACAGACATACAGATTAGTGGATTTGGATAGAAAACCCAGAAATAAACCCACAGGTTTATGGACAGCTAATCTTTGACAAAGGAACAAAGAAGATACAATGGAAGAAAGTAAGTTTGTTTAGCAAGTGGTTCTGGGAAAACTGGGAAGCTACATGCAAAAAAATGAAACTAGATCACTACCTCTCACCATACACAAAAATCAACTCAAAGTGGATTAAAGGCCTAGACCATAGAAACCATAAAATACCTGGAATCAAAGATGGGCCAAACACTACACGACATACACTTCAGCGACATCTTTAAAGATAGAGCACCCAATGCAACAATAGTGAAGGCAAAGATAAATAGATGGGACGACATCAAGTTAAAGAGCTTCTGTACAGCAAAAGAAACATTACAAAAAACAAACAGACATCCCACTGATTGGGAAAAATTTTCTCACACAAACTGGCGATAAAGGATTGATTACAAAAATATACGGAGAACTGATGAAACTCAACAAAAATAAACAACCCCATCAAAAAATGGGCAGAAGAGCTAAAAAGATACTTCTCTGAACTGGAAATGCAGATGGCCAGCAAGCATATGAAAAAATGTTCAACATTGCTTGTAATAAGGGAGATGCAAATTAAAACCACAATGAGATACC
>NW_004567107.1:41449628-41498861 GCF_000260355.1 Condylura cristata | reverse complement strand
CAGTGGGGGAGGGAAATTCACTGGACTATGGTGATGGCACATGGGTGATTTGGTGATGGGAAGCCCAAGGGGATTGCAACTGAGATGGAAAAATGCACAAAAATATGTAAAAATGTACTATTATAAAATAAAAAATAAGAATAAATAAATAAAAGTCTAAAAAATAAAACAGTGGATTGAAAATACATTGCCTTTTCTTTTAAAGGAAATTTTAAATTTTAAGTTTTAAAGGGGCTTTGGTTATCCTTTTATATTATGTGGAAACATATTTCCTTTATGTGCACATATTTATTTAACTGTTCAGATATAGGTGAGTGTGAATTATGAAGAGAACATACTCCTGCCAGCCATTGTGATAGAATTCACTGTATGTAGGAGTGAATCATGCTGATTCTTGAACTTTCCAGTTTGTTCCTGGTTTCTTAAATCCCATTAATACATCTCAAACTTGTCAATCTAGAGATCCTGATTTTTGGTTTGGCTATTGTCATCTGTGTCAGGATTACAGGGTTGTAACCATAATGTCTGTGATGTAGATATTTTTTCCTTAATGTCAGATTGTATTTTTTTTTTTAAATAGGAATCACAGTAGAGCTGATAGATCCAAATTCATGTTTCTTTTGGAAGGCTCTTTATGTACTGCACGGATACTTTTATAACAAAACTTGTTGCAGCTTCTCTCATATTTTCTTTGGACACAATTGGTGAGCTGCACTTGAAGACTAATTGTGTTTAAGTCTTTAGACACAATCTTACTTTTTAACTTAAGATGATGCTTGTCAACTTGCCCCCTTTCTGAACACTCTATTAGGCAGCCATTATATTTGGCTATATTAATAGCTCAAAATTCCCCCAAAGGATAGAGACTTGTAACTGTAGAGAATATTCAAAAGACTATTTGTTGAACAAATGAATTTACTGTGGGCTCTGAAAGACCAAACAACCGAGATATCCAGGACTCAAATAACACACAGATGGATAACATGAACCACTGCTGGCAGCCTCTGAGAACTCAGAGGGAATTGGAGAGGGGCCAGGAGACTAGAGCTGGGTAAATATTATCCAGTAACTTTTTTTTCTTTGAAGTATGTTTGAGAATTTTATTCTATTTCATTTTTTGGTGAGAATATTTAAATTCTACTCTCTTCTCATATTTCAATCATACAATATAGTGTTTCTCAAATAGTCACTGTGTTATATATTAGGTCTTTAGAACCTTATTCACTTTATTCCTCAAATTTTGAAACCTTCTACCAACCTCTCCTTATTTCTCCCACCCCCTAACTCCAGCTAACCATATTTTCACTCTGATTCTATAAGTTTGACTTCTTTTGTTTTAAGGTTTTAAGGATTTTGCATGTAATAGAGGGCAGTTTTTGCCACATAGTTTTTTGCCTCTCACAATCTGGCCTGTTTCATTTAGCATAATGCCCTCAAAGCTTATTCATGTTATTGCAAGCAGTAGGATTTCCTTCTTACTCATGACTGAATAATATTCCATTTTGTGTAAATATGTACATATACACATATTGTACACAGCACATATTTCTATATGCAGTATATACACATGTGTGTAAATGTCTATGCACATGTGTTATGTGTACACATGTACCTTATATATGTACATAAGTAAATATTCATGCTCTCACCTTTATTCATCCATTGATAGACATTTAAGCTGCTTTCATTCCTTGGCTGTTATGAGTAATGTTGCAGTGAATATGACAGTGCAGATATCTCTTCAATATCCTGTTTTCATTTCCTTTGCAATGTATGCAGAAATGGGATTGTTTAGTTATATGGTAGCTCTATTTCTATTTTTTGAGGAACCTCCATAGTCTGTTTTCTCAACTGCTTTCTGTGGGAATGTACTAACTTAATTCCAACGAATCGTGAACATAAATCCCTTTTTCTCCACATGTTCACCAGTACTTGTTATCTCATCTTTTGATGATAGCTTTTCTAACAAGCAAGAAGTAGTACTTCAACATGCCTTTGATGTGTATTCTCTTTATATATTGTTAAAGTTCTTTATATATTTTGGATATTTGATTCTTATCAGATATATAATTTGCAGTTTTGTTTTTTGTTTTTGTTTTTTACCACTCAATAGATTATCTTTTCATTTCTTGATCTTTCCTTTGTTCTACAGAAGATGTTTAGTCCAATGTAGTCTCATTTGTTTGGTTTTGCCTTTGCTTCTGGTGTCAGATCTGAAATAATTTTTGAGATTGATGCTAAAGAATTTATTTCCTTTCTCTCTCTCTTTCTCACTCTCTCTTTCTCTCTCTCTCTTTTAGCTTTATGGTTTTAGATCTTCAGCTTAAATGCTTAGTCCATTTGCAGTTTTACTTTTTCATTGTGGTCTAAGAAAGTGGCTGAGTTTTATTTTGCATTTTACTAACCAGTTTTCCCAAAACCATTTATGAGAGCCTCTCTGTCCATTCTCCATTACTGTTCAAACTCAAATAGTGTGATGCCTCCAGTTTGTTCTTCTTCAAGGTTGCTTTGGCTATTTGGAATCATTCGTGATACCATACAAAGATAGTGTTGCTTTTTTATTTCTGTGAAGAATGTCATTGGAATTTCGGTAAGAGTTGCAATATATGTTTGTTGCTTTAGGTAAAATGAAAACTTTTAACAACATCCGGTCTTAGAATCCCTAAGTACAAATTATCTCCACATTTGTTTGTGATTTTAATTTTCTTTATCAATGTCTTACATTGTTCTTTGTAAAGATCTTTGTGTTCTCCTTGGTTAAATATTTGATAGGTATTCCTTTTTTATTTTTAAAGATTTATTTTTTCGTGCAACCAGAACTGGGGTACAGGCCAGAGGCACGGAGCAGTGAGAGGATTCACCAGGAACAGAGTGGGGAGCAGAACAGTCAGATCATGGAAGTATGCTTTTGAGGGGAGCAGTGGTTGGGTCAGGAGATGTCTGCGGCGCCATGTGGATCACCTCTGGGGTAGGCAGGGATCAAACTCATGCGGAAGTGGCTTTAGCTTCTTAGTGTTGCGCTTTAACCCGCTGCACCACCAGGGAGGGCCAGTATTCCTTTTAATGCTATTATAAATAAGGTATTTTTCAGCTATGTTGTGTAAGAGTGGGAGAGAAGGTACCCTTATCTTACTCCTGATATTGGAAGAAGTGCTTTTCCCAGAGTCCCAAAGTTTACCGATGGGTTTTTCATATATTTCTTTTCTTAAATTAAGGTACTTTCCCTATATGTACATGTGTATGTATATGTATATGTATATGTATATGTATATGTATATGTATATATTATGCTACAGCTTGTTGAATTTTTATTCAACAAAAGTTTAAAATATTTTAGATTTTTATGTATTGCACAATGTATTTTAAAGGCAAAATAATACAAATACAGGAAGTTGCAGTTTAATAGACTTCTGTTTGACCCCTAGTAGAATTAGATAAGCAAATAATTAAGTCCAGAGTTTAAAGGAACTTAACGAAAAACCTCACTGAAATTAAGATCTACTAAGTCTCTGATGTCTCTAAGAACAAGTTATAGAAACAAGCAAAATAAGACTACAGTTAAAGAACTTTGTAATTTTGTGTACATGTGAGCAATTTATATGAAAAATATTGACAAATGAAAAGCTAACAATATATTGTGCAGTAAAAAAGCAGGTTGTAAAGCAATAACTGTATTATAATAGTGCTATAAATAACATCAAGATAGATAAAAAGACAAAGGAAAATTGCAGAGAGATTTCATCCTAAAATATCATAAATGATTTTATATGGAAAAAATTTTTCCTTCCTGACTTTCTTTTCTTTATTTCTAAATGTCCTATGCTTAAGTTATGTACAAATTATATCTTAATTATGAAAGAAAATAGTCAAAAAGAAAAAATCACAAGAGAAAAGACATGTTCATTAATTTATTGATTTAATGTGTGGGAAAGTGTTATGAAGGAGTGATGTCTTTTTGTTATAATTGTGAATTCTAATTATATAGATATTGCCATGTTATCTGGAGTTCTCAAAAATATATTGTATCAGAGTCATCAAAGATGCCGTTAAAATACAGTTACTGTACTGTGCTGATACAGTAGACATGGATTGGAGCTTTGGAGTCCAACCACAAGGAATTGATTAAATCATGGTACAATCCAAAAAACAAAAACCATATGTGCATTTACAACTAGGTAGATAAAACTACTTAATGACTTGGGCAGTCATTCAAAGTATTTTAAAAGAAATTAGATGATTACAAAATCAAATGGTGCAGTTTTATAATGAACAGGAACTTTGCACACATACCCCAAAATAACATGTACCAAACATTAATAATAATTATTTGTCTAACAGGACTTTTTTTTTATTGGTTGCACTTTCTATAGTTTTACACTTTTCATAAGTTGATTTTATGATCATAAAATCATTGTTTGCATCCTTTCCTTTAAAAGCTCATAATTACAACAGGAGATGTCATGATGAAGATCAGTTTTTTACCAAAGAAATATTCTGTTTTCATGGAAAAGAAATCCATATGAGAACAATAGGTAGGTGTTGGAATGAGTATTTATAAACATATAAAATTTCAATTATTTAGGATACATTGTAAATTAATCTTGATTTATATTTCCATCAAAAAAATTCCTCCCTTTGTCCATCTTAAAGTTTCTTTGGAATAAATGGCATTCCCTTGAGGAGGAGGGACTGCAGTTAGGTAGATTTATACACTTATTCCCAACAAGATGTTCTTTTCACCTATCTGTCCCATTTGGGTAGCCCCAGGGATTCACAGTGCTGCTTCATCAATTAAAAATAGTTTCACCAAGTTAATTAGCCATTTCTGCAAATTTAATGAATTTACATATAAAACCTATTATTAAATGACTGTTTCATTAACAATATGTTCTGGAGATGAGAGATTTTATAACTCTTAAATCATGCCCTAAAAGAGTTCAATAGAGATAAAGAAACGAATATTTTAAGAAATTGATAAATGCAGCAAAATATGAAATATAATGGGTGAGCTGAGAGTATGGGATTCAAGCAAAAGTTCTCATTCCTGAACAACACATGTGAACTGACTCTGGAGACTTTTGAACAGATACCTTCCCTCTGCTACCAGAACATTGAATTACCAACATTCACGCTTAAAAAAAAGTTTTCCAGATGGTTCTGGTCTATTGACAGTCTCTATATTGTAGTAGTTAATGCTGCCTGTGAGTGTTCTACAGTACAACAGTGAAGAAATGCTGATTGAACTAAATCTCAGAAAATTAATAGATGTGTAACTAAGACCCTTGGCCTCTAGGTGTCTCAGAGCTGGGGAGCTTCGTTGAGGCCCACCACCCGTGGACATTCCTGTTCTCCTTCCCACAGTCCTCAGGTGATGCCAACTCTGGCCATGGCTCCCTGGAGCCAAAGGTCCACCAGCCTGCCCTGGCTGGGCTTTACCCCCTTTGATAGCTAGTGCTAGTATTCAAAAATGGACCTCTCAGCTACAAATTAAATGGACAAGTTAGGTGCTAGCTAGATGGACCAGTCAGGTTCAAACTCTTTCCATTACTTAATTGTTGGATTGAAAAAAATGGACAATGAGCTAATTTGGTACTAAATGTTCCAATTAGATGCTTAGGATTAAAATGTGTAGATTCAGGGTTATAGGGTAGAGCACACTGAAGGGATTATAAGGCAGAACAAGAGCCAGCTTGATTCAGTCTGCTCCCAGCCTCGGAAGGGAAAAAAAATTTGTTGAGCCATCTTCAAAATGAAGTATTCTGCTCCAGGCCTCTGAAGAGAGTTGGGCATTGAGCAGTCTACCTCCATGGATTTCTCCAGATTTCCTAGACTTCTAGACCTCCACACTTTCATAGACTTTCAAAGAGATCCGGCTGCTGTACCTGCCTATGACCCTGCCTCTGACATCCCCTGCAAAGACACAGTCAGACTCAGCCCATTGTCTCAAAAACTTAACCACAGATTCTAGCTCTCCAGTACCACCTTCTGCTGCTGCTGATGAACTGTTGCTCTCTGGTTCAGCATCTCGCTCAGCCTTCAGACTGCTATTGTAGGTGACTACAGTGTCATCCCACCTTACACGAGCAGCCTTTGTTTGGGACTTTGGGTACTATGGGACACTATTTGTGGTGAGATAGCTGGTCACTTGTTTCCTCAAAACTCCTTCTTTTCCCCAAACTCTTATTTGCTAAATAAGCCCTGTTGCTGAGCTTGAGTGCAATTGAGTGGTCTTGCAATTGTGCAAATGAGTAAGAACCCACTGACAGTGACCTGTCGCTCATCTTACTTACTGTCCCTTAGCTCTGTTGTAGCTCTTTTAAGTGTCTTTGTGTTCTGTTTTTGGTTCTGTTTCAGTCATTTGTGAGCACTGTATTTGTACTGTTTTGAGAATTTGATGCTACAAGGTAATCTAAGCAGAAGATGCCAGTCTAGAACCAGGTTCACTTGTTAACTTATAAATGCTTCAGCATGGTGGGAGGGCATCGAACAGATGCTGTACGGCGAGGAAGAGAGGCTTTGGAGGGCACACAGGCAGCACTAATGTGGATATAAGGTCACAATGCCAGTGAGAAGAACTTGTAGGTAGTAAGGACCATGTTGCATAACATGCATGGCATTTCCAAGACAGAAGTCAGGTAATTAACAACTGTGTATGCTGCATTAGTAATATCACTTCTGAGGCTTTTTGAGCTTTTGCTTATATATATTTTTAATCAAATAATAGAGAATGCATTCCCTTGTGTTTACATATCTCTTGTTATTTATTTTACCTTTTCTCTATATGCCTAGAGAATACTAAATGTGAAAAATAAGACCATGTCACTATAGTGGAATGAGATTAGATATGTGTGTGTACATATTCATTTATATACATGTATATTTTGGATTCACATGTGTACATGTTTCCTTGTCATCAACAGTCACTTTCCAGAGCACCTATTAAGAATAAGCCTATGAACTTTGCAAGCCCAGTACCAAGAAAGTTTAGTGAGCCCAGACTCTTGTTTCATTGTGCTCTTGCACTTGACATTTCTGAATGCAAATATGTCTGACAAGTGTAAATAAGGGTGTCACACATCAGAGCAGTATCCATTTCCACCTGGCCATTCCTTATCATGCAGGTGTTTAGGGATGAATGTGCCACTTTAATCTTCCCGTATCTTGTAAAGAGTGCAATGGTGAGTTCTAGTTCTGTGGCTTCTAAGTTTTACAAATTGATCTACTTTTTTCTGCTTGTAGAATTCAGTGCATTTTCAAATACCTTGAAGAGATGCTGGAATGAGAAAAAGGAATACTCGGTGTTTAGCCAGCGGACAGAAGAGGCATCAGCCGCACAATACTTCCAGGTCAGGAACGTTGCCCCAAGGGAGTCAGCTTGTTTTGCGTAACACACACCTGAGCAGGCCAGTAAGGGAGAGGAAATAATTGATACAGAACTGCAGTGGTTCTCAAAGTGTGATCCCCTGAGCACGAGCAGCAGCTGCATCTGAAGTGGAATCCTCCCTTTGTTATTTATCAAACTGTCAAATTGCTGTATTATTCTGAGCCTCAGTATCTTCAGCTAAGGAGTATAATTCCTCTGATTGTTGTGACTATATAATTTGATTAGTTTGTGGCATATCTGGCTACCAAATGGTGGCAATTGCAACGATGATATTTATAACTGTCACTGTTTTGAGTGTAACCCCAATAACTTCCCTCATAAGGGTACTTTCTTCCCCACCCTACCTTCACCCAGGATTTCTACCCAGTTTTATTTTCCTTCCATGGTTGTTGGGACTCGGTGGGATCACCCCTTCTGGCCTGGCCTAGTCCACTTGACTGATACTTGCTTGATCAGCGCTCTCTTTGGGAAGGGACTTAGGCATCCTTTCTGAAAGATCTAAACCTGAATCTGTTATGTAGAACAGCAGTCAAAAATCCGGGATCTGTTTACAGTACTAATGTGGACATATCACCCTGTCCCTCAGAGCTTCAATTCCCCTGCTCAGACTTCTTGGACCATGATGGATATAATAACCAGACACCCACAAAGATACAATCTTGTAGGTTGCTTACTCTGCTTCTCCTTTTCCCCTTACAGTTTTATGGCTGTATTTCCCAGCAACAGAACATGATGCAAGATTTTGTGAGGACAGCCACTTATCACAGAGCCATCCTTCAGAACCACATTGATTTTAGAGACAAGGTAATGTCAGCACCAGGTTATTAACCTCAAACCATATTAAGAAATCTTGTCAAAAACTAGCATTAAAATTAAACTTCTGTAGAAAGTTCATATGACCCAGATATCTACTCAAAACAGAAATAACCCAAATGCTCACCATTTCAAAATACGGATGAGCTTATATATTATAATATTATAGTATAATATTGTGAATTTCAGATTTATATTATCCATTTAAAAAGAATAGAATGCCAATACATACTTCAGTGTGGATGAACTACTAAGTCCTTATGCTAAGTGAAAGAGCTAGTTACAAAGACTCATACTATGATTCCATTCATATGAAATATCAAGCAGTGGTTGTCAGTGGTGGGGGAAGGGGAAGCTATATAAGGTTGCTTTTGGGGGTAATGAAAGCAACCTCAAGAAGAAATGATTGTACAACAAAGTGAATGTATTTAATGACACTGATTGTATATTTTTTATGGGTAATGGTTAATTTCATGTCATAAATTTTACCTCAACAAAGAAATTAAACTTTGAGTGATGGGAGCTCAAGAGTGTCACTGTATTTTGGTGCATAGAGCAAGTTAGTAGACTTATTGCTACATATTGAGTTAGTTTACTTCAATTATTTTCATAGACTCTACAAGTGCCTGCATTTATTTCCTTCACAAAGTGGATCTGAACGATGAATGATTGGTCACACATTTATTCAAGTGTTAACTGATAATTCTCCTATCTGTTAAGTAACCAGCATTCAAAATACACTATATATAGCTCATCTCAGAGATAAGAGCATTGGTCAGTGAATCAGCTATTGTGGGATTTAGTCCCCAATTTTCCACCAAACTGAGTGTGTAGTCTTATGCGCAACATTAAGCTTCTTCAAACTTCACATTATCTTCTACTATCATAGTAATTGCAGGTCTATGGTCATTGCGATTCACAACCTCAATTCCTCAGGAATCTTATAGGACAAAATTGGAATAATAAACCTAATGACTTCTCATTTTCTGTGTCCCTGCCTATTTGCAAATTCACATAGCTGCTCTTTTCAGTAAGAGTCTAATTTTTTAGCCCTTATTTCTGTGCAGTCCTCATGATGTGCTTTGATCAATAGATTATGTGTAAGTTTTAGAGTTGGCTTAGCTGGACTTGTGGCTTCTGTTCTCCTCCTTTTGGAAGCCTGTGATCACCATATTGAACAGAAGTCCAGTTTAGTCAGTTGGAACTTGCACATGGAGGGGAACTAACTCCATCAACGGCCAGCATCAACTGCCAGACCTATGAATTAAAATAGATTATAGACAATAATCTTGGACTATGTTGGACCTTCTAGCCCATCCAACTCTCCAGCTGAATCCATAAATCCTGGAGTTAAGGCAAGACTGACCAGCCCTACCACAGAATTGGGGGAAATCATAAATTGTTTCCAGTGTAAGCCATAGAATTTTGATGTGGCTTGTTATGCATAGGCAGAAATAGCTAATTAAAGCAAAGAGAATATACATGAAAAAATAGTGATAAGCAGATAGAAGTTGATTTGCCCATGATTTTCATCCTCTGTCATTTCCATTCTGCCATTGAGTCTGTCAGAGAAGTTTTTATGTGGTTTATTTTATTTTTCAATTCCATAATTTCCATTTGGCTCTAGATTATCTTCTTTTTTCACTTTCTAGTTTTCCACTGGTTTCAGTGGTGTTCATTATTTTTCCTGTGCTTTTTATAATAATTGCTTGAAAGTTCTTGTTAGAGTCTAACATCAATGTCAGAACTGTGTTATTTCAGTTGTTTATCTTTTTCCAGATGATTGATATTTTTCCTGATTCATTATATGCCAAGAAAACTTTTATTGTATTCCATATGTTTTTAATATTGCACAATGAGACATCCTGTTGTTTAAAAGTTAGGATGAATGTTGATATTTTGTTTTAAAAAAACAAAAAGGAAACATTTTCAGTGGTCATCATTCAACCTGGTTAGGTTTTTTACTGCAGGCACCATGCCACTAGTTGGTCTTCTGAGGTCTATGGTTCCTATTTTATTAATTGTTCAGTTTTCAAAGCCTTGGCAGGGCTATTAGAATCTGCCCTCTGTGTGTCACCCATGTGTTAGTCTGGTACTTTGTGGGAGGTCTCACATGCTAATTAAGATCAGATTCACACAAACAGTGGTTAAGTTGAGGTTGAGACCAGAAATTCATTTGAGAAAAATTTTATTGAGTTGTTTCACTAAGCTTCCTCCTCTCCTGGAGCTTTGTGATCATTGTTCTTTCTGACTCCCAGATAACACTTTACAGTCTCTGACCAAAAATCTCACTCTGCCATCCGTTTCCATGACTCTGCCTGTTTACTTACCTAGCTGAGAGCGAACAGAGAGAAAAATATAACCAAAAGGGGGTTGGCGGCCCCAACCCTTGGAAAGAGCAACATCATTGAATGCAGAGGTAGACACTCCTCTTTTATAATACTGCCTCCTATAGATTGATGCCACTAAAAGGTTACTGGAGACTGGAGCATAGAAGAAAGGAAGAAAGGAAAGAAAAAGAAAGAAAGGAGAGTGGAAGTACAGAAAGGAGAGGAGAAAAAAAATACTAGGAAAAGAAAACATACTTTCTTAAAGTTAGATCTAGCTGCTCTTGTGGGTGAGAATAATGGGAAGACCATCAATGGCCATGTTTAACCAGAACTCATGCATCTTGCCATGTATTGAAGTACCCAAGACTCTCCCTTTGCCAGTGAGGTATGCTTGGCTAGCCATTCTAAATTAGATATCCCTAATGAGGAATACCTCATTATGTAGGATGACAAGATTAATCAGGGAGGGGGATGCTTGTTTCTTTTTTACATCTTAACTGGTATACAACATTGTGAATGAACAGTATTGGTTACCATACAGTAGGATTCTTGCTAATTAAAAATTAAACTGTAAATTATTGATTGCTTCTTCATGGTTTGAGGGTTTTTTAGAGGTGATACTGCATTTATAGAAATTTTTTCTACCTCTGGAGTGACTTAATTTCAATCTATATTTTATGATATATAATCTATTTTTAAATCTGGTTACAATTTCTAAGGCCAGTCCATAATTACTAGTCATACTATCAATTAATATCATGTGACTCATGGCATTTTACATGAATCATTTCACTTGACCATTTGTATATTATTTTGTCTGTAAAAATTAAGATATGGGACAACCTTTAAGGTAATTCCCAGTTCTAACCTCATTTGACTCTACAGAGTACCCTTTCCTGCCAACCTGAAATGGGTTTATCTGCCAATGAAATAAAGCAGGCATCCATCTGTTGGGGTTTAGGAAGGTGATAATTAATCACATGGTTGATAATTAATTATATCCCTTTTCCCCCTCTGAGTTCTGAACCAATTTAGAAATAGACACAGATTTCAGGAAGAAATCATAAATCAGTTTTATTGTTGGTATTATTATTTGGAGAATAGGACTTGGCTCTGTAGTCAAATAAGGCTTCCTTTTACTTCTTTCCTCCAACTGAACTTTTCTGTTTGTCTCCTTAATGGCTAACTCCCAGACAAGTTCCATACCTGCCCAGCAAGCTTCCACATGAGGGATTCAGAAGTACAAACTTGAGTCAGGGGTGAGCAGGCAATTTCTTCTCAGTGACAGAGCTATGCACACTCAATCCTGTTTCCCAGCGTGACCCAATCAGTGGGTTACACCTAATAAGAGTGGAAAAGAGGCCCTCCCTGCCAGCGCAGTAGGTTAAAGCACAGGACTATGAAGCCGTCGCAGCCACTGCAGCATTAGTTCAATCCCCCACCCCGAGGTGATCTACATGGCACGGCAGACCTCTCCTCACCCACCTGCTGCTTCCCTCAGCAGTGTATTTTAGTACATCTGCCTGTTCTGCCTCCCACTTTGCTCTGGTGAATCCTCTCACCACCCCTGTACCTCTGGCCTGTACCCCAAATCTGTATGCATAAATAAGTAAGTCTTAAAAAAAAAAAAAAAAAAAAAGAAAAGAAACTGAAATTCAGAGAAAGCTGAGCTGTAAAAGCAAGTCATACTGTTGCTCCTGATCTTCAACTTGTCACCTGTCCTTTCCTCCTTTAGAAAGTACTTTTACTAAACTCTGCTTTTCTTCTCACTTCTCAGTCTCCTGGATTCTTCTATAGTCCATGCCAAGATCACTTAGACCTCTGTCCACCACATCATCTACCAAATCCACTGAAAATTCAGAAAATTTTAAAACCCTTTGTTTGTTTAATCATATTGAAGCTCATTCTAGAATAACCATTGGGAGTCTATGTAGAGGAGGCTACTTTTCACTAATAGCTTATATTCTTTGATTGCCTAAAAGGGCATGGGTTGAAAATGATCAATACCAATGGCTGTCATTTGTTAAATAACTTAGTGCATGTAAGCCCCATGCTATAAGAGCTTTCCATACACTGTTCCTATACACTGCCTTAGTTTAGTAAGCTCTCATAAAAATACCACAAACTGAGTGACCTTAAACAAACAAACAAAAATACTTCCCACAGTTTGCATAAGCTGAAAATCCAAGATCAGTAGGTCAGAGGAGCCAGGGTCTGGTGAGGGTTCATTTCTCAGCTTATAGAGAATAGCCTTCTCAATGTGGCCTCACATGGCTAAGCAGGAGAGGAAGCAAGCTGTTTCTTGTCTCTTCATATAGGGCCACGAATACCACCAACTGGGTTCTATCTTTGCAGTATAATTACCTCAAAAGCGCCATCTTCAAATACCATCACATTGTAAATTAGAGTTTCAACATGGGAATTTGAAGGCCACAGCTATTCTGTCTATAGCAGTTTCCATTCATCTTCATTACAAGTGTATGCAATAAACACTAATATCACCATTTAAGAGATGATAAAACTGACACCTGGCAATGTGGACAATTTATCTGATTTTTTACTACTTTAAGTGACAGGTCATCATTAAAAAAAAACCAAACAAACACACAAAAAAAACAAGCCTTTATCCTGTTATCTTAAGATCTTGGGCAGGATGTCTGCTGTCCCTGGGTTTCAGTGTTCCTGGATACAAAAGTAGCAGCTAATTCTTAGGAACCTTACAAAGATAATACAACAGCTATGAAGTGCTCAGTACTTAGCCCATCATATGAATTCGATATATAGCAATACTATTATTGATGGTCATGAAGTTTCTGTCTCTCCTATGATTTTAACTCTTTCAAATCTTGATTTTTCATTCTACCTCTTCCATGCAGTTTTAATGAAAATCCTTTCTTGGCCAGAGCACTGCTGGCTGAGAATGCCACTTGGAAAATGTCCAGGAAACTGACCTGCTGGAACCCACCCTACTCCCTCCTCAGAGTTTCTGTTAATTGCCATCTGGCTATTTTTAGTTTTTCAAGTGTATGGTAGGTAGAAGCAGGAGAAGTCCATCCTGCTGAGGGTGTGGGTCTGTATGAGCTGCAGGATTTTAATTTGGAAATGTTTTGACACTTCATTTGTCAGGGCACCAGTTGCGGGAAACTTGTGAGAGTAAGCAGGAGCCTGGATCTTATTATTATTTTTTTTAAATCAGCATTTTCACATAGAAAAGGATACCCAGTCGCAACAGCTACTTAGTGTATCCAAATGTGAGGCTGGTCTAGGCAGATGGAATTCAGGGATTTGAAGGCATAAAAGAAAACATAAATAACAACAAACAGCAAAGCAACCTGCTCAGATTGTCAGCTGATACACAGATCTGCAGCCTGAGCAACAGCCCCTTCCAATGTGAGTTTTCTTTGGTGTGAGTTTAATATCAACTTGGTTGAAGATCCTAGAGGCCAACTCTAATCCTACTCTAAACTGCCCCCCCGCCCCAAGGGTCTGCATACCCTGTCTTCTCCTGGCTCATTAAAGAGGCCTGACCTTAATCCTCAACAGGGATAAAGGCTCCAATACGAGCTTGCTGAATGCTCGTTTCTGTATGTGATAAAATAGGCTTACTTCCTTATATTTGTAAAGCCACTTACCAAAAAAGATATTTATATTAATCATACAACTTGATGAGTCTGTAATAGGCATACATTAAAGCCATCGGCTATAATGTTACCTCCCAAAACTCCCTCATGTTCACTTGTATATTACTTATTATTATTATTATTATTTTGTGATAATGAAAATGAGGAATGTCATAGTTCTTGGGTTCTCACACATGCACTTAAAATTGCAAGACACAACTTACACATAGAGTGTAACAACAGCAGGATTTATTTACAAATGGAGAGTTAGGAGAAAATAAAGAAAATGTTTCTAAGGCTACAAGTGGCTATCCATCTCACAGTAGATAGTGCTTGCAGTAGCCCAAACCAAAAGATGCACATGAAAGAGAGTCTGCGGCTGGTGGCATGACGCTTAGAAGTGCACCAGGACCCAACTCAGAGTGAGAGCTGAAAGTAATCACAGACATCATGGCAACAAAATACAAGATATCATGGCAGGAGCCAGATCAGGTAACTGGGAGTGGGGGAGGAGGGGCTGCATGGAGGCCACATCAGTAGGAGACAGTTCTAGAGGTGGTGCAGGTGCAGGCCGGTGGTACCAATCAGGCAGCTGTAAACAGCAATTAGAGGCAGTGCAGGCATGGGCCAAGCAGTGCAGCAAGTGCTGCCAGAGCCAGGCAACAGCAGCAGTCAGGGATGGTGCTGGGGGAGCAAGCAGCAGTGGGCAGGAGGTGGTGCTGAAGCATGACAAAGCTGTGTACAGTAGAGGCATCACCAGTTGTGCCAGAGGAAGGAGCCTCAATGATCCCAAAACAGCAAATCAGAGAACTGAAGGGAAGATTGTCTCAGGAGAGTGTCTGGATCCTTCTGGAAATCTTCCTGGAAATTGTATGGCTTTCGGGGTCTCGTTGCTTCTTCCCTTGCTCCCAACAGCAATGTAGTTTTCAAATCTGCCATGTTTTGAAAATGGGTGCAGGTTTCGAAACCCAGTTGACATCTTTGCAAACTGATCGACTTGAATTTCAAAACCCAAACCCTTCCAGATGTGTGAATCCCAATCTACACTAGGGGCAGGCTGCTGGTGGGTGTAGAAGATACAGCAAATCTAGGCACACCCTGCTGCATCACCGAAGCTGTGGAGCTTCTTTTACAATAAGATCACATGACATAAGCTTAGCAAAACTTTAGATATGCAACACAATATTGTTTTTACATTCTGTGCTGTACAGTTGACCTCTAAAAATTAAGAACTTATTTATCTGTACGGCTAACTTTGTACCCTCCAATACCGTTCTACTTTCTGACTCTATCAGTTTGACTATTTTAGATATTTCACAAAGTGAAATCATGCCATGTTTAGCCTTCTGTGTTTGACTGACTTCACTTAGCATAATGTGTTCCAGCTTCTTCCATATTGTTGCATATGCCACTATCTCCTTTTTAAAGATAAAATAATACTCTGTTGCATTGACATTCCACAATTTCTTAATTCTTTTTTGAATCATCCACTTTGTAGCCCCTCAGTGTATTTGTTAACTTGATGTCAGTAAAATCCTTGTCTGGGACTTGGTGGGGATATAGTGAGACAGGGAAGTGACTTCTTATTCCTGCTGGGTCCTTCAGTATCCTACCTCATCCAAGTATGTTATCAGGATTCTTAGCTGCCAGCATCAGAAACCAACTCTGTAAATTTAATCAAAAATGGAGAAAAACAGGAATGAATTTCCTAAAAGGGTATAGGAATATCGAAGAACTAGGTTGGAGGTCACATAACCAAAAATAATTTCCAAAATCATGCTGCAGAATTTATTGCATGAATGCAGTAGAGCAGCAGAAGCACTAGACATGGATACAACATACCAGCCTTTTCTCTAAACCACCCTTCCCTTACTACTGACCTTACAGCCTCCCTGTGATGCACTGGGATCTGGAGGTAGTTTTGACCCCAGAGGTAGAATCTGAGTTATCCCTGTATCTTCACACCCTGAGCTCTGCATGGAAAATTCATCCTCTTGACAGAGCCTTGAACATGTCTGTGCTTTAGCTATAAGGATGCTGGAAAAAGCGCCAGATATCTTCAACTTCTCTGGTGGTGGGAAATTGATGTTGCCTTCTAGGGGGGGCATTCTTCAAACATAGGAAGGGACTCAAAGGCTAAGAGTCACAAAAGAACTATGGATCCCCACTCTACTGTACAACAAACAGTGCAGTGTATATTGTTAACCCTAATAATATAAATATAGGGCCTGGAGCTACATACCTTCAGCTTGCTCTGGGAACACAAAAACAAGTGGAAGCACTCTAAGCAAACAGGATTGGACTCAAAGCTTACAATGTAGGGTGATTGGTGGGAAACAACAAAATGCCATTTTTTATATGTTCTAGTTTGATACACTAAATTTTATTTATCTCTGGGATTTTTTGGGCTGTGTATGTGGGCAGGATGTGGTAGTAGCAAATAATCTCTCTATATGCAGATACATAGATTAGGAGATAAAGAGACAGATAATGTCTCTTTGGAGGTTGTTTTGGTTTCCTAGGGCACAGACCAAGTCACTTATATTATCTTTTAGTCCTAGGGTCCTCCCTGGTGGCGCAGCGGGTTAAAGCATAGTACTATATTATCTTTTAGTTCTAGAGGTGGAACTCTGAAATCAAGGTGTCAGTAGGGTGATACTCTGTCTGAAGGTTCTAGGGAGGAATTTTTTGCCTCTCTTTTAGTTCTGTGCATAACAGAACTCCTCCGCATTCCTTTATTTATAGACACATCACTCCAATCATTGATTCCATTATCCCATAGTGTTTTCATCATGTGCCTGTGTACCTATGTGAAAATTTCTCTTGATTATATCTTTCATATATTAAATTCATCCCGAATCCAGTCTGATGTTACCATTACTTGATACATCTTTAAGGTCCTATTTCCAAATAGGTCATAATCTCAGATTCTGGACATGAAAATGGGGAGTACTGTTCAACTCACGCCATTATTCAAGTTAGATCATATATCATAAGAACACATCCCTGGAATTAAGACCAAATAAGTGATACTCGCAGGTTATTTTTAGGGCATTTGGAAAAGAGAGAAATAGATGAATTTCTAATCAATGTATCTGTGTTCAAAACTCATCACAGTAACTTTAACCTTTTTTGAGGCTAACTTTACATTGGAACAAGAATACTTAACCACATGGTGGCTGTAAGAATTTAGTAAGCTGCCATATTCAGATACTCAACACAGCACTGGACATCAACCTAACTGGGAAACCTGAATCAGAAATCATGTAGCTTCATTATGTAGCTTGCCCAGGCATGTTAGGGTTAGGCCAGGTTACATGTCTATAACAATCGATTCCCAAATCTCAATGGTTTAAACCAACAGAGTATTATTTCCTCTTGTCCATCATGGGTTACCTAAGAGCTGCACTTTATTTCATTCTCATTTTAAGATCCCGGCTAAAAGAGCAGACTCTGTGTAAAACAAAATAACACCCCTAATTTTTGCATCTTCAACCTCAAAATGACACGTTACTTCTGATTACATTACATGGGTCAAAGAAGACATGTGGTCACTTCTAATTTTAAGAATAAAAGGGCATGCAATTCTACCACGTGCCTACAATTTACCAGAAATATTTGGTAAATGGCACTAAGGACTATCATGCCAGATGCTACTTTTGCAAAATCATTGAAGGAGGATAACGTGTTAAGGTGACATTCTCAGTGCATCAGCTGTGCATACAAAGAAACAGGAAAAAGGAGGAGGATTGAAGGATTAATACTTCATAATGTGCTTAGTTAATTTACTACAAACTCAGCTGGTAAAGTGTGCCTACTTACTGAAAGCAAAGCATTATGGAAAATTCCTAGGGTTGAATTTCTTAACCAGTTTTTCACATAAGACATTGCCTTGAAAAGTTCATTGAGAATGACTACTGACTTCATTAAAAGCTTATAAAGACCATGCAACAGTAACTCCTAAAGTAGAACACTTGATTTCATTGGCTGCTTTCCAGAATATTAATATAAGTAGATAAAGAGAATAAAATCAGTGAGACTCAGTTAAATTAGGCAGACAACTTTACCACGTAGCTCAAACTACTGTACTCGAACCTGGTCTTTACCAACACTAAATCAGGAGTTGGGCTTCAATGAACTTGGGACTTTTACTTAAATTCTCTTTCACCTAATTTCCTAAATTTGAAGTGTTGACATAGTCACTCAGTTTCAGGAGTGGTGGCTTAGTTTTAGAATTTAGAAGCCCCAGAACAGACAGAACCACAAAAATGTCAATAAATTTTATTGAATTTTGTATAAACACTACCATAATAATAGCCTAGATTTCTTGAGTCACAAGTATGGGGTCTGGTACTTCATAAGGAGTGCAGGAGTAGCTGAAGGGGAGAGATGCAGGGCAGGAAAAGCAAGCATGGGGAATATATTATTGAGCTGGCCCAACTTTTTGAAAACCTGATTATTGTGTCAGAGGTCTTCAATACAAGGGTGTGCAGAGTCACTTCATCTCCCAGGGGAGAAAAAGAGACACTGACACCTTGACGGCCATCTACCATTGGTCAAAGGCTGTCCCCATATGGTAGTTACTTCTTCATACTTGAAGGCTGTGCATACATGAGTGCCAGGTGGGCGCTGGAGTGTTCACTTCATGCCTCAGCAGCAAACTCTGGGAGGCAAAATGTATGCAGAATAAGTGAGGTACATAATGTTCTATTGTGCCCACAAACAATATGAGGAATAAGAAGACCCCCCCACAGTGACTTGGTGATGGGGATTACAATTGAGATTGAAAAAAAATGTACAAAATAATGTAAAAATAAACTACTACATTATATATATATATAAACCCTCCCACAATGGTCTCCTTAGGCAGTAGTGAATGTAGCAGCAGCAGCAATAGCAAAACCCAGTTCCAGTTTAAAAAATGTCCGTGACAGTTTCTGTGGGCACTCCGGCTAGTCAGCAAGGCAGGTGTTGTTCCTTTCCGGCTTAATACATGGACTGACTATATTATAACCTGTACTCAAGCCAGAAACTTGGCATCAATCTAAGCTTTCCCCCTTTCCTTTCTTTTCCCCAAAGACTCTAGCTTCTATTCACTCAGCTTTCACAACTCTTCCATTACCTTCTGCCCCACAGCTAATTCCTAGTTTTTATTCTTATTATATATTTTGTGGAGTATTCCACAAAGATTTCCAATTAGCTCCTCTGCTTGTAGCAGTTAAAAGATCTTTGTATTCATATTGGAGAAAATCCCAACTCATACTGGCTAAAACAGTCAGCAACAGTGTGACTCCAAGGTGTTTTAATCCAATTACTTTGAGCATCACATCCAGATTTAACCATCCAGGAAAAAAACAGACATCTTTTACAGAAAAGATACCTTTCAGAAGGGAGGCCCAATGTACTTTTTTTTAAGGTTTTATTTATTTATGCATACAGAAATGGGGTACAGGCCAGAGATGCATGGGCAGCAAGAGGATCCATCAGAAAGAGTGGGGAGCAGAACAGGCAGATTGACAAAGTACACTGCTGAGGGGAGCAGCGGGCGGGTCAGGAGAGGTCTGCCACACCATGTGGTCACCTCCGGGGCAGGAATCGAACTCACACTGAAGTCGCCGTAGCTTGGCTTAGCTTTGCAATGCAGTGCTCTAACCTGTTGTGCCACCAGAGAGATTCCAAACAACTGCACCCAACGTAGGGCACAAACCCACAATCCCAGTATACTTCTCCTGAGGTTCAAAGCAAAAATGTATCTCACCTAAGCCTAAAACACAACTGGTTCAGAAGAATAGAATCACCTACAATTGCTGTCAACAATCAGGATCCCCTCCCTGGGGAGGGTAAAGAATGGTAAAGCTCAATAAAATTTAAGTTCTTCTAAGCACAAGTGACTATGGTGATGGTGCATAGGTGAACTGGCGGTGGGGATTTCACAGAGAAATTATATATTGTACAAAAATGAATGATGGCGTATTTAATATATTTTAAAAATAAATAAATAAATAAAAATCAAGTTCTTATGGGAAAATAGAAGAGACTGATACTGGTTAAGAACCACCATTACCTTCTGTCTGCTTCACAATCTCTTATCTTGTGCCCCACCCAGTCTATATTGCCAGTTTGATGCTACTGAAAAACAGTTATGAAATTACTTGTCCGAGGAAAATTTTTTCATGTTCCTTCTTTGCTTAAGGATCAAGTCCAAGCTCCTTATTACTGTATACAAGACCATCTGTGATAAAGCATCTGCCAGTTCCTCCAGCTTTTGCTCTTGTCATATTGATATCTCAACTGGGTCCCTACTTCTACCTCTAACTATGACTGATTCTATCTTTCTTTGTTCAATCAGCTCCCTCTTCCTGAGTTCTTCACCCTCCATTCAAATGGAAGAAATCTGACTCGCTTCTCAGTTTTTTACTACCTAGGTTGCCTCCTTAAGTCTTTTCTGACCCCTAGGTAGGGCTCACTTTTACTCCCTCATACTCTCACTGTGCTCTTTATGTAATTTTCTCTTTGCCACTACAATATGGTAGTGTTTTTTCCTGCTTGTGTTTCTAATTCTCCTTACCAGACAAAGATGCTTTATACATTTTTGCATTTCCAGCTCTTAGCATTTCTTGGCACAAGAGTAATAGGAGGAACCTTATATTGTCTGAATGGGTGCTTAAGGGTTAAAAACTGAGCGAGCTACAACTGAGTCTATTGGCAGCACATAAAAGGGTTTCAGCAGGGGGAGATAAGCTAAGAGTAATCAACGTCTTTGTACATTCTATAAAAACAGAGGAACATAGTTGGAACTGGTGAAAGGAAGGTGTAAAGACTGATGATTTTTTTTTTTAAATCCTCTGCCAGAAGACCAGACAGAATGGAACAGATTACCCTAAACCTTAATCTGCATTACCTGAGTCCAGGCAGTCCTTTGACTGAAAACAGGCATCCCCATACATCTAACACAGAGTCTGTCCTGTAAAGAACTGCTACTGAAGGATTCAGCCATAGTGAAAATGCTAGTTATCTGAACAATATTTAAGTGTAAACAGCAAAGGCCAGAAAGGGATGTCTTCTAAAGTTCTTGAGATGTCTTGGAATATTTCTTCTCCCAAATATCCAGAGCAAGAAATGAAGCGTAGCGTTTGAATTTAACACATACGTATTTTTTGGGGAATTTCATCTATGCCATTTATTGTACATGACTTTAATTCCAGTTGATTTTCAGTCTCTATAAGATGGGAGAAATACCACATTTTAGAGTTGCCATTGCAAGTAAATAAGAAAATACCCACAAAGTGCTAAACAGATATAGCACCTTCCATGAATAAAGCAAATGGTATATATTTATTTTTACTCTAATGTTTAAGGGTGGTTTTGTTTTATACTTTAATAAGGACTTGCATATTCCTTATAATTTTACCTTGTAAACCTAAACACATAGCTTTGAACCCAGTTGAAACAATTTTATCCCTGTCCAAATGTTTTGCAGATTTTTTTCTTTGGAAATGATGAGAACATGCAATTATGATCATCTGTACTGCAAAATGATGACTTTGTCTTTTTTAATTTTTTTAACTTTGATTTATTTGAAAATAAATTCATAGGATGTGGGTGATGGACCAATTTTTAACCTTTCCCTATCGTTCTAGCAGGGATTACATACTGTTTTCTGGTGCTGCCTCATAAAAGCTGCAGATTAGACATGTCTGCAGTTATTGCTTGTGTATTGAGGGGCAGCTGAGGATGAATTCTCTCTTTCAGGAAGTATTGTACTCTAGAGCTACCTGAATTGCAATGCAATGATAATATGACAATGTCAAAAGAACCATTCATTGAAGGATACCTTATGATCACTAGATTTGAGTAGATTTGTTATACTGGTAACAGGTGATTTCTTGGGAGTTAATGGATTTGCACAATATTTTCTGGTTCATGAATCTATTTTTTATTTGTGAAACAGATACTTTTTATTTATCTGTTCATTCAGCAGAGATTTTAGTGAATGTTTCCGTTATGTGCCAGACCCCATGCTGTGTGTGAGGGATTCAATAGTGAGCAAAAAACAGATGGGGGTCTCTCCATTAATGAAGATTATAATCCTGGAGAGGGAGCAGAGTTTGAATAAATAATCACACATTGAGTGAATTATCAGCAATGAGTATTATGAAGAAAGAGTAGAAAGAGATGATGATAGGAAAGCATATAACAAGAGGACTTCATTTAGCCTGAGAGAAGAGCAAAGATTAGGAAAGTTTTCCCTGATAAGTAGGTGTTTGAGCTCTAAAGGCTAAGCTGGTGCATGGCCAAGGCCCCTGCAGGAGAGCAATGGCACACTGGACAGCGTGTATCGGGGACATAAATAATGGAACTATTTACAAAAAAGAGCTCGTACATGCTGAAGCATCCTGGCACTAGAAAGAGGGGATGGATCTGTCACCACCCTTCTAACTTAAGGAGCAAGGAAGGGAGGAAAAGATAATTGAAACCTGAGAGAATAGTTGCAGTAGGAGAGGAATACCCAAGAAGAGCTGTGGCTTTTAGAAGGGGGACACAACAAAGTATTGGAGACCCAGGAAGAAGGAAACCAGAAGAATAAAGGATCTCACCTCCTTGTCCTCAGTCCCACTGACTCACACATGTAGTCCACGAAGTTTGGTCTCTTGAAAAAGAACACGATGAAGAAGACTGAAAAATAGATTTGGAGGAGTAAATAGGAAATCTATTGAATAGTTTGTTTTTTTTTAAGTCATAGCTTGAGGCCCGCTTGGTGGCACAGTGGGTTAAAGCACAGCACTAAGAAGATTAAGCCATTTCCGCGTGAGTTTGATCCCCGCCTGCCCCGGAGGTGACCACATGGCATGGCAGACCTCTCCTGACCTGCCTGCTGCTTCCCTCAGCAGTGTAGTTTGTCGATCTGCCTGTTCTCCTCCCCACTCTGTCTCTGGTGAATCCTTTCACCCTCTGCATCTCTGGCCTGTATCCCAGTTCTATATGAATAAAAAAAAAAAAGTCATAGGCCCTCCCTTGTGGCGCAGCAGGTTAAAGCACAGCACTGAGAAGCTTAAGCCACTTCCGCATGAGTTCGATTCCGCCTACCCTGGAGGAGATCCACATGGTGGGGCAGACCCTCCTGACCCGCCTACTGCTCCCCTCAGCAGTGTACTTCGTTGATCTGCCTGTTTTGCTCCCTGCTCTGTCTCTGGTGAATTTTCTCACCCACCGCATCTCTGGCCTGTACCCCAGTTCTGAATGAATAAATAAATAAATCTTTAAAAAAAAAAAGTCATAGCTTGAAACCATAGGTAGGGTATGCAATGGGGTGTCACTTCAGGCAAAGGAAGCAGTATGTACTAAGGTCCTGTGGAAAGGTTATGGAACATTTGAAGATGGCCTGTGTAGGGACAGAAGGTTTAATCAGACAGTCAGAAGACAAGGGACAGGTTCAGACCATCATATAGGAGGAAAAGTGGAAACCATGAAGAAAGTGAATTAAGTATCAGGCTTGTGAGGTGACTTGGGGAAATAAGAAATGACCTAGGAAGCAGAAGATAAGAAGGATGTAATGAAGCAGTCGGGATATGATGTTGACTATGTCCAGGCATCCTGAGCTCATCTTTTTGGGGTACTAGCTTTGTAACGCAAGAGCCCGCCTAGAGGCCAATGACTGGTAAAAGTCATGGAAGTTTTCCAGAAATATTTCAAGGTAATGCTAAAATTAGAAAACTGCCATATTGAGTCCTCCCATTCAGTCATTTAGTCAATAAATATTTTCCCACTATACTGGGTACTAAAACATAACTGATGTGATTCTTATCTTTGGGGAGTTCACCAGTTAAGCAGAGAATATAAATATGTAAAGAAATAGCTAAAATATTCTCTAGTAAGTGCTATGAAAGAATTAAGTATCACATATCAGAAAGCCCAACCTAGATTGACTGGGGTACTCAGAAAAAAACACCCCTGTGATGTGACCTCCATGTTAGGTCTTGAAGAATGAGTTTCCCAGATAAAAAATTAAAGAAGTGATTTCACTGAAGAAAATATATTAATCAGTGTAGGCCAACTCCATAACTATTGTTCCCTATATTTCATTGATCTAATGAAAGTCTTTTCCTTGGTCATGCCTTGCCCTGTATATTTTGAATATGGATCATTACCTCATCATTCAAGCTCTATTGTCTTCAGTAGGTAGTTCCAAATGCCACTGCATAAAAAGCAGAAAATGTGGGAAAGATACTCTAGACCCTTAATCATGTTGGCCTGACAGTAACTCAAATTCCACTGGGAGAACTAGTCACATGGCCACATGTAGCAAAGGAGGAGGAGGGTGGGGAAATATAGTCCTGACTGGGCAGCTACTTCTCAACAGCACCACTCTGAGATAACATTTATCTTTGGGAGGTTGTTAGTTTCTTCCACCAAAGGAGATTATATTTGAATGAGCTCCTAAAGAAAGGGACCCAGTTGCTAAACCTTGGGTTTGTGAGGAGAAAGGGAGAGAATACAGTAAAGGACCCAGAAAAGTCAGTTACTGTTGGATGCTAAGGATAACACAGCAAAGAAACTGGCCTTCCCTTCTCTTCCAGCTGTGTGGGCTCTTGGAGGTGTTTGCAGGATTAGATAGATTTGCATCTCTTTAGAGACCACCATTACTTCTTGTTTTTGCTACACAGAAAGAGGCAATAATGGTGCAGTGAGCTGATCACTTGATTCTCATTCCAGCTCTGCCTCTGACCAGTTATGTTACCTTAGGCTGGAAATTTGGTTTCTCTGAGTCTCAGTTTCCTTAACAATAAATGGGAAAGGTACTGTGTCATCTCCACCCCAGGGAGGCAAAAGGGCCAAGTAGAGAGTGTCAGGAACATCCTTTGGAAACTGTAAATTGCATTATAGATACAAGGGGATTTTATTACTCTCTTTTTACCTCTGCCTGAGGGGAAACACTTTCCCGGGGACATGAAAGCATAACTTAATGTCTGCCAAAGTCTTCAAATGCCCAGTTTTTGTGATTGTTTAACAGTGGTAGAATAAAAAATGGTCTCAATAGAATCTTCTGTGTGGAATAGAAAATAGAATTAGACGTAGCTCCAAGGCTTTCCGAGGTGCCATGTAAGAAAGTGTAACAGAATTAAATGTGCTAATGTTCTTTCTTCTACTGCAGGCTTAGAAATGGCAGCTGGAAAGGACTGAGGTAGTACATTTTCGTTAGAACCTAAATATTTGCCCTGACCGTTGGTTTTGCACCAGAAAATTTATTCGCAACCCTCCACAGCTTTGTTTGCAATGTTGCATGGCTTATGTGAACAAGGCAAAACATCCCTCTCCTTCCTCACCCTTTTTTGCCAGTCTTACATCTTAGAATTCACTTGTTAATTTATTTAATATACACACACTCAATGGGCAGATGGAATTAGCTATCAAATGCTAGCAAAAAACCAAATGATTCCTTTTCAGGCCTATGCTCAATTTTGAAATAGTCAAACAGCCGAAATTATTTGGGCTTGAAATAAAGTATTGAAATAAGGTTTTGGAAAATTGCCTCAGTTTGTAATTTTTCACTTTCCTGTATAATGGTATGGGTTTTTCAAAGCATTCTCTGTACAAACAGACCCATTTGACAAAAGCTGGATCACATCACTTTTCCTCCCTTTGTCTTTTCTTTTCTCCTGTTTCCTTTCTGCTCTGTCTTTCTTCTGATGGTAAAGCATTTCTTCGGTTCTTAATCTTCAGGATCAAGAACTGAAAATGCTTTTCTATGGTGTTCCTCCTGAAACCCTAAAAGAGTAGACAGAAAGCTCCATTCATCCCTCTCTAGGGTACCTGCCACCAGAATAACAAGGTGCAAATTCCATCCTCCTAATTTTGCATCCATGCTGTGAACTAAACATGGAGGCTAAGGCATTATATTTTTAATTAAAGGAGCTCTGGAAAGTTCTTTTGAATGTGGTTCATCTTTCTTAGGAGCAACAGATTGTACTCTCCAATTTCATGTCCTTCACTCCTTAACATCAGTCATGGGCGTTTGCATGGACCAGGGCCATGTGAACATGATGCATTTTATGGAGAGGATGAGGAGAAGTGAATATTGGTATTTCTAAAAGTATAGGCAGCCTGACAACCAGTTTTGGAGACTAGGTGACATTTTAAATTGGTAATGCTCCTAATTACCCAAACCCTAGGAAGCCATATGGAATACAGCCACAGCTTAGAATTAATATAAGTGAGCACTGTGAACCCATTACTAACAGCATGTTCTCTTAGAATAATGGCACAGTATCTGTGTCAGCACAGTATGATATTGCAGTTAGAACACACACACAACCTCTTGATATTTCCTATTTTGGGGAGAAATTTTCCTGCTATCAAAGTAAAAAAAAAAATTTGTAAACTTTCCTAGAGAAAGTAAGATTTTATTTCCTTGTCAAACATTGCCTATTGGGATTGCTGTGTTAAAATATCAGATTTATCAAAATACAAGTTAGTAAGCAATGTATGATTTTAAGGAACATAAGCCTGAAAGACAGAAATGTCTTGATTACTGCTAGATATAAAAACTTGAGCTGATTGTTCAAAGTCTGATTTTTACTTTTCTCATCTACAGAGTGGGCACAGAAATGCTATTATTTATATATTTACTGTGGTGATTTAGAGCCAAGGAACATCCTTGCTGAAAGCTAGGATGCTAACAATGAAAGACACTAGTGAGTTAGAAACCAGTAATTTGACATTTCAAAAAGCAAACTGAGATTCAGCAGAGGTGGGGTTTGAGATCCCAATATATACCATCTATCCCTTGCCTTTTAAAACATAGGTCTGAGTATTGGCTCCTTTGTGCTAACTTAAAGATAGTTTTCTTGATTTGAGTCCCAGTTCTAAGCACAAATAGTAGAAGAAAAGTTACAGTAAGCTACCTTAATACTTCCTACACTTCATATAAGTCTCCCCAGCTTTGTAGATAGGTAAAAAAGTACACACCTCCTACTTGTGATTTCAAGACTTTATCTTCAATTCTTTTTGAATATATATATATATAGCATTTAAGAACTTATTTGGGTCTCTGACATTGATTTGCTGACAGATTTGATGGCACAAGATCATTCATGGCTAGTTATTTTGTCCTAAATATCCTAAAAGTAGTCCATTTTAACAATAAGTTATAGTAGCAGTAGCATTAATTTGGAAAAAAAAAGAAAAGAAAAGAAAAACCGGGCCCTCTCTGGTGGTGTAACAGGTTAAGATGCAGCACTGCAAGCTGGTGGCAACCACTTCTGTGTGAGTTTGATCCCCGCCCCGGAGGTGACCCAGATGGTGCAGCAGACCTCTCCTGACCTGCCTGCTGCTCCCCACTCTGACTCTGGTGAATCTTCTTACTGCCCCTGAGCCTCTGGCAGTTCTGTATGCATAAATAAATCTTAAAAACAAAAAGAAAGGAAAGTATCTATTTAGGAAATAAAAAGAATCCAATTATTTGTAATATGAACTGACAAGTCCCCTTTATCAATGAGAAAAAGTAATGTCACAGAGATTGGCCAAGACCACTTGTAAATGTTAAAGATAGTACTTAATTGAGTCTGATTGCAAAGACCAGAGTTGGCATTATGCCAAGGCCAACCACCTGCTCTTGTTTTCACCGCTTTGTCTTCTTTTCCTCTAGGTTGTTCTAGATGTTGGTTGTGGATCAGGAATACTGTCATTCTTTGCTGTGCAGGCTGGTGCTAGGAGAGTCTACGCAGTGGAAGCCAGTTCAGTGGCACAATATGCTGAGGTGGGTGGTTATATTTTTTTATAGCAGCTACTAGCGAGGTCTTTAATAAACTTCAGTACACTGGATGATGGACTTTTCTGGATAGGTTATTTAAAAAGCTTTTCTACTAGTCTGATTGTTTTGTTCCAGTTTGCATGTTACTGCTGACAGAGCCTGACTTCACTGTAGTAATTGATATGAAAACAATTATTTTTAAAAAAATTCATGATATTGAAACTAGAATAAGGCTTTCTTCCCCTTCCAGTGTATAGCAATTAAGGGACTGGAGATACATTTTTTTTACCTTTAATGGTCTGCCAGGTGAAGTCAGAGTGCCCTGGAGTTAGGTTATTATTATTATTATTATTTTTAAAGATTTATTTATTTATGCATACAGAACTGGGGTACAGGCCAGAGGTGCAGGGGCAGCGAGAGGCTTCACCAGAGACAGAGTAGGGAGCAGAACAGGCAGATCAACGAAGTACACTGCTGGCGGGTCAGAGAGGTCTGCCACGCCATGTGGTCACCTCCGGGGCAGGTGGGAATCGAACTCATGCAGAAGTGCCTTTTAGCTTCTCAGTGCTGTGCTTTAACCTGCTGCGCCACCGGGGAGGGCCCTATTATTATTATTATTTTTAATACTGACCATAGCAGTACCACTTACTCTAGTTATTTTGTTTGTTTTTGTTTAGAATCTGTCACTATATGGTTGTAGTTAGAAGTGCACAGACAGGTATCTGTGTTTTAAGTTCTGATCGGAGGACAGGGAGATGTTTTGTTTTAAATATAGCACTCTATTATCCTTATGAAATGTGTACAAATATTAGAGAATAAGTCAAAGTCAGGAGTCAGGTAATAATGGCTTTCAGGAATATTTGGATATAATAATAATAACCCAATCAAGCTGCAGAGATTGGATGTATGTGTGCTCACTCATGAACAGGGTAATATGCTTGTCATTCACCCCTCAAGGAGGCATGAATGTTAATGAGGAACAGATGACAGAGGAAGCTGCTGTTGTTTCTGATGAACATCATAAAATTTTACCCTAACACTGGACAACTAGTAGCTCTTCATGATTTGTAGTTTTGGACTGAGTAAGCAAAAACAAAGCAGAGATATATAGGGCATGTTTAGAGGAAAAGACTACCAGGGAGGGTCTACTGGCCAGTATGTTGCTGTATTCTCTAACCCAGTCTTGGGTAAAATATTTTGGGACACTTGCTTCCTTGGCAATCTTAAAATAATTTTTATAAAATAACTGGGTGTAAAGGTTTGTAAAATGTGTATAGTGCCAAGAATAACAATACAGTGAACCTGTGCCCACTGCCTCTTTAAAAATAAGCCATGAGCATATCTTTAAAGGACCACATGTCTTGTCCACTTGATTACTTCTCTTTCCAAGTGACCCTAAATAGTTATCACTATTTTTGAATTTTTGTTTATCATTCTGTTGTTGCTCTTTATAGTTTTATGACATGGTTCTATCCTGGAAAATACATCTTCTATGAAATTTCCATTAGTGGAAATATATATATATATGTATTCTAGTATAGTTAGCTTTGTTCACTCAGTATTATGTTTCTGAGGGTCATTTTGTTGATAAACATACAGCTGTTTACTTCTCTTCAGTGCTGGCTATTGCTCCAAACTGAAGCTCCTCACGTTGTTAGCTTGCTGAGCTGTTAACAGACTTTGGATGGCTTCCATTCTGAAAGTATTGTTAGAAATATTCTTATACACAGTTCTTGCAGCATCTTTGCTAGAGTTACTCAGAATACATCTAACGGACTTATTGGATCAAAGAGCATGTATACCTTCAACTTTGTTCTGTAGTGCCAAATTGTTTTACAAAGTGGTTGTACCACTTTTCACTGCTGCCGATGGTAAATGAGTGTGACACACAGTTCTGTCAACTCTTGATATTGTCGCTTTGGAATTACTGCCAATCTGGTATTAATTGCAGTAAATGTGTGGTTTCAATTTGTGTTTTCTGCTTGAGTATTTTTGCAGTGTTGGGGCTATTTTGGTTTCTCTTCTGTGAAATCCTTTTAAAGATTTTTGACATGTTTTACATTGTTTTTCTAATTCTAATTTTTGTAGCAAATAATTTCTTTATTCTGGATAATAATATAATTCACTTATATGTATAGAATCTTCCTCTGTGCTTACCTTATATTTTCTCTTTCTTTATGGTTCTAGTGAACTTTAATGATGCATTTCTAAATAAGAATGGAGAAAAGGTAAATATAAACTAATATAGAGGGAACTCCATACATAAAAATGCCTCTGCTTCTATATTAATAGATCTTAAAATGCATTATTAAAGATGTAGAGTTTTATTTAGAATGTTGTCTCATTCATGTGCTGCTCATTCATTTAAATTCATTCATTTACTCTTTATTTAATAATATTCCACAATTCTTTCTTTTGAAGAACATAGGTCTAATGATTAGTATCTGCTACAGTATTCAAAGTGTGTCTTTTCTAGTAAGGGATTGACCTGTTATCTATTGTGTTAGGCGTGTGTGTGTGTGTGTGTGTGTGTCTATCTATCTATCTATATACTATATACTATAAACTCTGTATTATTTATGAGACTGATGTGCTACCTACCATGCTAACGAGCACCTTTTTTTTTTTTAAAGATTTATTTATTTATGCATATAGAACTGGGGTAATAGGCCAGAGGTTCAGGGGCAGTGAGAGGATTCACCAGAGACAGAGTAGGGAGCAGAACAGACTGACTGATGAAGTACACTGCTGAGGGGAGCAGCGGGCGGGTCAGGAGAGGTCTGCTGCACCATGTGGTCACCTTTGGGGCAGGGATCAAACTCATGCTGAAGTGGCTTTAGCTTCTTAGTGCTGTGCTTTAACCCACTGCACCACCAGGAAGGGCCAACTCTGTATTTTATATATATATATATATATATGTATGTATGTATGTATGTATGTATGTATATTGTATATATCTGTATATATATTATATATATACATATTGTATTATATATAATACAGTATGTATATATATAATATAATATTTTATATATATGTATATATAGCATGTGTATATATAATACTTTCTTTTTCTCATTTAGTGTTTTTTTAGATTATTTTTCATGTTTTCTGAGACACATTCCATACCTGTTTTAAAACCTTAAAAATATAATGACCTTGGTTATACTCTTAAGGGAATAGAGGGAAAATTGACTAAATAGATTCTTGCATTCCCTACTCATAGTTCTGCTTCCAACCCAGCATAAACTCTCAACAATCACCAGACACCATGGGAGGAGTCATTCTAGAACTGTCTCACTGTTTGGTTTCTCCAAGCGAATTCTCATCCTGATTAAACACATCAGCAGGATTGTTGCCTCCTCTCAGAGTGGGATGACCCTCACAGACACTTTGCCCAGACTGTGGCTGCTGCATCATTATAAGAAGCTCAAACAAGAAATGGGAACAATGAACTTAAAATGTTAAAGCTTTGAAGCTTCTTAAAGTAGTTAAAGTTTTAAAACTGTTTAAATAATTTTAAACTTACAGTTAAGTTGTAAATAAAAAAAAACAAAGCTAACCAAATAAAACCAAATTTTCTTTGTCTAGATTCACCTAGTATTCACATTTTACCCTATTTTCTTTGTCATTTACTCGTTTCTCTCTCACCACATACACATGAATATATGTACACACATAGTCTCTCTGTGTGTCTATATATATATATATATATATATAAATATATATATATATATATATACTTACATATATATGGAGATATAGATATACAGGCATATACTTTGTTTTATGGGTCAGATAGATACATCATATACATCATAATCCTTTATCCTTAATTTTTTCAGTGTGTATTTCCTAGGAATGAAAATATTCCCTTATGCAACAAAAAATTACTTAAGTGTGAAAAAAAGAGATAATGACTTACTCATTCAGTCCATGTTACTAATAAAAATGTGGTAGGGAGCCACATTTTTTAATTGTTTTTATAATTCTAATTTATTTGTAGCAAATAATTTCTTAATTCTGGATATTAATATAATTAACATATATATAGCATCTCCCCCTGAGCTTACCTTATATTTTCTGTTTCTTTATGGGCCTAGTGAACACCTGTTACAAGGGTGTTGAGGTGAAAAGAACCTTTTTTTTTAACTGCCTACTTCCTTGCATAGTTTTTCCAGGGAGACTTATTTTAAAGCACTAAAGCAATGCTCTCATGAATTCCAACATGCCTCAGTTTTATCTTTGGTTTTAATTTCTGTAGAGGATTTTGTGTCACTGTTATAGTTTTTTTTTTTCTTTTTCTTTTTTTTTTTTTTCTGTGCACAACTGGAGCAGGTTGATGGAAAGAGAAGCTTTCCAAATTCTGTGAAGACCTTAGGTATCTTTGAATCCTTGCTGGCAAGTTTCTTTTGCCCAGGAGGCCTTCCCTGCATGTGGTCCTAAGGATAGGCTGGTTAAAAATGCATTCAGGAGTGAGAAGGATTAGAATCTTCTCAAAGGATGAATTTAACTGCAGCTTTGATCTCCTGAAGATAACCATGGCCCTGGCTCCTGTGTGGGTGTCATGAGATGGCCCCCTGGGCTAAGGCCCCTTCACCCTTTGCAGGACAATCTGTACCAACTCCTCATCTCTGCTTCTTACTCTGACACTCTTCTATACAATTTGTGGGTGGCAAAATGTGAATGTGAACAGCACACAAAAGATTTTCCCTCTAAGAATAGACTTTTATAGCAGCTCAGCACACAGTGCATGGTGCTCCTTTCGACCTTTTCATTATTTGGTAATTGAACCACCAGACATTTAATTCTTTCCTCTGGAGTCTTCATTAAATTGCTTGGAAAAGATAAAATTGCAACAAGAAAGAAAAATGTACAAATTTAACTACCATTGCCTGTGTCTGGATTCTTCTCCTCATGCCAGCCTTCTGGGTTTTTAAGTAAATGGAATATTTTCAAATTGTGTTGAATTGAATTCAGTTGCATTCAGTAGCCCAGACTGATTGTGAAAGAGCTGACCCTCTGATGACATGATAACTTCAATAACTCCTTGTCTGCAGGGCATGAACTTTGAGTCATTTCTTGCAATGGCCTTGAACTTTCCTGAATATTCACCCTGGCCCCCAGATGACATTTCTGGGTCAATAATAAGAGCTTATCCTTGTCTAAGGAATAGGGCAGAACTGAAGGCGTCTTGTGAGTTCCCAACCTATGAGCCTGCCTGACTCAAGCTAGCAGCTGTCTCTTGCTCTCTCTCTTGCCGTTTCTTCTATACAAAATATAAAGTTGTAATCCCAAAATCTAGCACACCAAATGGAAAGGAAAATAAGACTTTTTTCAAAATTCCAGACATATAGTGTCATGTGGGAGGTATTCCTTGATTTAAATTTATACAAACACATGTTGTGTATCTCCATCTACATGATAAACTTCTTGAAGGACCAATCATAAATGGAATTCTGTGTTGTAATCAACTTAACTTAAATTGCAACGAAACTCTCTACATTTAGGTTAACAAGGCTCATGATCACTAAATAATAAGACTTCTTGAGGGGGTCTCCCTGGTGGCATAGGGGCTTAAAGCATAGCACCATGAAGTTATCAGTAGCCACTGCCGCACAAGTTTCACCCCTGACCAGGGAGCTGACCCACATGGTATGACAGAACTTTCCTGCCTCGTTATCAGTGTATTTCAGTCATTCTGCCTGTTCTTCTCCCCACTCTGTCTCTGGTGAATCCTCTCACCACCCCCCACACCTCTGACCTGTACCCCAGTGCTTGTATGCATAAATAAATAAATCTTTTTAAAAATATAAAAAATAGATTCCATGAGTACACAGTTCACATATATATGCCTCATAGGAATGACTTTTCAAAAAAATTTTAATATATTCATTTTATGATCCTTCATTTTTGTACAACATATGGTTTCTACATGAAATTTCCACCACTAGTTTACCTGTGCATCATTACTATAGCCCTGTGTGCTCTTCCAACCCCTGTCCTTCTCCCTCCTCCCCTACAGAATATCTCCGATTTATAGTTGCCTGATGATTTTGCTTTTTACTTTATTCTAGTTACTTTTCCCCCCTGATTCCTTTTTTGTTTGTTTTTTCTACATTCCTCCTATAAGTGAGAACATTCAATAATTTCCTATTTCTTTCTGGCTTATTTCGCTGGGTATAATGCCTTCCAGCTCCATCCATGTTGCATCTATCCTTTTGATTGCTGAGTAATATTCCATGTGTAAATATACTACATCTAGATCCAGTAATCTATTTTTGGGCATCTGGGTTTCTTCCATAGCCTACCTGTTGTAAATTGTGCTGCAGTAAACATAGGGGTGCAGGTGTCCTTTTGAATTAATGTTTTTGTGTCCTTTTGTGTAGATTCCTAAGAATGACTTTTAGGCAATCAGACCAGATGTTTTGGGGTCACAAGATGGTAGAAATATAGGCAGATAGAATCAGAAATATAATGGTGCTGTTTGTATAGAACTGCTAGGTTCATAATCCAGGATGAATTTAATTCCTTAGTCACACTAGCTATATTTCAAGTGCTCAGGAGTCATAAGTGGCTAATAGCTATCATACTAGAGAATATAGATTTATAATGCTGCAAAAGTTTTAATGGGCAGCACTCAAGGAGAGGTCACAGGTGACCACACCTTACTCTTCTGGCTTGTAGTGGCCAGATTGATGGCTGTGTTCACTGCCAGATAATGGCAGCCATGTCCAAATAGTTGGACATTCCTTTTGTAGTAGACATTATTTATCTTTCTCTTTTTTATGTGAAAGATCTGTCTTAGAGCAGGTTTCCTAAGAAACCGACTCTGGTGCAGAGACATACAGAAGTTTATAGCAGTGAATTTCAGGAGCCTCACCAGGAGAAAGTGAAGGAAACCTGCAAGGTTGAGGAAGGAGTTAAGTGGCAATAAAGCAGTAATAAAGGACTCTTCCAGTTCTACCAGGATTCTTGAGTTGGTGCCTCAGTGAAGTCGAATGACCTTGATGAAAGGCCTTTATAGTCAACATTTAAAAAAATGTTTTTTTTTGCATTTTTATAAAATTGTCTTTCTAATTCCACCTTATTTATAAGTGATTTATTAGTTTCTCATAATTCTTCTTTTTTTAAAGATTTATTTATTTATTTATGCATACAGAACAGGGGTACAGACCAGAGGTGCAGGGGCAGTGAGAGGCTTCACCAGAGACAGAGTGGGGAACAGAATAGGCAGATGGATGAAGTACACTGCTGAGGGGAACAGCGGGCGGGTCAGGAGAGGTCTGCCATGCCATGTAGATACCTCTGGGGCCGGGGATCGAAGTCACACTGAAGTGGTTGCAGTGCTGCATCCTAACCCATTGTGCCACTAGGGAGGGCCCCAGTATCTCATAATTCTTTATGATTTGTGACATATTTCTATCCCTAAAATCAGATCCTTTATGAACTTTCCATAAATGGTGTAATAATTTGTGTATTCTTCTATAAGGTGTTTCTTTCACCCAAATTGTATTCCTGAGAGTTTTTTCACAGGGCATGTGACATCAGGTAAGGTGACTCTCTTGGGACAATGGAAACTCATAGAAGGAAACAGCTGAGCCATCATCGGCAAACATTCCTAGCCATGGTGGAGAATGAGTACCCTGACCCAGAGGAAGGAAGTGCATGATGTGATGCACCATAGCAACTACCGCAAGATTGAAGTTTAGGACTCTAACTTTGGGCTCCAGACTGGGAGCTGATGGAAGGATGAAGATTAATAGTAAATTAAGGGGAAAAATTGAAGTGATGAAGCAAATGGAGTGATACTAAAATCTTACACGACAGGTTGATTTGTTATGTGTGCGTTAAGTGTAAGCACAACCTTTCTAAAAGCTGAGTGCATCACCTGCCCTGACACAGGCAACCTGGTCTTCCTCTCACGGAACATATAGTCCAGCTGGATATCAAACAAGTAGAATTCTGGACACAAGATGGTGCCAAGTGCATCTGATGAAGTGCCACCACAGGAAGAGTTCCCGTGGGCTGGGCTGGTTTGGGACATCTTTAGAGAAGAAGTGAAATTTGAATTGAATCATGAAGGTTGAGAAGAAATAAAATATTCCTTTCTTCATTGTTTGCATCTTACATCCAACAATGAAATCTTTAAAAACCCTGAGATTCTCATAGGATTTCCCATCTTAAATGTGTTGATCATCTCTTCACAAATTCTTTGAAGGACAGTTGTTGAAACTGCTAATAATTTTTTTAATCTTGAATATCAGAAAGTACTTTGAAGTTTTCTGATAAGAATTTATCCTGATTTCAACTCTTTGAGCTAGCATTTTTCTCTAGCTTCTTTAGTGTCTCCCAGAGCTAACTTCTACTTCCTTCTCACTCTCCCACAGACACCAAATGCCTGAGTCACAAAATTCCATCCAGCCCATCAACGCTTTTTATTTTTACACTGAAAATGAAGTTAAAAGGTGGCAGTAAAAAATCTGTTAAGAAAACAATAATAAGCATTTTGCACAGCTGAAACTTTAGAACTTAGGATGCATTTCCACATCTATAAACGCAGATCTTCAAGAAAAGTCTGTGATATGCTTGAAACAGATAATATCATCCCTGCAGTACAAATAAGGAAAAACTTTGAGAACGTAGGTCCTGAAACTGGGACATGAGTCCCAATCCCACCTTCTTCTTGACTATCCTATTATCCGAGTATAACTCCTGTGGGTCCTTTGGAAGAGAAGTGGTATATGTGTTTGACTGGAAGCTGTAGCTCCTAGCTCTGTAGTAGTTCACCCATGAAGCAGGAAAAAAAAACTATTTCTCTTCTTAAGAAACATACTGTGAAGTTTTTAAACAGGCATACAGGTCTGCCATGTAAGAATCAGACATTCTTCCATTGGCAGAATCAGTAACATACTTTACAGATAAGCAATTTGAAGTAGTTGATATACAATGCCTCCCTATTAACTTCCTAACTCCACCCAGGAAAGCAGATCACTTCTTCTGTCTGACTTAGTGCTTTCTGTTTTCATTCAACATTCAGTTCCTGCAGGTTAGACCCTAAAATCTTTGACCATAATTAGAATTGAGGGTGCAGGTTTTGGAATCAGCTAGGGTGAGATTGTAGCCTTGATCTACAGACTAAGGGTCATGTGACCTTGACAAGTATGTTAGTTTCCTAAAGCTGTAATAACAAGATAATATAAAGTCAGTGACTTAAAACAGTGGAAATGTGTATTACCTTGCAGTTCTGGAGAATAGAAATACTATGTGAGTCTTCTGGGGCTAAAATCAAGTTGTCACAAAACTGTCCTTTCTGGAGACTCTAGGGGAGATTTTGTCCTTGTCTTTTCCAGCCTTTAGAGCCTGCCTGCACACGGGGCTGGTAGCAGCATCCCTCTGCCTTCTGTTTCCATCATCACATCTTCCTCTCTGATTCTCACCTCTTGTAAAGATATCTGTGATTGGAGTATAACAGTCCAGGCGAGAAAATAATAATAATAATAATGAGCAGTTGTATACCAGAGACATTTTATGGGGGTGGAGTGGGGAATGGGATCAAAAACAGTGGGGGGAGAGAAATGCACTGGACTATGGTGATGGCACACAGGTGATTTGGTGTTTAGAAGCCCCCGGGGGTTACAACTGAGATAGAAAAGTGCACAAAATGATGTAAAAATAAGCTATTAAAAAAACCTAAAGAAAAAAAATAAAGATACCTGTGATTATATTGCTCCACTAGGTAATCCAGTATAGTCTCCTATCTCAATAACCTTGAAAGTTCTTTTGCTGTATAAAGAGGCATATTCACACTTTTAGAATATAGACATATTGGGGAGGGGGGTAGTGAGAGTAGAAAGAAAAGCATTATTCTGCCAACCATAGCAAGTTTCTTGACCTTTCTCTACCTCATTTTCTTCATCTCTAAAAGTGTAGATAGTAGTAATCCCTTGTGAAGATATTATGAGGATTAAATGAGAAAATCCACATACAAATGAGCACAGTGCCTGACATCCTCTAGCTATTGTTACTGTCATCATCAATATCTTTATGGGCCCTTATTTCATCCACGTCTTTATGCTAATAAATTGAACAGATAGCATGGGAGTAGGTCACCAGGCAACAGTGGGAAATGTGGGGCCCTGTAGACCACATTTTCCAAGAACATGTGTAAGCTGCCTTTTGAAATTTTCTTTATTACCAAATAAAGAAGTTTAGTTTTGAAAGCCTAAACATTGTAAGATACAGAGGCTTCACATCATTCCCCATTCTTCTCAAAATTCTGCAGACTGTGCAGGACAGTGTTTTGAGCAACTCCCTGAATCCAGTTGTCAGGGGAAATTCATAGGTGCCCCTGAATCCTTTCCCCGATAGGTATTTACTTTACTCACTCAAATCTATTGTGTCCTCCTTGGATAGCTGCAGTATTGGTGACTGCTCAGAGAGAATGCAACCTCTTCAATTTCAAGAAATACTACTCTCAAATAGGGGTGGCTCAGGCTCCCCCGTACAATACCTATAATACAGAATACCTGACTTTGTAGATAGGGGAGGTGAAAATTTGTCTTGCCAATAAGTTCTACTGATGATTATAGGCCACACTTTGAGAATCACTGCAATTACATAATATCAGAGATGAAACAGTGTCTGGAAGAGATTACCCACAATATTTTTTTTTTTTTGGAGAGGTGCACCAAAGAGACTCTTTAGGGTCTGAGAGATGGTGAGCCTTCCTGTTCCAAAGTGCCCAAAGTGACAACAGCATATCATTTATGAAAGTAACATTGATATTAAACAATTGTACACATGTATACATATTGAAAAGTTTGGACATATGCATATACCCATGATATCTCACTACCTTCATAATGTCCCTGTGTTCTTTTGTTTTTGTTTACATATTTGATTTTTTGATAAGAACATGTAACATGTGATCTGTCAATATATTTCACAGTACACAATGCCATATTAATTATGGGTGCTTTGTTACATAGAACTGTAGAATATGTTTCTCCCATAGCTCCTGCTTTCCATCATTCTGTTTTCTAATTCTATGAATTTTGATTATTTAAGTACTTTATACAAATGGAATTATGCCATATTTGTCCATTTGTGATTGGCTTGTTTCACTTAGCATTATGTCCTCTAGCTTCATTTATTTACTAACAGTCAGATTTCCTTCTTTCTTGAAGCTGAATAATAATTGCTTAGGTGTGTGTGTATGTGTGTGTGTGTGTGTGTGTATGTACACATACATATATATAAAAACATTCTCATTTTCTGAACAACTATATACCAAAGACATTCTATAGGGGTGGGATGGGGAATGGGATCAAAAATGGTAGGGGAGGAAAGTGCACTGGATGTGATGGCATAGGGTGATTTGGTGATGGGAAGCCCACAGGGATTACCACTGAGATGGAAAAAGGCACAAAATGATGTAAAAATAGACCATTATATTATTAAAAAACATTTTCATATCCTATTTATCTATCAATGAACACTTGGGTTACTTTCATATTGTGACCAAAGTGAACAATGCTGTGATGGACATGGAGTACAGATCTTTCTCCTCCACATCCTGAATTCAGCTCTTTTGGATAAATACTCAGAGTAGGGTTGAGAGATCACATTATAGTTATAGTTTTAATTTTTTGTGGAAAGTCCTCTTTGTTTTCCATAGTGTTTGTGTCGTTCTGTGTTTATATTAACGGTGTAGAAAGGCTCCAATATTTCCATATTCTCACCAACATTGCCATTTTTTGGAAATAACTATCCTAGCAAGTGTAAGGTATAATCTCATTATAGTTGAGATCTATATTTCCCTGAGGTTTATGACAGTTTTATTTATTGGGCTTTGGGATCAACTTTTATTTGAAGAAGGAGCTGGAGGCCAAAAAAATCTCTTTTGAAATTGGTGCCCAGTTTCTCCTGTTTACACATGGTGTTTGCCCAAATCCAAGTTGTTTTTCCTCTGCCCTGAGAATTGTCTTTATTTTTTTACAATATTGACATGTCTGTCATTTTGATATTTAAACCATACTGTAAGCAACTTCTTAACTCATTTTTCAGTCTCCCACATCTGCTTTCCTTCAACCATAGTCTTAATTCACAATCCCTCACCTCCAGCTCAGTCCTTTCTTTACCCCAACTGAACATGGCTGCCCCAGCCCCCTTGTAAGGGCCACATTGATTCTGTGCTTTAGAGAAGTCAAGCTACATGTTTTCAAACAGTGATTGTTGACGGAAAGCATTTTTCTACCTGGAAGCTTCTGATTGGGGAATTGTCATTAAACCACATACTTGTTTGTCTGCAGAGCAGGGAAGGTGGGATAGGCTGTCTTAAATTCTCCAAATAGGAAAGACATTAATTGAGCCTTCTCAGGGGATGAACATAAAGAATATTTAAGTGTTTGGTTTTGGTTACTAATTATTGCTAGCAATCTTGATGTCTTACAACTGCCTTCAAACTTAACAGTAAACTTGCTTTTCACACTTGTCCCCACGCCAGTCTTACTTCTCTTGGTCAGTTCCAGGTAGCTCACTAGTTGCACCTGTAGAAAAGAAAAATAAGTCAATGTTTGGCTGTATAACACTCTTCAAGACAAGACCAATGTCTAAAGAGCAAAAAACCCAGTCAACTCAACAGGTTGGCTTCTCTGCACAATACTAAGTAATCAGTTTGACTCTTTATTTTCCATGGAACTGATGAATCTGTATTCTCTCTGGGCTGATGGTTTGGTTGTCATGTAGCCTCAGACTGGTGTCCAATCTTGCTCTTTATCTACTGTAGCTGAGGAAATGATAACTGGTTTTGCCACCTGGGTGACTTTTTAATGATTTGAAAGACCACAAGGAGCCAGCATTTCTTTTGTACAGTTCCTCATTCAGCAACCTAATAGCTATCCAAAGAAAAGCTTTCTTGAGAAGAAAAAGTCTGTTTGTCTCTGCAGAAGCAGTAATACCTCATGATTCTCTGATTAAACTATCACACTGGGTGTATTACTGGGCACCTGACCTGCTTGAAACAGACTTACCACTGAGGTTTCTTGGTATTTGCACGGCTGCTCTTCTGCCAACAAGGCATGAAATGACAGATAAGTATCCCCAAACTTTTGTGTGAATAGCAAGTAGAGTGTCCAAGAAACTGCTGGGGTCCAGCTGCCTCCTGGGACATTGCTGGAAGGGGAAACATGTTTTTCTTTAGGATCACCCTCTGTGCAAACGAATGGCAGTCATGGATGAAACCAAAGCTAGCACTTTAGGGAATGAATACTGGAGCAAAAGATGCAGCACTGTCTCCCTGCTGCCCCAAAAGCACAGGTACCAGACTTAGAATTGAAAGCAGGAAATTGTTCTCTCTCTTTCCCGAATTCTTATTAAAATTATAACATTTTAAAATTCAAAAATTCCATAACGAAGCATTGCATAAAACAAACTACTAGGTGTTTAGGTGACCATCCCTTCATGCAGAGACCCGGTCGTTACCATGTGTATGCACCTGCAAGATTTGGGTGGGTGTGTGAGTGGTAAACATTTTTAGCTATCCTATGAAGATACACATATTGATTGATTTTTGAAAACTATGTAGTATTACTGTACTCATATTTCATATATTATATAACATGCTTCAAACTTAAAATAATTCTATATACCCTCAAGTTACAAAAACTTCAGAGATTACTAAAATAAAAATCTGGAGCAATGCTCATACATTGTTGATGAAACTGTGAAAGATCATGAGAACTTTCAAAAGTATTTGGGTAGTCAAAAGACACAAAAACACTGATTGAAAAAGATACTTGTACCCCCATGTTTATTGCTGCTTTATTTACAATTGGAAAAACATGGAAGCAGCCCAAATGCCCAAAAGTAGATGACTGGATTAGAAAGATGTGGTACATATACAAAATGGAATATTACTCAGCAACCAAAAAAGAGAAACACATGTCTTTTGCAGCAACTTGGATGGAGCTAGAAAAGATCATCCTTAGTGAGATAAACCAGAAAGAGAAAGAAAAATACCGGATGGTTTCACTCATAGCAGGAGTATAATGGAGCAGGCGAGAAAATAACAAAAATAATGAACAACCATATACCAGAGACATTTTGTGGGGGTGGAGTGGGGAATGGGATCAAAAATGTAGGGGGGGAAGGGAGGGAAATGCACGGGACTATGGTGGTGGCACACGGGTGATTTGGTGATGGGAAACCCGTGGGGATTACAATCGAGATGGAAAAAAAAATGTGCAAAATGATGTAAAAATAAACTTTTGTAATGATTAAAAAAAAAAGTATTTGGAAGAATTGGGGTAGTTACGTGCACTCTTCCTATGACCCAGCAATTTCATTCCCTGGTTTTTACCTAAGAGAAATGAAAGTAATATGTTCACACAGAAATTTGTATGGAAAACCCAGATGCAATCCAAATGACCATCAACACATGGAAGGACAAGTCCATTGCAATGTAGTCATGCTTAGCTGATGCCATTTAGGTCAGCAGTGGGCCACATGCACAGGGGTGGTCCCAGCAGGTCATGCCACACAGCCTAGCTGTGAGCAGATGGTGCCTTCGGGCCTGTGTGACTACACTCGAGGATGGTTGCACGAAGACCATGCATTTCTCAGAATGTTTCCCAGTGCTTAGGCGGCACATGACTGTGTCCCAACAGTGACAGATTATTATGCAGTAAAAATGAATGAACTACTTATATACATAATTATATGGGTGCTGAGTAAAAGAAGCCAGTACAAAGGAGCATGTAAATTTATTTGTATGAAAGTCTCCAACAGGCAAAATTAATATATAGAAATAGAAAGCAGATCAGTGGTTGCCTGAGCCTGGTGGTGGAGGCAAATGAAGGGATAAGGGATTGACTGTAAATAGGCGTGAATGCAATTTGGGGATAATAGGTATTTTCTTCATCTTGATTGGTATAGTGTTACATGAGTACATAATGTTTATTAAAACACATTAAAGTTTACATTTAAAATGAATGTTTCATTGTATATAAATTGTTCCACATTCATAAAAATGTTCTTTAATAACAAAAGTGAATTTCTACTGAGTTTTGAAATGAAGGTCTCAGTCGATATAAGAACCAGAAATAAAATGATTGAAAAGGGAGGATAAGGTGAGATTAGTATAAAAATCAATAATAGTTTAAAATACATGCATTTTGTTAATGTCACATAACAACTACAGTTATATGATTAAAATACTGATTTAATATTTAGTAATAATATTTAAAGTTCTTGTTCAGTATTGTTTATTTTGATTATTATGAGTGCTGTTGCCTCTGGATATATAAAACACAGCAACATATATAAATTCAAATGGTAGCAAGGTAAAATGAGTTGAGCTAAATACATTACAATACTTATTTTTCAAACCAGCTACCGTTATGCTATTCATATGAAATTTAGTTACTGCATTTAGTTTTCTCAGATGTCAATCCGAAGTTCTTACAGATTTAACTAGAAAGTATTACATTTTTATAAAGTATTACATTTTTATATATTTTTCAAAGATTTATTTATTTATTCATACAGAACTGGGGTACAGGCCAGAGATGCGGAGGGTGAGAGGCCTCACTAGAGACAGAGCGGGGAACAGAACAGGCAGATCCAGGAAGTCCACTGCTGAGGGGAGCAGCGGGTGGGTCAGGAGAGGTCTGCCACGCCATGTGGTCACCTCCGGGGCAGGCGGGAATCGAACTCATGCGCAAGTGGCTTAAGCTTCTTAACGCAGTGCCTTAACCCGCTGCGCCACCAGGGAGGGCCCTACATTTTTATATTTTTAAGAAATAGGTTTAAAATTACTAAAACTTTTCTTTTAGAATTTTTTTAACAAATTGGGAAATTATATTCCTAACTTTAAAATTTTTCAGATAGGACTTTTTATGTCATTTTCAGGAACAAAATTATGTAACAATGAAATACACCAATAACCATTTCCAAAATGTTCTTTCCACAGTAAGAGTTTCTTTTGAAAAACAACTCCTCTATCATTCATTACTAAAGGTCATCTTTATTCTGCAAGGGCAAACAAAGTTTATTATTTTTAAATGCCTGCTAGGTAGAATAATTCTGACAGCTACTTGTCATCTCAGAAAATTTCAACAAATTACAACTCTTTATATGAAAATCCCATTATTCATCTGTTCCAAAAATCTCTCTGTGAAGTAACTAGCAAAGGTTCCTTGCTGTAAAGATTTTCAAGTACATCTCCATGTACTACAAAGTACTATAAACAGCCTATTCTCAAAGGTCTTTGTTTTTGACATATAAAATTTTCCACATTGATGACATGTTATAATAAATGCCATGTGAATGTCTACATTAAGCTGTTTGCTTCTAATAAATCGCTGATGTATCTTATGCATGAATTTCACATGTGCAGCTATCTGAAACATTCTCAAAATGTGCATGTTTAGAAATTTTTAGATAATATCATCAGTAGTTACATATACACAATTTTTCCATGAACAATTGAATTGAGATAATTTTCTCCAGCTCATTGATTCAGTTGTCTCTCATAAAAGCAGTTGTAGTGGTTATCGAAACAGAACCTAAAATATAACTTAGGTTAGGAACATCTGTTAATTAATACTAATATATGTAGCAATCCTTCTACATTGCATATTTTTTTCAATTGTTTTTTAAAATCATCTATAATGTTTTGTCTGCATATGTCAATATTTTCAAACAGATGAATACATTTTAATGTTTTGCTACATTGTTTCCACATATTATTTCAGCAATTTTTACCACAGCAGGAAGAAGAAATAATTTCATAGACATGTGGCTTTCATCTGCTGTTATTGTGTAAGGAACTCCAAAAGGTGGCTTACAATCTTTGGAGAAAATTTATGCAGAACTTTTAAACGTCACTCAAAGTTTAAATATCTTACAAATCCAGATGCTTTTTACTAACACGATAAATAGCCTTGAAGTGAGCTTTTGTTTATGGTATCCGTTGTAAATATATCAGTATATTTCAAATAACTTTTCTGGGTAAATTTTAATTTGTAAAGTGGCAATGAGAAGGGTCAGTGTGCAGTTTTCACATTGTTTGGTTATATCCTCGCTATCTGGCTTGTCTTGGGTGTCTTGAAACCTGAAAAGAGCAGGTGGGGATGCAATTCAGGAATGAATTGGGGGACTGAAGTGTGTCAGTCTGCTCTTTTCTTCCCCATTTATGTTGTCAGGCCTGTGACTAACAATATAATAACAGGCACAACTCAGAGAGTGTGTGTTTGAAATAAAACAAGTTACATGAAGCTGTTAGTTTCCCATAAAGGTTATATGTGCACTTACCATAGTCTATTAAGTACACAATAATTCTATGTATAAAAATATATTTATATGTTATTTAATTAATATTACTTAATATACAGTATATATTACTTAATATACTTATATATTACTTAATATAAAGTGTATATTACTTAATTAAAAATAACTTGTTAATAAAAAATATAATAATGATTGGAGTCCAATTAAAAAATGGTTCCAATAGATTTGCTTACCACAAGGATTGCCACAAACCTTCAATTTGTACTTTAAAAGTACAGCATCTGAGATGTGCAATGAAGCAAAACACAGTAGACCAAGGTGTGCTGTATAGATATTCAGAGCATACGCTGTGGAGTGAGTGTCGGGCTGGAAACTGGCTCTGCCATTTAGTAACTATGGTTTGCACAAGCCACTTACACTCTGCCTTTTGGATTCCTTATCTGTAACATATGAAAATGAATCATACATAGTGCATGCGATTTTGAGCTCTTTTCCCTGTTTCTCTACATCGAGCACATCACACCTCCCTTCAAAATATATCTAGAATCCATGCACTTCTCCCCAGGCCCCTCCACGTGGGGCCATCTCATACCTAGACTGCAGAGTAGCCTCCTAACTGGCCTTCTTGCTTTTGCCTTGGTGTTGTATTCTGTTATTCTTTAACAGTGTAAATTTGAACCTGGCACTTTTATCATGTTCCAGTGATTCCCCTCCCCTATGAATAAGGTCCAGAGCCTTAAAACCAACCAAGGCTGCTCACACTGGCCTCTGCTCCCCCAGGCCCTCATTTCCTACCCCTGTCCCATCCTCCTCACTCTGCTCCAACTTTTGCAGCTCTTCGCAGAGACAACAAGCACACTTCTACCTCATGATCCTTGCTCTGACTCTTCCTACTTCTGGGTAAATTCTAGCCCCAGGCAGCACAGGGTTAGGACTCCATCATTTAAAACTGAGCAAAGATCTTTGCTGACCACTCTTTCTAAAGAAGTGCCTCCCTTTGGATCACTTTCTGTTCCTTTACTCTGCTTTAGTTAACTAAATGGCACTTTTATAACCAGCACATTTCAAATCTATAGCTTTCTTGCCAGCTTCCTCTCATAAGCCCACTGGTTCTCATTCTAGGGTGATGTTTGCCTCCTAATGGACATGGGGCAATGTCTAGCGACATTTTTGGTGCAGAAGGAAAGGGAGGCTGCTCTGTATTTAATACACTCAGGACAAACCCCCACAACACAATCTGACCCCAAATGTCTATATTGCTGACGTGAGAAACCCTGTAAGTGGCACAAGAACAGGGACATTGTCAGTTGTCCAGATTGTGTTTACAACTGTTCCCAGCACATAGAGGGTATGCAATGTATTTCTCTTGAGTAAATGACTGTAATCAGTGTGGTGAAACATTTGGCATAGTAGCTGTAAATAGTAACTATCTCTTTTAACATTGAACAGATACTTATTAAACTTTGCAGTGTGCCAGATCCTGTATTTACTCTACATAACAATGAGCAAGACATCTTAGACCCCAGCTGTCATCAGGGTTACCTTTGAGTAGACATTAACATTAGCAGTTATTATCATTGTCCTTGTTTATATCAGTCACCCTTGAATTATTGAGGGTCATGTTGTGAGGCCACAGTATTTGCTTGTTTTCTTTTAAATTTATTTATTTATGCATACAGAACTGGGGTACAGGCCAGAGGTGTAGGGGTGGTGAGAGGATTCACCAGAGATAGAGTGGGAAGCAGAACAGACTGATTGACAAAGTACAATGCTGAGGGGAGCAGCGAGCAGGCCAGGAGAGATCTGCTGCACCATGTGGGTCACCTCTGGGGTGGGGATGGAACTCAAGCTGAATTGGCTTTAGCTTCTCAGTGCTGTGCTTTAACCTGCTGTGCCACCAGGGAGGGCTTGCTTATTTGTTTTTAATGATGTTCTGTTAGTTTACAATATCCTTGTTTTTTCATGGTGTAAGATTTCTCCCCTTAGATATGGTCACCATAATCTTCCTACCACAAAAGTACCTTCAAAAGTACCTTTTGTTTTTCTTTCTTTTTTTTTTTTTGGTGTGGTGTTTATTTCTTAGAGATGCTTTGGAAAACTTGGGGAATTTAGGTTTGCAAGACAGCTTGATATTATTAAAAAAACTTTAAAAGTTGGATTAAATTGCCTAGGTTCATCTTTAGGTGGTAGTGTTTAATATTGGTGTATCTATTGTGATAGACTAGGTTTTTGCAGTTTCTACTGTGGCATAAAGACTCCACCTTCTCAAACCTAACAACAATGAAAGGCTTATTAATTTATGTATGTGTTGCTCAAATGCCTAGGTCTTATTTTATTGACTATAAAGCAAATGATATGACCAAGTCTGATGTAGTTGGGGTAAAAAAAAAAAAGAAGAAGAAGAAGACAAAACAATAGGAAAAGTTTGACTCCTTCAAATTAAAAAAATCCTCTAATTTTGTAAAATTTACTGGTCAGGCTTTTGGTTAAAAATCACAGGACAACTCACACTGACCTAAGAAAAAATAGATGTATTGTCTCAAATAATCAGGTAGTCCAGACGAAATGTGTCTACCTGGTTGTCCAAATGGGGTTTCTCCCTCTTCCTCCTCTTTCTTTTCTCCCTCCTCAGCCCAGCCCCCTTTAGCATTACTTCCTTCTCGCTTGTTCTACTTTAGACAGTCCATCTGCATGTGGAAGGGAACACCAGCACTCCCTGATTAACATCCTTTCAGACCTATGACTCAGAAAACAAGTCTACACTGAGAAAAATCCTGGGGAAAGGTTTGATTGATCTGGCTGCCTGCCTTCTGATCATCATTGTCAAAGGATTGGAACTGCTATGACTGCCTGGATCCAGATGATATACCCACTTCTGTGCAAGGGTAAAAGAGGGTGACCCTAATTAAGAGCCTCACCAGCATGACAGAATGAGAATGGAGAATAAAAATTTCCTAGATAGTGAAAATCCTGCACAAATGAAATCAACTCAGTCAAGCATAGAGGATTTGAACATATTACCTGCTTCACTGTAAACAAGATAAATCATATGAAAGCCTTTTGTAAACTGTAAAGCATTGTCTAAATGCTAATTGCTATTATTATTCCTTTCAAGTTGGATAAAAAGCCCTATTATTTACTAGGGTAAATTAATGCTGATAACAGGCAAGTATTGTTCCACACAGTTATTTAGGTAAAGTTGCAATAAGTAGGCAAGAGGTTATCAGCAAATCCAGTAAGTCAATGACAAAAAAAAAATCTTTAGCATTAAACCTAGAAGAGGTGACTGCAGATACAGGTTGTACCAGCAAGACAACAACTATACACTGATAATGTCGAGTTCTGCGATATGCATTTTCTGAGAGGTGCTGCGTCCCTGACTTCATGCTAGGGGCTATTCTTGAAGAACAAGACACAGCCCTTCTCTTGGAGAAGTGCTTTTCTCCGTCCAGATCCCAAGAGTTCCAAATATGCAGATTATGTCAAGGAAGGATCAGGACAAATTGAATTTTTCACTTTTTCTCCTGATGCCTTGACAGCCTGTTTCTCATACTTACTGAATTGATGTTTAATTTAATTCATGTGCTCCAGGCAGCTCGTTCTGCTTTGCAGCTGTGCGGTTTGTTTGAAAGGGCTTTTGCGGCAAGGCCAAAGGCAGGAAGCACAGTGCTGTGATACCTTGATGAATGGATCCCTTGAGAAGGAGACGTCTTTATAATGAAGTCACAAAAGAAATCTCCAGAAACCCTTGCAAGCCCAGCAACATGCATTGTAAATGAAATCAAAATACTTCCAAAATGACCCTGTTGAATGTAAGTAAGGCCAATAGTAGGTAGAATTTTTAGAACTCTGACTGCTGTACCTCCAGCACCCATCATTTGACTGTTCCCCAGCACACACATCCCTAAGCATGCACACATGTACCCCCATCTCCACTGTGAATGCTGCCCCTGCCCCTAGCACCCAGGGCCTCCTGCTTTTCCCATCAAAACAGACAAAGAAATAATTATTACTTTCCCTTGTTAATGGAACAACTGGGTT
>NW_004567107.1:41447013-41449288 GCF_000260355.1 Condylura cristata | reverse complement strand
TTTTTTTGGTTGCTGAGTAATATTCCATTGTGTATGTGTACCACATCTTTTTAATACAACTGGGTTATTCTTAATGAATTTCACTCCTTCAATCAACATTGCCTATTAGACCTTGAGTTCTGAATGTGGTCAAATGACAGCTTCTGAGAAAAGGTGTGGAGAGGAAGAAAGGAAGAGTGAGTGTGCAACCACGCTTGAGCTTTCTGTGGCAACAGTTTTGAGGGGGAATCTCATTTAGCCTGTACAGCAAGACTGGGAGCCAAGGGTACGAGACCCATCTCTGTGAGCTTTCCACTTCCGGAGCTTTAATTGCCTGGAAGTTTTGTCCCATATCTGGCGTCCAGAAGAGCCCAGTTTCAATCATGACTGTGCTCTGGGATCCGGAGAAGCTTCTCTGGAGGCTGACCAATGTTCCCTTTCCTTTTCCTTGAACATTCATGTATTAGTTTCCTAGGACTACCATAACAAAGCACTGCGTGATTTAAACAGTAGGCCTTTATGTTCTCACAGAGTGGGAGAATGGAAATCTGATGTCAGGGCATTAACTAGGTTGGTTTCTTCTGAGACTTCTCTCCTGTTTATAAATATCCATCTTCTCTGTTTTCATGTGGCTTCTCCTTTGTGCATATCTGCTGTCACTGCCTCTTCTTTTGGGGACACTGTCAGATTAGGGCACACCTTGATAAGCTCCTTTGAACTTTAATTGCCTCTTTCAAGACCCTATCTCCAAATAAAATACATCTTGAGCAGTTAAGGGTTAGGATTTTAATATACGAATTGGGTGAGGAAGCACAATTAATCCATAACAACCCATCTTACTTTTTCTTGACTGGTGGCCTCTTCCTTCCACTCCGGGAAGTGAACTTGACTGCCTGAGTTCCCATGTTGCCAATTATATGAAATCAGAGGGAAGAACTAAATGGTTTCCCCTTAAAACTCCAAGTGACAAAGACATGAAGCCATTGAAGCAGGAGGTAGAACACCAGCTAGGCTTGAAATGCTCCTCAGAAAGCTGCAAATAGATGTGCAAAGTCAGGCAGAGGATACATGAGGACCCATTGACCAAAATGGCCCTGTGAGGGTGGGGTAGGTCAGCACCAGAGTTAGCAGGATGTGGCTCTGGGTAGCTTTTCTCGGAGTTTGTGATATAGGAACCTGAGGTAGAATGGACGTTAGCCTAGTAAAGTTGTCTGGTGTACAGCTGAACACCTTAAGTAGTCTATCCTGCTTGGTGAAATGATAAAGAATGCAGTGTCAGACTGCTTGGATTTGAGTGCTTACTTCACTTGGTGATTCTCAGTTTGCTTGAGCTTCCATAACATAGTACCCCAGACTGGGCGGCTTAAACAGAAATTGTTTTCATTCCAGGTTCTAGAGCTGGAAGTGTGAGATCAGTATTGTCAGCACAGTTGGTTCCTTCTAAGAGTCATAAAGGAAAATCTGTTCCATGTTTCTCTGGAGTCATGCTGTGGTTTGCTGGAGTCTTAGGTGATTTTGGGTTCTGCTGCATCAATCTGACCTCTATCATCATCTTCACACAGGCCTGTGGGCAAATTTCCCTGTTTAGAAGAGAACAGACATTTTGCATTAAGGGCCACCTGACTACAGTATGATTTCAGCCTTACTAATTACTACTATAATGTCTCTCTTAACAAATCAGGTGAAATTCTGAGGAATTTGGATGAGGACCTCAACACATATGTTGTGTTCCATAACAGTAATCATTGGAAAGTTAGTTTCAGTTTCTACATTAATAGAGTGTACAAATTCAGCTTATTACATTCATAAAATCAGATAATAATAAGACCTACCTTAGACAGATGTCCTGTGATTAAATCAATTTCTATATGTAAAGCACTTAAAATAGTGCATTGACCAGTAAGCCCTGTAGTAACATTAGCTATTATTTTTCGCTGTGTATATGTCTGTCCCCTGTTGTGGGTAGGGTCTCTGTTTTCTAAGAATGTCACATCATAAAGAGGAATTTTTGTCTGATACATAATGTATGAAATAATTTGAATAAGCCAAATAAAGCAGAAATAGAGTGATACTGGAATAAAAATTAAAACTGCATTTATGAGATAGTATATTTGGTAAATCATACATAGTCGGCACCAAAGGTGCACCCTGGGAGAAATTTGAAATCTTTTGTCTTTATTGATCTCTTCCAGAGGTTTCTTGCTTTCTTTTATAGATAGATAGATAGATAGATAGATAGATAGATAGATAGATAGATAGATAGATAGATAGATAGATAGATGGATGGATGGATGGA
>NW_004567107.1:41435284-41446913 GCF_000260355.1 Condylura cristata | reverse complement strand
AGAGCATTTAGCCCAAGTTGCTGCTGTTGCTGCTTATTTTTATTTATTTATTTATTTATTTATTTATTTTTTAGTTATTGACATACTTGAATGCTATAGTTCTGTGGTTATCAGTTGTGATATTATCAGTACAAGGCAGCAGCAAGAAGAGAAGAGAAATGTGATATTTCTTCCTCAGAGGCCTGGGTGGGCCATCTGGCAATCTTTAAATCTGGGTACCAGATTGAATAACATGCTTTGGGTGACTTTTTAAATGTATTATTCAGGGGAGATGTTGTTTTAACCTCTGTGCTTCACAAAACTTCCTAGCTGATGGAAATCTTTTCTCTCCTTTGCTTGAAAATTATGTGGAACACAGCCCAGTAGGGACTAATAAATCAGCATGAGAATTCCTTCAATGGGCTGAATAGCAGCTAGTGTTGAAAGAGATAGCTGAGCTATTCCACATAAAGCAAGGACAAGGAAACAGTGTGCAGCTGTCATTCAGTAGGTTACTGAAGTAGGGTCTGGACTCTGACTCACCCAGCTACTCGCATATTCTTGCTCCAGGAGCAGAGGAGGTCCTTCTATGTGGGCTGGGATGTGAAAGTATTTGCAGGGGGAACAGTGACTTTAGCTTCTAGACATGATTGGGCTATTTATTGGTTTCTTGATATCAACAAGTCACACCACCTCTCTGCATCTCATTTTCTTCGTTTGTGCAGTGAGATTGTTGAACTTGACTATGATTCATCATTTAGGCCCTTTAATGCTTTTGATTCTTCTATCATATGTAATAAACCCAGTGATTCAGACTCAAACCTTCTGGAGACCCTAGTGGGTAGAAACAGTCTGACCCACTTCTTGAATTGCTCTCTTGGAGCTCAGTGCTGTGCCTTATTGGTGTGTATTTTTAATTGCATCGCTCAAACTAAATTTAAGACTTAAATAAGACCCAGAGCCTACTTACAAGTGAATCATATGAACAGGGACTCTTAATGTTAACTCTTTCTTAATACTGAGAAATTATCTCAATGGTTCAGCAAAGCTTGTCCATTTGTAATGTTGAAGATTATTTACCATCATTGTTCCTGTGTGTTAAAAGAAAACTTTTTTTTAACTTTCCTTTGGTTTTGGCTTTTATTTTTTGAGGTACCATTGATTTACAAAATTGCATGGTTTAGGCAGTACAAGTTCACACTTCTTCCTATGTATGTTACCATACTATACCCACCACCAAGCAGCCCTTAGTACTTCACCATAGACCATTTGACCCTTCCTCTCTTTATCTCCTCACCCATTTCCTTTTCTTGTATCTTCATTTCTGCAGTCAGATTTCTAGAGTTTATTTCTGGCTTGGTATTGCCCACCCTTTACTTACTTTTTTTCCTGTATCCCACATATGAATGAAATAATCTGGCATTTGTCATTTACCTCCTGGCTTCTTCATTTAGCTTTATCCCCTGAAGTTTGTTTCATGTTGTCACAGTTGTTAAGATTTTATCTTTTCATAGCTGAGTAGTATTCCACTGTATATATACATTACATCTTGTTCCCCTCAGCTTTTACTGGGCCTTTGGATTGTTAGTATAACTTTATTGTACATAGTGCTGTAGTGATTGTAGTGCTGTGCCCCATAAAATTAATGTTTTTGCCATCTTCACATATTGTGGAATTGGAGGCTCACATGATAGTTCTATTTTTAATATTTTGAGAAACCTCCATACTGTTTTATGTAATGGGCAGACTAGTCTACATTCTCATCAACAGTGTAAGAGGATTCTTGTATATCTACATCCTTACCAATACTTTATGTTTCTGGTCTTTTTTATATGGGTAGTTCTCACCAGATTGAGGTGGCTTCTCACAGTGGTCTAGATTTACAGTGATGTTATGCATTTTTTATGTGGCTAATGACCATCTAAATGTCTTCTTTGGAGAGGTATCTGTTTGGCTCTTGTGCCCATTTTTTTTATTGGAGTTTCTTATCCAGTTACATGTGTTCTTATAGAACTTCAATATTACCCTTTTGTCATATGTACAACATGCAAACATTTTCCCCCATTCACCATGGTTTGTTCTCATTTAAATGTTTGCTTCTTTTGCCCTACAGGATTTGTTTAGTATGATGGAGTCTCATTTGTTTATTTCTTGTTATTGTTTCCCCTTGCTATGGGAATTGAGTCTCTAAAGAGTCATTCACTGAAGTCAATGTTGAGTGTTTTGCCTATCTTCTATGTATCTTTTGGTTTCCACTTCTTTATCTAATCTTTAATCTCTAATCCATGTTTTTTTTTTTTAAAGATTTATTTATTTATTCATACAGAACTGGGGTACAGGCCAGAGATGTGGAGGGTGAGAGGATTCACCAGAGACAGAGTGGGGAGCAGAACAGGCAGATCGATGAAGTACACTGCTGAGGGGAGCAGTGGGCGGGTCAGGAGAGGTCTGCCACGCCATGTGGTCACCTCCGGGGCAGGCGGGGATCGAACTCATGCGGAAGTGGCTTTAGTTTCTCAGTGCAGTGCTTTAACCCGCTGCGCCACCAGGGAGGGCCTCTAATCCATGTTTTAATTAATTTTTGTGTGTGATGTGAACAAGTGTTCAGGTTGTCTAGCCGTTCTTTTGCATGTGGCTGTCCAGTTTTCACATTACCATTTGTTGAAAGACTTTCCTTTTTCCAGTATGTGCTCTTGGCTCCTTTATTGTAGATGAACTGTCCATAGAAGCACAGAAGTATTTGGACTCTCAATTCTGTTCCACTCATCTGTGTGTCTGTTTCTATTCCAATATCACACTGTTTATATTACAGTAGGTTTGTAGTAACCCTGAAGCCTGGCAGTGTGATACCTTTGTTCTTCCTCTCTTCAGGATTGCTTTGGCTATTCATCATATTCTGTGGTACCATGTACATTTCAGTAATGTTTGTTGCATTTCTTTGAAGAATGTCATTAAAACTTTGATAGTGATCGCATTGAATCTGCATATTACTTTGGATATTATGATCATAACAACGATGTTAATTCTCCCAATCCAATAAAAGAAATAGCTTTCCAGTTCCTTGTATCTTATATTTCTTGAACAATACATTATAGTTTTCATTGCACAAATACTTCACCTATTTTGTTTTTTCCCAGGTACTTCCTCCTTTTGATGTGATAGTAAGTGGGATTGTTTTCTTGATGTCTTTCTAGCTTGTTGTTTGCATGTAGGGACACAGTTGATTTCTATAGATTGATTTTGTAACCTGTCAAATGCTATATGGACCTATTGTTTCAAACAGATTTTACTTGGTCTCTAGGACTTTCTATTTAGACCAGCATATCATCTGAAAGTAGTGATAATTTACTTCTTTCTCAATTTGAATTTCTTTAATATCTTTCTTTGGCCTAATTGCTTTAGTTAGGAATTCCATTAATATGTTGAAAAAGAGTGGTAAAAGTGGGCAGTCTTTGATCTTAGAGTAAAAGCATTCAATTTCTCACCATTGAGTTTGATGTTAGCTGTGGGTTTGTCACACATGGCCTTTTTTATGTTGAGATATGTTCCTTATAAGCCCATTTTTTAGGTTTTTCTCATAAGTCATGTTGATTCTTACTAAATGCTTTCTCTGTATCTACTATTATGACCATACAATTTTTATCTTTCATTTGTTGACATAGTGAATTATACTGGACAAAAAACAGCCCAGTCAAACAGTGGGCAAAAGAAAAAAAGTGGGCCAAGGACCTAAATAGACTTTTCTACAGAGAAGACAATCTGATCACCTACAGACACATGATGAAATGCTCAACGTCACTTATTATAAGGAAACTGCAAATTAAAGCTTTAAGGAGCTATTCCCTCATCCCATGAGCATGTCTTATGGCAAAGAAAATGAAAACAACAATGTTGGCGATGATGTGGGGGGGAAAGGAACACTTGTCTGCTATTGACTGCAATGTAATTTGGTACAGCAACTATGGAAAAATATTATGAAGATTCCTTAAATTAAAATGAATTAAAGAACTATCACTACTGAGCAGTAACTCTGCTAGAATATGAAAACTCATACAAAGAGATGCACCTCTAATAACCATGTCAGCATTACTCACAATAACCACATTATGGAGCTACCCTAAAGGCCCAAGTTAGATGGCTAGATAAAGACACACTCAGCTATTAACAAAAAAGATATAATAGTACATGTTGGGTCAAAATGGATAGATCTTGAGGTGATGATGCTAAATGAAGTAAATCAGAAAGTGAAAGACAGTCACCAGATGGTTTCACTTACCTGTGTACTATAAATAACTGAAGAAAACAAACTGGCAAAACACAACAAAAACAATGATTAGACTCTGAAAAAGATATTGGTTACCAGAGGTAATGGGAGGAAGGGAAAAGAGGTGAGAGAAGGAAGGGGACCCATTAACATGGGCTTCAGGAAATATATTAGCATTTCATTTGGCAATTGAGCTGCCAAGCACAGTAAAGGTGGAAAAACTCAGAAAGATGCTTATTAAACTGGCTCAGTATAAAAATTTCTGGCAAGGCTTAAGGGAGGCAATATGTTTGGGGTCATCTTGAAATAAAGATGCTTGCTAAGGGTAGAGCAATCTCTGTCCAAATCATGACTACATATTTCTCTGAATCAGAGGGGGAATGTCAATGTAAAAATTTCTGAAACCTACAGCCTTGTTAAAAATCCAGTAACCAGGGAGGTGGCAGGGAGAAGGTGGGATCAAAGTGTAGTGTCTAAGAGTCTTGATTTTTAAAGTAGAGTAAATGTGTTTTAATCAAATCTAATTACTTACTAGAGCTCTACTGCACTACTATAGTTTATTCTGTAAGTTCCTAATTACTTTCACTTTATAATGGAGTTCAACAAGAGCTAACACTTTCCTTTTTAACCTGTTTGGTTGTCATAAATACTCTCACCTGTCCATAACACTGGCTGCTTGACCTTTCAAACATGTGATTTATTTTCATGAACAGCTTTTTAGACTGGGTACTCTTCTTCTTAAGAAGGACCTAGAGAAGTAAAATTCAGAATGCCTTGGCTACATTTTTGTGAAATATGCATTTTATCAGCCTTTACCATGAAGGAATGATTCCATTTGCTCATCTGCTGTCTCTTCAAAGCTCTGCAGGACTGGCTACAGATTTGGCCTTCAGATAGTCCTGAGTCTCTGGTTATCCTCAGAGCCAAGGATGGGTTAACTAGCTAAATATCGCATTTGAGGAAAAACCAATTGAGAAGATGAATCATTTGTGTTTCGGTAACCTGAGACAGTTTCTATACTCAAAATAACATTTGGTGGTAAATAAAAATCCAAATAACCCTAATTCATTCACTTTTAAAATACCAAAACCCTGCTTTGTCAGAATTACTCTATAGATACATATGTTTTTAAAGTTCCTCACTTTATTTTTGGCCTAACTAGTGTGCTGGTATTATCTTGACAATTTCTAAATCAGCCAAGTCAAGCATGTAATTTGTCAGCCATTTGTATATATTGAAAGCTCTAATTTCAAATAGTCCCTTGGTAACAAACTTTAAATGCACTGCTGTTAAAAAAAAAAAAAAAAAAAACTCAGTTCAGTTGAGTTTTCTCAGTGACCAGTTTCTACAAAGAAGTAAAGTAGTGGCCTCCATGATGGTGCAGGGATTAAAGTCTCAGCACCATTAAGTTGTCACCAGCCACTGTGGCCTGACTGAGTTTGATCCAGGCCAGGGAGCTCACCCACATGGTGCACAGTAAACCTCTTCTGTTTGGCCTGCCTCTGCTCCCCTGCAGAGTATTTCAGTAGATCTGCCTGTTCTGCTCCCCACTCTGTCGCTGATGACTCCTCTTACTGCCAGTACAGCTGGCCTAGACCCCAGTTCATATCTGCATAAATAAATAAAAATAAAGTCTTGAAAAAAGAATAAAGTAGCCAGGGTAGATTTAATCAATTTGAATTTATGTTTCAATGTCTATAAAGTAGAAGTATTAATAAAATGCCTCTCACAGTGTTTTAGAGTTGATATGAAATAATAAGACTCTGTCGGAGATAAAGGTCTAATATAATCATTGATTTTACCAAAAGCAAAGTCATCAAATATATATAAATATATAATCATATAGCATAACTGTAATTATAGTTATATAAGCACATAACTTGATATATATGCTTAGAGGAGTAAATGAAAATTATTTTTCTATTCATATAGCAAATGTAACTCTTTTCTAAAGCCCACAATTATGGTGGATATTCACAGCCCATTACACCATGAAGATTGCTCAGGAATGGGGAAAAAATCCTTAATGGGGAAATTTACTTATTTGTATAGAAGGAGATACAGGTAGAAAAGAAGACCCTTTTCTCTTCCATACATGCCCCCTATTACTGCATGCTCCCTTGGAGCCCACAAGTAACTCAAATATAGGTAGCAAAAGGTGGAAATTGTTACAATTCTGATAGCACCATCTTGGTTGAGAAGCTCCATGGCTGAAGAGTACCTCCAACATTTATCTGTTGCTTCATTTGTATGTAACAGAAAATCAAAATTAACACTGATGAAACACAGAGGTTTTCTAAACTCCTGTAAAAGCCTGGTGAAGGGAACTTTAAGTCAACATGACAGCTTTATAAAATCTGGAGAGCCCAGGTTCCTTGTATCTTTCTGCCACGCTATCTGGTAGATAGCTCACTGCCTGACAGTCCCCTTCATGTCCAAGACTGCTGGAGCATGAGCTGACAAATCCATGATGTATGCTATGGGATGGATTGCAAAATATATTTTTATGCCTTCCCCCCAAAAAAAGACTTTTAAAGAACCTTCCTGAAGTCCTTCCTAACAATTCATGTCTATATCTCATAGGCCAGGTCTTAGTGATCCATGCTTACCCATCAAAGGAGGCTGGAAATACATAATTTTAATGGATACATTGTTGCCCCCAGGAATATAGGCATTTTAATAGTAAAAGGCAAGAATTCATGTTGGATAGGCAACTAGCAATTACCATACAAAGTAAGAATTATTTGAACATCTCAAGGTAAAGAGTTGAAAGGAAAACCTGTGATCAAGGAGAATTGTTGCCTGGTAACTTCCATTGTCTATACTGAAACCCCTCTCTAACCAGGAATTGATCTCTAAAAGCCTGACTCATCCATAATAGGAAAAAAAAGGAGGGATGACAGCTCACATCTGTTATGTACTGCCATTTGCCAAGCAGAGCATCCCATGAAGTCAGTGCTAATATTATTCCTATGCTACATAGGTGGAAACTGAGATTTGAGAGTCACTGGACCAAGTTTACTAGGAAATGGATGGGCAGAGACGTGAACTTAGTCCTTTTGTTTCAAAAGCAAGTACCCTTAACTGCTCTATACCACTCATACACTGATGAGAAGGGAAAGGGAAGGGGGAAAATAAATCATTAAGAGGGTGCAAAATAAATTGAGTCCCTGATCTAAAGTGAAAAATGAATTGTTAGTATGCTAAAAGATTGTGTTAAGATTAAAGTTATGACTCATACAAATATTAAATGAACATGTGTCAAATATTGTATTTAACTTATTACTAGGTAAGATGTTAAACCTGTTTAAAGGAGAATTCAGATATCTGAATTCATAGGAAGTGAGGACTGCTGGAAAAGAATTACAAATAGATAAAAATATGGCCTATCCAGAATGGGCAGTGATCACGAATCAGTTGCATTCCACAGACAAAACTCCTTTCCATTTCCAAGGAAAGAAATCTTTGCCTTACCATTAATTTTTCTTAGAATTATAAAATAGCTCTAAGGCACTATAAGGCAAAGATACTTGATAGGTATGCTTTACTCAATAACATTTTTGTGCATTTAAAAGTCTCATAATTTAACATTTTTCCTGATATGGCTAAAGTACCTCTCCCTGTTGCCAGATATGCCAACATTTTAGGAGAAAAAATATCCTCGAAATTGCGTTTACCCTCTTACTCTCCACTTATGTGTTGCCAGAGGACTCGCACAGAGAGAGGGAAGGGCAAAGAATGATTTTTAATTTGAACTTGACCCAGTGTGATCTAACAATTTTCCAAACTAAGATGGAAAATTGAATTCCAAGAGCTGCCATATCTCCTTTGGTGATGTAATTAACGACTACTTTTTGGATGCCTTCCATGTACCAGATAATCTCTTAGATGCGCAAAGTAGACATGGCACCTGCTGTCAGATACTTAATAGTCTGGAAGGGAAAACTTACCTTCCAATCAAGAACAAATAAGCTATCTAATAGTTTATATACAAAGATCCACCTTTCCTCAAACACACACACACACACACACACACACGTGCACATGTGCACACACAGAACTCTGAATTGCTTCTATAGATATTATAAATTTCTTAGTGCTCACTTAATAGTTTGATCAAAATATTCTTTCCAAGCCTACAGAGATTCTCTGCCTCCTTGATGTTTTTCTTCCCTAGTTGCTGAGCATTCTGGAACATCATCAGAAGAGACAGCATTTTCCTCATATACTTTTCATCTGACTTCTCCTTGTTACCTTTGGAGCTTCTGTAGTGATCAAGGGGCAACTACTTGTTCACTACAGAGACACCTGGATTCCTCAGGCTCTGCTCTTAAATCACCCCAAAGAGAAACAAGGAGAACAAGTTTCTTTCTTGCCTTTTCCCTTCCTCTGCACCTGTCTCCCAAATAATTCTTGTTTGCAATTTTGCACTCACATCACTGGCTGGTTCCTCCAGGGGCCCATTTGCTCCTTCTTGGCAACCAACTTCAGAGTGTCCTGTTTTCTGCACACTGATAATTAAGCACCGGTGGCCCAAGAGAGCCACTGCAGTGCTCAACATTCACCTGATTATAGGCAGGAGGCAGGTGTGCACTGAGGGAGGGAGAGGGAAAAGGGGAAAAACACAGTTAACCACAGGTTCTGCCTCTTCAGGCTCTTCTCATAAAAAAAAAAGCCAAGTCATAGTACTCAAGTAAACTGAACTAAACGTGTTAAAACACATTGCTAACTATAACCACTTTCCTCTGAGTCTGACATTGCTTGGACAAAAAAAGTCTCTGGAAAAAAAGTATCTTGCTTTATATAGTGACATGGTCTGAACAGTCAGTAAAGAACTTAGCATAAATATTCTATTTGGGTAAATGGAAGCCAGTGAAATTTTCAGCAGTTTAATACTGTTTTTTAAAAAATATTTAAGCAGGTATTCAAAATTACCCACTTAAGAATGGGATTGAAAGGAGCACATAAAGGAAAGGTCGGTTAGACAGCCTGCTAGTTGGGTCACTTCTCTCTGACTGTAGTAAGTGAAAGTTACACCCGCATATGAGGAAGGGAAGTCAAAAGTAAGGAAAGGCCTTTTGAAAAAAGTAATCAGCTCCCACCCACCCCACTCATACCCAGTGACATTTCCTACTGTGAGCTACTTTGAACTTATGTTTTTTTAAGTTTGTTAGCTGATTACCATGATAACATCATAGTGCCCATATTTCTGTTTCCTGAATTGCCTTCTTTGGATATACTATTGACCTCTGTTAGACTAGAGAAGGAACTTTTCTCTTCTGATCTAATTCTCAATTTTGCTTGATTACGTTATTTTTCTAGATTGTTGTTATCATGTTCACCTCACACATTATTTTACTAGATTTTCAAGATTATTGGGGGGCACACATTGGACCATGGTGGAGGACTATTGGAACCTCATGATAGGTCTGGTGTGGTAACATATATCTGAAGAGGTGTGACCCTATACTTCTAAATCATTTACAGGTATTATCACAATTATTACAATCTATTTTCTATTATTACAATCTAATAATTGTAAGCTAACATTATCTCAATGAAAAATAATACAACCTTGAATAAATATCTTTTTAACATGCAACCAAGTAGTTTCATTAGACCTGTAGAAAAAAAATGAATAAACATAATCCTGTGTTACTGATGAGAATGTGATATTAGTATACTTGTTCATTTGATGCTCATATGGGTTTTTGTTTGTTTTTTACTCTAAACTTTTGGGAATCTTTTTCTTTATTCCTAGGGTTGTCAAATTTTGCCATGACTTAAGTAGATGTGGACTGACCTTTTTAACTACATGTCTGATTCATACTCAATCTAAAGACTGATATCTTTCATGAGTTCAGGGAACTTTTCCCCTATTTTCTATTTAACTATATATCCATATGAAGTTGACTATTCTATGGCACCTTTGGAGTATGTTCTGTATCCTCATTTTTCCTGAAATTTCTTTTAAGATCATTTTCTCAGTCTTAAAAATCTTTGGCAATTCATCAACTGAATTATTTTCTAGTAATTATGGTTTTACTTTTCTAGCCATCTTATTTCATGGTTACATAAAATGCTACTTCCTAAGGTTAGTAATTAAAACTATTTGCCTTTGGTTGCCTTGGAGTCACCTCTTTTATATATTAAGCTACAACTTTCTCTTTCCTCCAGTGTCAGGAGACCCTGAAGTTGATGAATGAAGAGTGAACAAGGTTGTTGCCAACAGATAGTCACTATGGGTCAGTGCTCCACACAGGCATCTATATTAAAAGGGAGAATTGACCTTTTGCCTAAGTAGGGGAGATGTGTTGACAGATAAGCTTCCCTCACTGGTAGCCTAGGGACCTACTAATACCAACAATTGTTTTATCTTCAGGAATGGAACCTTGAGAAGCACTGCTAGAAGTGTGAATCAAGAGTTGCCCCAACTTTTCTCTGTTTCTTTTAGTGTCTACGCTAGGATCTCTGTTAAGACATGTCACAAAAGCAGTACTTGGAACTGTAGCTAGGAGGGGAAAGCCAGTGATGTCAGTCTCACAGAGTCCATACACCTAAAGAGGGAAGGAGGCATGCAAGTTAGGGTCTACTGGCCCAGCTAATGAGCTGCTTCTACTCTTGGCATTTACTAATTGAAATTTTGAATTTTTCTCCCAAACTCCCCTACAGGAAACCTTCCTTAGTTCTGACAAAGAAGCAGTCCATAATGTGTTCTGTTTTCTCCATCAATCCAATCCAGTCCAATCTGCTCTCATTCTCATAGGATTCTCTCAAGCTGTCTTCTCCACTGCTAGCTCTTTATACTATGTATGTGTGTTAAGATTTCTTTCTGACATAATTTCATACATTTCTGTGACATCTCAGATAAAAGAGCCACATATATTTGCTGAAATCTCTGATTGTACTATATTGTTAAGGAAAAAAATCACTTTGCTATTTTTATTTAAAATAGTATTTAATTATAAAGAAATTCAACAATTCAGACATTTGACAAATAAATAAGCCACCCATGCTAATTAATATTATCGTTGGTAAACATACTGGGCATTTTTCTGTGCCAATACAAAGATAAAATGGCTAGGGAAAAATACCTTTAGGAAAATGATATTATATGACCTGTGGCTGATAAAATAAAAGTGCTCAGATCAAAATTATTGAATATAACAGGAGGAACAGAAACTGAGATAAAATAATTTGTTAAATTTTAATTCAGTGCTTCTTCACCAGAAGAATTACTTTCTAAAGGATTCCTCAAAAGTTATGTAAACACTAAGAAATTAAATTTTTTTTCTAAAGATTTATTTATTTGTGCATACAGAACTGGGGTACAGGCCAGAGGCTCAGGGGCAGTGAGAGGCTTCACCAGAGACAGAATGGGGAGCA
>NW_004567107.1:41396585-41433160 GCF_000260355.1 Condylura cristata | reverse complement strand
AATTCAAAAAATTTTAGAAGAGTATTTTCATGTTACTAATACAGTATTAAAATTTTTCTTTGGATACTTTGTGGTTTGTTTTTTTTTTTTTTTTTTGTGAACAGATCAGGGAAATGTTCCTTAATATACCTTTGAGTTTTTTTTTTTCAGTTTTCTAAATTTGTAAGATAATTTTATTCTCCTTTGCTTTGAACTGTTATCTTCTTTCGGACTGCAAAATTTAATTTATCTTTTTAAATCTGCATTTTTTGCAGTAACATCAAACATTTCTGTTAATAGCACTATTTTAAGTTTCCTATTATGAAATATGACATGCATACAAAAAATGAAAGTGAATATAAATAAAAGGTGTAAAGGAAACTAATCAAATACACATATATGTCTCTCACTTCATTTTAAGAAGTAGCATAATATAACTATTAAAATTACCTGCCTCTTCCACAATCCATCCCCTCCATTTACTCCTATGAAGATACCAGTGTTGTGAGGTTTTTAGTTTAACAAAGGAGTTTAAATAATAGTTCCATATATCCTAATCAGTCAGCTACTTTTAAATACATTTTACCTTTATTATAAAAGTAATCATGCTACCTGTTCTTCAGCAGTCTGCTTTCTGCCCCCCTTAAAATTCTGCTTATCAAAATGTGTTAATACCTGTATCTCTAATGTTTTTCTTAGTACAGATATACTACCAATTATTTATTAATTTCCCTATTAATTTTTTTTTCTAGTTTACTTTACAATTTTTATTTTATAGCAACCAATATTATTATTTAAAAAATTAGTGGAGGTTATCATGTATATACATTCAAAATCTAGGCTATATACTTTTTTTGGGTACTATGTCTAAGATATAGGATAAGCAATTTTTGAGTTGATTGAATAATGCCAAATGGTTTTCCAATGGCAATATTCTTTCCTTGTATATTGGTTATATATTAATATTATTTGGTTGTGTGGCATTGTTTCCTATGTCTTAATTTTTTTCCTTTAAATTCAAATTCTATTTCATTATCATCTTATCTTTAAATTCTTATTCTATTTAATTTCTAGTCTCTTTCATCTACATATTTTTTGTACATTCTCATTTGATTTGATCCTTGAAATAATGCTAAGAAGTAGGTGCTATTACTATTTTCATTATAAAGATGAAGAAATGAGCTTTCAAGAAATTGTGTCTTGGCTGTAATCTTACTTGTAAGTAGGGGACATAAGGCTACTACCTAAGTCTCTTGCCACCAGAAATGTTACTCTGCCTTGAAACAGAATGTGTTAATTCCTATGGTTTTGAAGAACAATTAAGGTTCCAAACTGAACAGCATAAATACATTAAACACACATAACTCAATGAAAAAACTCCCGATTAATACAAGCAGAGCAGCCTACCAGTGAGATTACTGCCCTGTCTATCTTTGATGTTACTGTGATACTGAAAAGATGAATTCCAGCACCACCATCACCTAAATAAGTTTGTGCGTGTGTGTGCATGTATGTGTGCTTACGCAACAAGTTAGAATGATAGAATTATTGACAGACTTTCAAAGCCAATTAAATACCAAGGAAGCAGGATCAAAACAAAGATGTGATGTGAGTTTACTTGTATCTTGATGGTATTTGGGGAAAAGAGCTTGTATCTGGAATAAAATATATCCCTCTGGCCTGATCTTAGAGAAAGATGAAATCACACAGGGAAAATCTGTGCAGCAATGAATAATGAAGCCTTCTCTGGGCTAGAGGCCTTTTCCAAGAGTGGGAGAGAAATATTGAAGTTCAGTTTTTCCTGGAAAAGATAGCTTTAGTTAATTTCAGTTTGGGGAGAAGGTGTATGATGTGATAGGTTAACCTAAAATCATCTGTATTGAAATGTTGTAAACCAAAGATGAGGGGAGGTAATAAGACTTACTCAAATAATACTGTGTCTTGTATCTGGAATTACCTGTTCTTACTGAGTTTATGTCCTATTTTCAAATGTGTTGGTCAAAAAAATGTTATTCAAACCTAAGACAATCAAATATTTGTTTTCATTGTTTCCTATAAGTTTCCTATGAGAGGTAACCAACAAAGTATTCAGATAAGCTTGGATGTCTTTGACTTAACCAAAGTAAAATAGTTTTGTTACTTTATCAAAGGTATTAATTTGCTGTTGGATTCTGTCAATTTGTAAGATGGATATATAAGGAAGTTCCAAAATTATTTGATCATGAGTTCACATATTACTAAAACACACTTATGAAGAAATTTGCTTTCTTCTAAGTATAAAATGTTAGAAATAGAAGGAACCGCAGAACAATTTCAGTTTTGAACTCTAACTTGTGGAAAAATTTAGAATTTTAATGAATTCTCCAAGGCCATAAAGCTCTTTGGAAATAAAGGTAGGACCAAATTCCATATCTTTAAATTCCTGAGCTAATGTTCTTTGTTTTTGGCTAAAAGTCACAAGGTATGATGACCACCAGACACACCTGTTGGTTTACTTTTCTATATGTTCTACTTTACCAGTGAAATTAATGAGAAGCAAAATTGCCTTTAGTTTTCACAAAATTGCCTTCTAATGTTGCTGCTTTGCTGCAGCAGAAAAGATAATGAATGAAGCACACCAGTCATGGAGCAGTTTTTGAAAGTATACAGACTAGGAAAAGCTGATCATGCGACAATGGTATGAGGTCCAAGGTCTGAAGAGTGGGATTGGAATGGGGGACAGAGTTTTTGAGGAGAAGATCATGGTCATATTGCAAGAGACATTTGCATCAGCAAAGTATACGATGCTATCAAAAGCAGAGTTATTCTGAGACCCCCATAGAGTTAGTCATATAATCAGGTCAGCAGCAGCCTATGCATCCCAACGGCTGCTTGTCCATGGATAGTCAAGGAAATCTACTGTGATTTACAAACAGCAAATAGGTCACAGTTGTCCATGAGTGGAAAGTTAGTAGCCAGCTCAAAGGAACCTACATTCAAACAGCTCATAAGGTCTTCTCTCAAGTAGTTTCTCTGCTCTTTCTGAGGATTCCAGAGTCTAGGATTATTTTCTATAAATTCTCCATGTGAAGTCCATATTGTGCCTGTTTGAATATACTCTATATTGATCCCTCCTTCAAAACTTAGACAGAAAAACTAACATCCCAATGTAGTTTTATAAACTGAGGTTGTTTAAATAACTTTCCATCTCATAAACAGAATATAGATAGGGCTTAAAATATAGAAGTGGAATGAATTAACTTTCTGGCAGACAGTGGAGCAGTGTGATTAAGAAACCCTTAAAAGTAGAACTTCTTGGTGGCCTATGGGTTAAATCTTAGTGGTACCACCAAAGTGGCCACTGCTTGACCCCCGGCCAGAGAGCTAAGCTAACCCACAAATGGCCCAGCAGACCTCTCCTGTGTCACCCACTGGTCCCTCAGCATTATATTTCAGTATATCCACTTGTTTTGCTCCCCACTCTATCTATGGTGAATCTTCTCACTACTACCCCCCCCCCAACACACACACACAAACTGGTCTATACACAAAAATAAAGAAATAAAAAAAAAAAAAAGAAAAGAAAGCCTTAGATGTTCCTTATCTTTAACTTTGAAGTAACTAGTGGAAATATGTCCCCATATTTAAATGTATTATAATTTGTCAACGCACTATTACAATGAAAATTTGTATATTTGAATATTTAGTAACACAAGTATCTCTGTGGATAAAAATACTATACAGTCAGTAAAAATAAGTTGTAGAGTAATTAATGGAAATATGTCTAAAATAGAGCCTCTGAATAAGTACTCCGAGTACCAAGGTGCTGGATATTGATGTCCAGGACTGTGATGGGAGCTAGAGAGCATCTAGTGTGGCGTGAATCCCTAGCTCAGCTGTCTCAGATTGCTAGCAGCTCTCCCTGTTGATAGCAGTGTGCAATAATTATTTTCTAATGTGTGTCATGATATTAAGATATTTGGAAAACTTGTCTAGAAATGTATTCCATGAAGAAAAGATAATGAGACATTTCTGCAAAATACATATTTTTAGAAACACAGATACACTCACATGTCTTCTAGGAATACATCCTAACTCTGTCCAGACAATAAGAATGTAAGTAGCTTTTATGTTTATGTCTTTGCTCATCAGTATTTCTCTTTTTTAGTGAACAGTACACTTATTAAAATCGTGATTTTGACACATAATATACTTTAGCCAGTTTCATCCCCAAACAGCCCTTTAAAATAGACACTCCTATTATTAGTTTTATTATATAAATGCTAATTTTAAACTCCAGATTTTAAGTAAGTTACTAGGAAGTGGTCAAGTTGATGCAGGCAGAAAAGATAGGTGGAAATGGGATATACCTGGAAGGTAGAAATTAGCAAACATAATAACTGATTATCTGGGGGAAGCTGCTATACCTCTAGGATGTTGAGGATTTGGACATTAGCAACCAAAAGAAGATCAAGGAAATATAAGATTATGTAGAGATTTTGAGAGAAGTTTATAGGAATGACTAGTATTTCAAGAAGAATTAAGCTTGGTTTTCATTTGATGATTCTGAGTTGATGACCAAGCACCTGGAGGGGAAGTCCAGGTGTGGCTAGACACAAGTGAGACAGTATACGTAAAGACGTAGTCTGGACAGTCACCACAGTGGGGTCATCTCAGGGCCAGTCAGATGGGTCGGCACCCCTGGGAGGAGAAATCACAAAGAATAGCAGGGTGCCAGAGCTTTACCCTTGAGACCTTCCTCTACAGAACTCCACTATCTGGGCTTCCAGTGCGCACTGAGGATTGACTGCAGTTCTAGGAGCCCTGGCATATAATAAATGTTAATATTGGATTACATTTGAAGTATTTTTCTTTAAATCAGATATTACTTGATTTTGTTTTTTTTTTAAAGGTTTATTTATTTATGCATACAGAACTGGGCACAGGCCAGAGGCTCAGGGGCGGTGAGAGGCTTCACCAGAGACAGAGTGGGGAGCAGAACAGGCAGATCGACGAAGTACACTGCTGAGGGGAGCAGCGGGCGGGTCAGGAGAGGTCTGCCACGCCATGTGGTCTCCTCCGGGGCAGGCGGGAATCGAACTCATGCGGAAGCGGCTTCAGATTCTCAGTGCTGTGCTTTAACCCGCTGCGCCACCAGGGAGGGCCAAGTAGAAGACTTTTAAGAGAGATGAAAGAGATGAAATGACACATTTTGGCACCTTGAGGTGATTTTGCTAAGTGAAATTTTTAAGCCAGTGTGAAAGTTACTATATGGTTTTGCTTATTTGTGTACTATAATCAAAATGAACTGGCAAAGTACAGCAAAAATAATTCTTAGACCCAATAATGATTACCAGAAGGCATGGGGGTAGATAAGAGGGTACAACATCAGCAGGGTGTTTTAGTGGAAAGTGTGTGAAGCATAAGTGCATATAGAAGTATGATGTTGTACACCCCAAATGCCATAGTAAAAGTAAATTATTCAAAAATTAATATAATATGAGAAAAAAAAAAGACCTTTCTGAAGCTTATTGGGTCCATGTTGGTGAGTAGCACGTTAGGAGATAGGACTAGAGGTCATAAATTGTGAGTCAGCACTAGGAATATGACAAATGCATGACATGCATTATGAAAAGAGGGATCAAGTTATAAAATAGGAAATAGAAGGTCTCTGAGCAAAGATCTAACAGTCATGGGAACCATATCTGAAGAAGAATATACAGTATTTATGCTAGTGCATATAAGATACTGAATCAATCGATTTATTAGGAAATATTTTTCTAGGAAGTAGACAACTATAATAATGCAATCATCTCATCATATTTGGCATTGAGAAGAAATATATAAAAATATATTAAATACACCTCTCCTCAAATTCCCTCTTTTAAAGAGAATTCAAAGTTATTAAATTGAATAAAGAGGGCATCAAAGTAAATGAGTACAAATCTGTAAAAGGCACTTCTAAGGAAAGGTTAATTAATGAATATGGAATTACTAGTTTTTTTAAATCAAAAGACCAAGTGATAATTTAATAAGGATTAGAATCATTAATTTGTGTAAGATTATTGTACAGAGCTTCTTGACATCTTTATTGTAGATAAAACAATGGGAAATAAGCTGAAACCATAATTTAAAAAAAACCCTCCCAAATTACATATATATGTAACTTTATCAGAATCACATGTACACGTATATGTCAAACTTTTAATAGTTACTTTTGAATGTGACATGATTCTAGATGATTTTGTTACATATTGGTATTTTCTATATATAGCAAACAGGAACTGTTAATGCAACAAGAATAATAAGTTTATTTTTGAAAGATTTTATGAAAAAAATGTATTGCTTCCCTCTCACCCTTATTGTACTGTCCATTCTTAACCTATTAAATTTAGGATTTTCATGAGATTCGGTATAATAGTAATATCCTATTTTTTTTTTTTTTAGATACTTGTGAAAAATAACTGCCTTTCAGACAAGATCATTGTTTTGCTAGGGAAAATTGAGGAAATCTCACTCCCTGAGGCTGTAGATGTGATAATTTCTGAACCAATGGGATACATGCTGTTCAATGAAAGGATGTTGGAGAGTTACCTTCATTCCAAAAAATGGCTTAAATCAAATGGTGAGTTGGCTAATTGGTGGTCTAGAAAATATACTAGCTTTTGCATACAAGTTTGCCATACTCTTTTCTCCCAAAACTTATATTAGAGAGAAAAGAGGAGAGGACATTTCTTTTACACTAATCCTTGCTTTCTCCTCTTATTTTTCGTTAACAAGTGAACTAATCTTCAACCATAGAGGGCATTATGCCACGTAAAATTCAACATGGTGTTGAAGACTAGTTCTAAGTTACATTTTGTTTCCTGTTTCTATCATTTTCTTTCTAGACAAACTTGGCCTAACACTTGGCTTTTTGACTTTGGTTTCCTTGACTGCATTATTTAAAGTAACCTGTAAAGCCCTTTCAGATGTTGACCTTCTGTAATATGGGAAACTATCTGGGGTCTGCTTGTTCTTTTCTGACAAATTATTTTCCTACAGTATATCTCTCTTTTCCTCTGTGACCTCTGTGTGTAACTGTGATATTAATATGAAACCCAGTATTCTTTTTCTTCAGCTGTTTGCATGTCCTTATCAGTTTGCATACATTATTTAATGAAACCCTGAGAGTGTGAATGATGAAGGTGTTTAATGTACTTGAAGAGTTAATACTGAAGCTCTCAATGATTTGTACCCCTCATGCGCACATCTGGCAATGTCTGGAGGCATTTTTGGTTCTCATAACTGGACAAAGTGGTACGTTGGCATCTAATGGATAAAGTCCTTGGATGCTGCAAAATTCCCTTCAGTATACAGGACATCAAAAAGTGATTTAGCCCAAAATGTTGATAGTACCAAGACTGAGACTAGAGTCAGTGAGAGCCACTATCAGAATGGTCAGTTAAAGAGAAAACTGAGACTCACTGGGGGAGTATAGCTTGGCAAGGACACAACTCTAATGAGTGGCTGTGGATTTAACCTTATCCTGAGGCCTACACTCACAGTTCCTGCATCTACACCAACTTTCTACTCTGCACCAGTGTGGAAATATTCCAATAATACTTTCGTTCCAGTTAAGGCATAAAAGATGACTGATCATCAATTTAAAAAAAAAAGTTGTTGTTTTCTTGTGAATTGTAGCTCCTTACCCCAATTTTATCGAAATTACCTGGTAGTACCCTACTTTGATACCCAGTGAATGCAAAATTGTGAAGTGTGCAAGTCCTTCTTGAACTGTGTATATATTAAAGTAGCTGAAGGCTCATGTATAGTTGCCTACAAGCTTAAAAATCTAGAGGTTTGGAATGGACACTTAAAAAAAACACAAAAGTAAATAAATATACAAGCAAACTATGCCTAATGCAAAAAAAAAAAATCCTCATTAGGATTCTCTTGTAAAACAACCAGGGATGACCTTGGAAACCTTGTGTTCTTGTGGTAAAATTGAAAAGAAAAAGTAAAGCAACAGAGCTCCTTGAATTTCTTCTCTAATGCCCCTGGAAAGAATTTTTATTTTCCTAGAGTTTTTCCCAAATAGTTAAGTTCTTTTTGTGTGAGATTTTAAGCATAGTTATCATGTATCTATTTAAGTTCCTCTAAACTGAATACTGAATATTTAGACTTAATATCTGGGCATCCAATTCCCTACAGATATAAAATGAATATGAAATTTTATGTTGGGCTATGCATATTTAACTAGACAATAGAAAATGAATACTGATTTTATTGGTTTCCTAGCCTGTGTGTTCCTGAGGGAAGGATGATTGATTCTTTTCTAATTATTTGTGTTTTTCATCAAAATAAGACATAGTTGACAGCATTAAATAAAGTCAAAAAGGTTTCTAATGAAGAAATAGTAACCCTCTGTCAAATTTCCCCCTATACTGGGACGTCATTCGAAATACTATCCCTTCCACCCTATTTGCTATTTTTTTCTGTTATTTATCTACAAATTTTTATACAAGTTATATTGCTATTCTTGTCACTCTCTACTGGAGAAGTTAGCTCTCTTACATAGCAGGTTCTTCCTTTTCTGAATCACCCTCTCAACATATTTATGCAGGTACTCAATGCAAACCCATAGGGCCAGATATGTTTCAGAATTAGAATATGAAGGACTTTGGAAATGTAATACAGTCTTCTGTGTGTATTACTTAACATTTCCAGTGGGATCCAATGGAACACTCCAAAATGAAACACATGTTTCTGCGACAAAACACATGAATGTGGATACTAAACAGGATAAATAAATGCTTTAAAGAGACTTCATTTCAGCTCAGGTCATATTTGACTACCGAGTGATGGTTGTTGCATATGTACAAAAAATTTTCAAAATTTTTTGAATTTCAGAATTTAATATAAGGAACCATGAACATAGATCATTATTTTTTAAGTCAGTCAATACTTATATCATTACGACAATGTAAATGCTGTTCTGTGCTGAATGAAGCAGTATACTAAATACATATAACTTTGTATTTTCCCTTTCATTTTTGAAATTTTCTTGAAATTTATTGCCTTGCTTTCTCATTAGCTGTGTTTTCTATGCACTATGACTAAGGGCTCCATGATCCAACATGTCTACCTTGTCCTATCAATGTTTTTTCTTTGTAATTCTCGGTCCTTTTCTACCAGGAATGAACAGGTTGCCCTCCAGCCATACTACATGGCTACTTTGACTTTCCATCATCATTCTTTTACCTTTTTCTTTCCTGGGTAGATCATCATTTCAGCAAAGGCTATTCTCTAATAACTTAGAGAAAGGGTGCTTGAGAAATTACTTTTTGTTGAGCTGTTGTATTATTTTGTTGGGTAAGGAGTTTTAACTTGCAAAAAAAATGCACATTTTTTAACTTTTTATTTTTAAACAATTGCAGCTTCAGAGGAATTTACAAAGACAATACAAGTACCCCGAGCATCCTTCAATGCTTGTATCTTTCATACCTATGCTATAAGAGCTAGGAGATAGACATCAGTAAAATGATTAAGTTTTGTGCCATTGTATCTTATGTAGTTTTTGCAAGTATGGCAGTCATCAAGATATAGATCTATTCTAGCACCAAGAGATCTTTCTCATCCTACTCTCCTATGGCCACGCCCACCTTCATCCCCATTATCCATAACATCTCTTCTGACACATTTGCTCAGTATTTTTAAGACATCATTTTTAGGGGTTCTAGTTTTCACTGCTGCTGTTAAAGTCCTGTCACAAACCACCCCTGATCCTTTAGTGTATGCATTTTTTCTCTTTGCAAACTTTTAGTATCTTCTCTATGTCCAGTGTTTCTAGCATAAAACATTTTAAATTCTCAGGCTGGACTTTCAAAATGTTTAATCACAAGTCTCATTTTCTTTAACTCTGAATTTTTCTTTTGATTCCCTCCCTTTCATTTATCATTTATCTCTGCAATTCCTTGGTGCTCAGAGTAGTCTCCTCTAAAGCTCCTCAAGTTTATTTAAGCAGTGGCACTAAATACTTCCCTCAGGCTATTCCTTCTGCCTTGACATTGAAAAATCATCAAGCACTTATTTTGACACCAATACTAGAGATTTAGAATGAGACCTGCAAATGGTATAGCTATCATTCTCCTTCTCTGACCACCTCTGAAAATATCCTAAATAAAAAAATCTATTTTTTTACAGATTTATTTATTTATGCATAAATAAACTAGGGTACAGGCCAGAGATGCAGGGGTAGTGAGATGATTCTCCAGAGATAGAGTGGGGAGCAGAACAGGCAGACTGACAAAGAACACTGCTGAGGGGAGCAACAAGCAGGTCAGGAGAGGTCTGCCACACCATGTGGATCACCTCCGGAGCAGGTGGGGATTGAACTCATGCGGAAGTGGCTTTAGCTTCTTAGTGCTGTGCTTTAACCCACCAGGGAGGGCCAAAAAAATCTATTTTTTTTTTAAAGACCCGCTTATTCGTACAGAACTAGGGTACAGGCCAGAGATGCGGAGGGTGAGAGGATTCACCAGAGACAGAGTGGGAAGCAGAACAGGCAGATTGACTATGAAGTACACTGCTAAGGGGAGAAGCGGGCGGGCCAGGAGAGGTCCGCCTTGCCATGTGGTCGTCCCGGGGCAGGTGGGAATCAAACTCATGTGGAAGTGCTGTAGTTTCTTAGTGCAGCGCTTTAACCCGCTGCGCCACCAGGGAGGGCCCCAAAAAAATCTATTTTAATGGGCATTGAGGAGGGCATAAAATATGAGGTTATTGGCCAGTGGGTGAGAGTGGGTTTTGCTTTTTCACTTATTAGTTCTGTGATTATGGCCTACTCATTTAAATTCCTCTGTTCCTCAGTTTTCTCATTTATAAAATGGGAATAAGGATAGAACCTAATTTATATTGTTATGAGGACTAATTGAGTTAAATACATGCAAAACTCACAAAAACAGTTCCAAGGCAGAATAAACAGAACCAAAAACTGTTAGCTGTTGTCTTTTCTTTCATTATTATAATTGTTGTTATTAGTTAATAGTGTCTCCAGCTTTGAAGGCAATCCTCATTTCTGATTACGGTTAATATTCCGTCTTTCTTTCATGTCAATTTAGTAAATGACTACAAAAAAGTCTCCTTTGGATGATAATGCTGATCACCAGGCTCACCAACTCAGAAAGGTCCAGCTTCAGGCAGGCAAGTCTAGGTTTTTATTTGTCCACTAGAGAATCTGCCTTTCCCCTGGTGTAAATTTCAGAACAAGAGATAGATGTAGGTTTCTCAGCATAGAGGATGGTGAACCTCGCCAAAAACATATTTTAACAGTGCTTAAAAGGGCAAGTCATGAATACAAACCCAAAGAATAAAAATATTATAGGATGATGGAATGTTGTTTATTTTCAAAAGTGATTTTACAATATGTAGAGAACAAACAAAGTGCCCAAGATTCCAAGTGCAGGACATAATGAAAGGGTAAAAGCCAAAAGCTGAGATGACGAATACCAGCATGCCAGGTCAGTGCTTCACTTGAGACTCTTACGAGATTTTCTCAGTAGATAGCTGTGACTTGTTTTGGTATCACTTTTTATATCTCCTCCAGACCTCTGCCTCATTTTCTCAACTTTGCTTTGAGGTAAAATCATATTTTAGCCTGTTGTATAATAGGTGAAATAAAATTAAACAGTGGGGTTGATTAAGTGAGACGTGAACATACTGTCAGGGAGCAGGCAGTCGGCGTCAACTGTTGTCTTTTGCTTATTAGGAATGATGTTCCCGACGTTCAGTGATATCCACTTGGCCCCCTTTTCTGATGAGCAGCTCTACATGGAACACTACTCCAGAGCCAACTTTTGGTAATGTTCTCTTCTTTCACTTCCTTTTCATTTAGCGTAAACTAGAGTTTCTAAACCTACTCACATGGGGGTCATATGATTACCTGTCCTGTTCCCTACAATATTGTATAGCATACCCAATGTCTGCCTACTGACAGTTCCTTCTGCCCAGTTGTGACAACAAAAATGTCTGCAGACATTGCCAAATGTCCCCTGTAGGATCAAAGCCTCCCTGCATTGAGTAGTCTAATTGGGGACCCATGTATTTAATGTCAAACACCCAAAAGTCTACCCTGCTACAAAAACGACTTCTGCCACTCCTCCTACAGTCCCTTCCTTTCCACTTTGCACCATTCATTCCTTTGGCTCAGATCTATGGACTCTACTAGGAGGTGCCTTTGTCAGAGAACCTATCAGTCAGTTTATGTGGATATTGGTGACTGATGAGATTTGGAGGGGCTTTCTCACTAATTGACTTAACTTGAGGGCCCTTCCCTTCTCCCTTTGAGACTTGGTTTCTTCATTTGTAAAATAAGAGCTAATACAAAACATCTGACAATTCTAAAATAACATGCCTTCTGACAATGTTTTCTAAGAAAGCTGTTATAAGAAGGAGGGAAGGAAAATTGGACCCTTGGGAAGGTGATATTGGAAGATAGTGAACTCTTGGGAGGGCAAAACAGAACAAACAGTGTTGAGTAGGAATGCTACATGTTAAGAGGGAGTGAGGGCACAGGCTGGCAGGTGGATGAGGATGGACACTAAAATGAAAGCTGATGGTCCCTGCTGAGGTGTACAGACCCCTCCAACACAAATATATCCAAAGTGATATCTGGGTTTTTCTCTTTGTAATCCCACTGTTTTATCTATACATAAAAGATACACTTCATTTTTTACTGCTTATTATTTGTATCCCTACTATACTGCCCCCACACACCCCCCATTGAAGCCAGAATTTTATTTATGTTTAGTAATATATCCCAAGAACCCTGAACAGGGCCTATGAAGCAGTAGGTTCTCATAAAATGTTTTTCAAGGAAGAAAAACTCCAGGAACCTCAAGCTGTGCAGAAATAATGAAGAGTTTCATTTCATATATGTTCGGTTTTTCTATTCTTTTTGTTTATGAAATTGCAATCAAAGCACAAATACCATTTGTGGGTTTTCAAACTGACCCCTAGACATAGAGCTTCAAGACAGATTGAAGAAAAAGCAGACAACCCCAAAATAGTAGGCAGCAATTTTAATAAGCAAGTGAACTTAGATATGAGGTTTGCCTTGATTAATAGGTCTCTGCATCTGCCCACCATAATCTAAAAAAATGTTCATAGAGGTCTTTGGGCTCATAAACTGTCCTGATGTTCTCAACAGCATGTTGCTCTTTCAGTTCTATATCCTTGAAAATGATGCTGACTATGGGAGCAGTAGACAGAATGTATCCTCCAAAACATGGAGGGTTGAGGAGCCTTTGATCATCTGGGTATGACTCAAGGCGTAACTGGCAGCCACATCTTCTTTGTGAATTCTCCCAGCACCATCTGACTGCTGCTTCTCACAGACTGCACCTTGTTGGCATGGCCAACAAGCTTTCAAATGTTCTTTTGCTGCAGGTTATTTCTTTGTTGACTCTCTCAGAATTTATTGATTGAAGCTCCAATATTAAGTATTACATTATTTTAATTGGTATAGTTATTTATTGTGAGTTCCACTCCTGCAGGGTGATGGCTGAAGATTGAAGGTTTCACATTATAGGAGAAAAATCTTGGGGTTTCAGGAACCCAAATTTTTTTTATAAGGACCAATATACCCTCCAGAATTTTGTCTCAGATAGAGATAATACCTTTATTATACTGAATAATAAACAAACTTGGTTTTTGTTCCAGAGGCTTTTCTCTTACTTTTCGAATATGTTCACTATACAAGCATCCCTGAAGGAATAGTTTGGAACAAAAGTAGTTACTGCTTCTGCTGATCCAGAAGTACAGAGGTTAATGGAGTATTATTTTCCAGCACTTGTTTATTTTTCTATATGAACTTGAAAATCAGTTTGTCTAAATAACAATAATAAAGGCTTCATTTTTTTACCAAGATTAATAATAAATTCTGAATTATCTCGTGACAGTGGACACTTTTATAATGTTACTTCTCCCAGCCAAAGACATTATTCAAACACCTTTTTTTTGTCCTTTAGAAGCATTTTAATGCTTTCTCCACTTAGATTTTGCACACTTCTTATTATATTTAATCTTTTTGCTATTATTTTCTATTAAATTACTATTTTAATTCTATAAATTCTTTAAAAAGCAACATTCAGGTTACACTTCTGTTTTAAAAGGCTGTAAAATTTTATAGAACTGTGCCTCATACTCTGGAAGAAATAATGCTAATGTGAACACTCTTTTGTGAAAAACTTGGTGTGCATTTTGATTATTTCTTTACAATAAATTATGAGTTACTAGACCAAAAGGTGTGAAGAAAGAACTTTAAAAAAATTTTTTTCTTATAGATTGCCAAATTGCCCTGTAGAAAAGTTTTGCCAATTAACACTTCCACCAGTGGTATATGAGAATGTCTGCTGAGTGTTATCCATAAGGGATATGTTTTTTTAAATGCCAATTTGATTTGTAAAAAAAAAAAAAAATGGTGGTCAGTTTATTTTTAATCTTTATTTCTTTGATAGCTGGTGCATTTGAATGGTTTTATTTTTAGTCAACAACACAAAAAATTTTTTTAAAATTTTTTTTGTTTTCAAAATGCACAGTCTTTACTTCCCTAATTCCCACCCCTTTATAATGAGGTTTCTGCTGAGACTGCTAGCACGTGGGCTTTTTGTTGCATTGATCCAGAGAATATAGGGAGAAATTGCATGAATTCCATGAGATAAGGTAAAGTAGATATGGCAGTTGAGGGGAGAGAGGAAGGCTAAAAAAATGAATTGGCTATATTCTGAGGCAATGAGCTGAGAGACGAGAGGAATAACTAATGGACTAAATGAATGAAATCGTCAGATAAAACCAAGTGTCAGTCCTCACCTGATTTTCCTATGGTACCTGACACTATTAATGCTTCACTTCCCTTCTGAAGCCGAAACCTGCTTTTCTTCTCCTTCCAGTCCCCTACTTCTCAATCTCCTTTGCAGAGTTTTCCTCATGACCCAAATCTTTAACCTTGGACTGACTCCAGGTTTTATTGTTAAATGTCTTCCCCTTTTTGTGAGCACACACTTCCTTATTGATCTCAATCAGTCTCTGATTCCAAATAATCTTTATGTTGCTCACTCCCAGCCCAGACTGCTCCTCACACCACAGACTTTGGATGTTCAGTACGTTATTGGCAAGTCTACTTAGATAGCTTTTGGGCATCTTAAATTGAACATATCTCAAGGCAAACTCCTGTTCTTCACCACCACCCCCTGACGATCCCTATAAGACAAAACAAAGACAAAATAAGAGAAACAAAATGCCCTTGCTATTCTTGCAATAGCTTCCTTGTTCATTTTTTAAACAATTAAAGTGCTCTTGATGACACATAATTCAGCCTCCTCAGCTCAAAACTTTCCAGAGGCTTCCAATCTTATGCACAGTAAAAGCCAAAGTTCTTAAAAAGAATGGTGAGGCTTTACATGATCTAGTTCCACCCTGATCGTCCCCTGGCATCCTCTCCTACTCCTCCTTTAATCTCTCACTCTGGTCTTCTTATTAGTTATTTCCGTTGTACATGTCCTGCATGATCCCACTTCACGCCTGAAACACAGACGACCTGTGGTTTGTCCTCACCTCTAAGTCATTAATTAAAAATGATCATCTCCTTCTTCTTGAAGCCCGCTTCTCACTTCATTTTTCTCTGTAACACTTGTCTTTTGCCACACTATGCTTTTATTTATGTATTATTGTCTGTGTCCCTTCTAGAGACTCAGTTCCATTAAGATTTGCTGTTGTTTACTGCTAGGCCCCCCAAATCTAGCATAGGTTATGGTAGCTGCTCAATTTACTTTTATTGACTGGAAAATAGTTGTGTTAATTTATAAGAATCTGTGTATTAAGGATATTAAAACTTTGTTGTATTTTTTTTCTGAATCTTCAATTTGCCTTATAACCTGCTTTGTTATGGTTCTTACTGCAAAAAAGCTGAAACCAAAAACTTAGTTTTTAAAGCTAAGTTAAATATTTAAAAGTTTAAATATATTTTTATATTATATACTTTTACATTTAAAATATAAATATATTTTAAAACTAAGTTAAAATAATTTTGTAGCTAGATCTCCAATTTTTTTATCTTTTTTTTCTTTTTCTTCATTTTGAAAAGGGATTCCCTACCCCAAGTATGGTATTAACTTCTTTTACTTCTTTAATGAATTCACTTTTTCCATTTGATCTTTAGTTTTTATTTTTTTCAATTTGAATTTAATACTAAAATTCATTTTCATTTAAGTATATAGTAAGCACATATGCCGTCCTCTAAATAACCAATTACAGGGCTCTCAGTAGATAAGATTACTACATTCTTTTAGTAACAGGTACCTACAGAATTAGTAATTTTCTTTTTTTATTTGATGAAAATCTCTTTCCCCTTATGAAGATTCTTAAAAGTATGCCCAGAAAGTAATGATCAATTATGAAGAACCACCAATCTCACATTCAAAATTTCTTTATATGACGGGTACTACTGGCATTATTAAAAAATATTGAACTCACAGGGTATATAGGCCATGACTTAAATGAGTGAATTCTAAAATCAAGAAAAATATATACATAGGATCAATTAAGAGGAGCAACAAAATATTCTCAAGAAATTTGAGAGGGAATAGTTTGCTTTATCTCATTTATAATGGTTATAAAATATAAAAGCATGAGCAAAGCCAGGCAATAGTTAAAATCTGGGTGAATAAGTCTGTACAGCCAGGCTTAATTCACTTCTTATTTCTGTCAGCCACTAGCTGTAAAACCTTGGCCAACTTTATGTAATCTCTCTGAGATACAATTTTCCTAATCATAAATTAGATTAATATTCAAAAGAATTACTTCCCTGGAGATGGGAAAGTTTTAGGTTTAGGGATAGATCCTGTCCTCTACTTAAAACTTCCTACATAATAGCCCTTTCTTCACAGACCAGTATAAGCGTTCTGCCAGATGTTGAATGCATCTTGCCTAATTATAGATCAGGGATTGAAGAACTAACCACGGGCTAAATATGAACCCATTTGGAAAGCATGTGAGAGTATTTGATCCAAAACTTCATTTACTCCCTATCCTCCATAAGCCCTCACTAACTATGGCATTCACAGTTCCCAGGTATCAGTAGTTACTTCTTAGCTAATATACTTCAAAAATTCTAGGTGTTCTTTCTCCAGCACAGTTGCTTTGTCATAGAAACAGGTCCCTATGGAGAACTGGGAAATATTTACCATCTGTGCTTGTGGTGGAATTTCCTCAAGGGCTGGGGTCTCCACTTCAGTCATGGGCCTGTGGTCTCTGGGTCCATAAATCAGTTCAGGAAAACTAGATCTGGAAATTAGGCGAAGCAGGAGGGACTAATCTTTCCATTTTGGCAGCTCATATCATGGTGCTCAGTAACTAACATTTTTGCTATACATGTTGAAACTATCCTTGACAACTGCGTCTGTTTCACTTCTGACAGCAGGAGGATCTATAAGCAACACCCACCAGTTCGTGTAGGTCAAGGTATCCTGATTACCACTGCAGCCTTGCTTCCCAACACTGTGATTATGTCATGCTTGTCCAAGTTAATTACAGCTTTCTTGATTCTGACATTCTAAAATTATATCCAGATTATGTTCTGGGAGCAGAGTTTAATGCCAGCATCACTATCTCTTCTGTACAGACGTGGAAGTGACTTCTCTCTCACTGGTTCATTCCCCATTACCTTTATGAAAGGACACTTTCCTGGGCCTTTCTAAGAACTATCAGCTGGAATGTCTTTAGGTCTTGTAGAGTAAATCCATGTGGCATCTCTGCTTCCTGAGCCTTCTGACCATTTCCTCAATACTCTTTTCCCAGAAATCCCAGAATCTCTTGTCTCATTGACTGCAGAAACCATCATGATGACCCAGTTTCAAAACGACACCCTAGTGTCCTGCTAGAATGTTGGATGCTGAGTGCCTCATATCAATGGGTTCTACTCTGTCCTACTTATGTTAGCCTCAATAGTTCAACACCCTGAAAATTCACTTCTATACAATTTTTTCCGTGCTTCTTAGAAAAAAATACCCACTTTCTGCAATTTCTTAGATATGTAAGTTAACTCTTCTCAGAAAAATAATTGTTCTTTCTGCTCAGACTCTGCTTGAGTTATCAGTCTGGCAGCAATAAGGAGCCTTTAGTGTGAAGACAAAGGGCTGTGAGACAGATTATGAGACTAGAATTATCTTGCAAGGTATGTACTTCAGGAGAAATTGTATAGTCTTTAAGCAAGGGAAAGCTATTATCTTCTGACAAGATGAAAAGAATTCTGTTTCTGCAGGTATGAAGGATTCAGGTGAGCTGGGAAGCTGTTTTCAGTATACTCTACCTTGTCCATACCCAGTACCAACCCCAGGTCTCAGAACCCTATGTGTTCCCTGTCAGATCCCAACTTTGATTCATAAGACCTGCGAAGGTTGCATGTCCAATATATGTTGCAGTTCTTCTGCTATTAATGTTAAGCACAATTGCTTGGGTTAAAGAGATAGAACAGTTTTAGGAATGTGACTTCTACTTGTCAATTTCTGCATCTGACAGCTCAGACCTTGGAGTAGCAAATGGATCGAAATTTTCTTAGATTCTGCTTAAGAAGTCCTTTGGATTTCACAATGTGTCTTAATTTGATAATTTGCTATTTTGAGGTTATAATTCATTTTGCAAAGCTTCCAATGCTCTTAATAGAGACTTGCATACTCCTCAATTCATGCAATTATCATTGCCCCCAAGCTTCAAGCACACTGACATCATTGAGCCCATAACATTATTTCACCTACTACCTTTACTGAATTGTAATAAACGATCGACAAGACCATGAGTAATTGTGAGGAAACTTCTCTAAGCATTTCATTCCCTACCCCCACTAGCATTGAAGATCTTTGGTCATTAAGCCTGTAAGTAATTCCATTTTGAGAGTCTGGTTCTGAGGGCCATACTTTGTATTGATTGACTTAGCTTGTTTTCCCCAGGAAGCAGGGTCACCAGTAAACTTATAAGCTTCAATTTATTACAGAAGCAATCCCAATAAAATAAGAGTGAGGAGAAACAAGAGAGAGGCAGGAAAGGAGAGAGAGTTAATGCAAAGGCACATTACTGACCTGACACAAAGATCTATTTCCAGACAGAATTGCTAAGACCAGCAGACATCCACCTCACATCCCCCTGGCCTGGTTCTCTACACTCTAGTCTAAAGCAATTTAGTTCAAACCTTGTAGAATTAGAACTTTGCTGAATTGGGCTAAACTAGTTTCTCAGAGTTATGTTTATAGCATATATGTGGACAGACTCTTAATTTATTAACTGTTTTCTTCTCAGTTATCACTTTGGCGTTAAGTGCCCAATTCTAATGAAGAAAAGCTTAAAAAAAAAAAGAATGTTTTTGGCTAATGTATTTTCAAAAGGCCAAGAATAGATTCAGCTTCTTAGGCACATATGGATTCAAGGACACAGACACTGTCATGGGGTCCTGGTCTCACTGTCCCTCACTCAGACTTTCCCTTGTAGAAGCAGTATGTTACCAGCAAATCCAGATTTATAGAGTCATAGATGGATGTCTACTTCTCCTGATAATGGTTTAAGCAAAAGTCTTAGGCTTCACTCTCATTTGAGCAAATGCTTACCCCGTGCCCATCACCAAGGAAGGCTTGGGTGGTAAGGACACTTGAGTGGCTGTGACTGGGCCACATGCTGATCTTTGGTACCAGAAACAGTCAGAATTTTCCAAAGTACAATAATTTAGTGTGGGGAAAAGGTGCCTTCCAGAAGAAAATAGTATCAACGCTTACCAGAAGATTTAGAACAATTGTTTGCTGGGTAGAACAAGCAAAAGATGTTCATCATAGAGATCTTGTCTTGAGTGATCTAGTTTTCCTTCTGATACATGCTTCCCTAGGTACAATTCTTATTCAAACCAGTAATATCTATCTGTACAGTGGCTCACCTATGGGTACTACATGGATTTCTTTATAGAAGCACGGTATTCTATAAAAGAGGAACTATTAGACATTTGTTTTTTATTAAAGACTGTGTATCCATTTCTCCCTCTTTTTATAGTAAAAAAACATATTTTTACAAATACATAAAGTATTTACTGTAGCATATGTCAAATATAAGTTATATTAATTTGCTGGGGTTTAATCCAGTAAAGCTAGAGATAAAGTTAACTGAGCATTTTTTTTTATTTATTTATGCATACAGAACTGGGGTACAGACCAGAAATGCAGGGGCAGTGAGAGGATTCACCAGAGACAGAGTGGGGAGCAGAACAGGCAGAACTGACAAAGAACACTGCTGAGGGGATCAGCGGGTAGGTCAGGAGAGGTCTGCCATACCATGTGGGTCACCTCTAGGTGAAGTGGCTTTAACTTCTTAGTGCTGTGCTTTAACCTGCTGCACCACCAGGGAGGGCCCTACCTGAGCATCTTTACAAAGATATCACTTTGCCCCATGGTATATCTGCATTCTGCTCATGCAGAAACACTGAAAAAAAAAATAAAAAGAATCTCAAGCCCTGCTATAAAGAAGGAATATCTAAGAAACCAAATACAGATGTAATATGTTTCTAGATTGTATCCTACTCCTACATGGCACTTCTGCTGTGCCATCCTCAGCAACATTATTGGATCCTTTCTTTAGTAGAAACGCATCCTAGAGGTAAAGATGTGGTCATAGCCAAAGATACAGGTATAGATATATCATCAGGTTGGCTTACCCTTGACTATTAATTCTGGTAGATAGTAATCCATTAAGATATGTATACATTTTATAAATGTCAAATAGCAGAATAAGGTTTCATCTCTAGTTTATCTCTTTCTTCCCTTCTTTCCTTTTCTTTCTTCTTTGGTCTTTTCAGAGAAAGAAACATTCTTAATGGGGGTGGTTGGATTATTTTGTTATTAGAATGAAATTAAAATACAAATATATTATTAAAGAAAATCCCTGAGTTATGCTATGAAAGGGGTTGTTCATATTGGCAAGATAAAGGTGTTCTTGTGTTATAAAGCTCATCTCTACTGAATCTGAATGATCAATGCTGCCTAACAACCATCGGCTGTACCACCATTTTTCTAAGACAGTGGGAGCACATTAGTGGAGAAAGGAGATCTGCTGAGGAGGGGGATGAAAAAAGACAGAGTGAGGCAGAGGAGGGAAAGAAGAAAGTGTCTCCTGATGCTTCTCCAAGCTAGACTATGTGTTGATAATCCGGAGAAGCTAATGTGATGGTAAATGGGGCACCTCTCTCGGTACTCTGGATATATATGGTCATAGCTAGTAGTAAGATTGCTTTCCTTCTGGACTCTTCAGATGTTACATAGATTATAGTAGAGGTGGAGGGAATGGGAAAAGAAGAGTATAATTGGAAATTAAAGTCAGAAGGAAAAAACATGTAGACAGACGGCCTTAAGTTGTCATAAAGAGGCCATAAGTAAACTTAGAAAATAAAGCCCACATACGATTAAAAAAAACAATAGAAATGATCTCCAGTTTCCAACTCAACAGATTCATTTCCTAATCCATTCCCCCACAGTGCATCTTAGGAGACCCAGAGGATGCCAGCTCCCATCTGTTTTAATTATTTTATGATGCATTTCAGAAGGAGATTTGGGATTTCAAAGAATTAGAAATATGGTCCAGCCAGAAAGTGTCTCTAACCCAGCCACTGGGCTCTTTGCCCATAGCTCTCCGTCTGCCCCAGGAATGGTGCCCAGTTACACCACACTGATAGGTTTTAATTGCTACCAAACACCCAAAGCCAATGGCACAGAATCATCCCCTCTGAGAGCTGACGTTGTATGCAAAGAATAGAGAGAAGTTTTCAACTTCATTCACACTAGGTGGAGGGATATCTTTGTCCTTGAGGTTTTCTCTTTCATTTACTTGGCAAGCATTCTGGAACAGCTAACTTAGTGTTATTCAACCCTGGTTGCACTTTAGAATCACCTGTTTAGAAATAGACAAGCACAGAGCTACATCATAAATCAAATACATTACAATTGGGGGGATGGAATTTAGGCATTAGAACTTTTTATTTTTTGACGTTCCCACTTTTTTTAACAAATGTTTTTTTTTTAAAGATTTATTTATTTATGCATACAGAGCTGGGGTACAGGCCAGAGGCGCAGGAGTGGTGAGAGGATTCGCCAGAGACAGAGTGGGGAGCAGAACAGGCAGATCGATGAAGTATACTGCTGAGGGGAGCAGCGGGCAGGTCAGGAGAGGTCTGCCACGACATGTGGTCTCCTCCAGGGCAGGCGGGAATCGAACTCATGCGGAAGTAACTTTAGCTTCTTAGTGCTGTGCTTTTACCCGCTGCGCCACCAGGGACGGCCTAACAAATATTTTTAATTGAGGTAACACTGCATCCCCACATCAGATATTACAATAGTGCAGAGTTCTCTACCATAGTTCATCTTGCTTCCTTCTCTCTTTGTTCATACCCTCCCCTCCCCACCCCTACCACTTCTGGATGTTCCAGTTCTATGCCCAGCTTTCAAGGGTTTGTTTTTAAGCTTGTCATTATCTGATCATAAGTTTTGTTCCTCTATATTCTACATATTAGTGACACATCTGATATTTGTCTTTCTCCTTCTGACTTATTTCACTGAGCATTATCCCTCCAGCTCTATTCATGTTGCCATAAATGGCATGGGTATCATGGGTATCTTTTCTTGATCACTGAGTAATATTCCAGTGTGTGTGTGTGTATTCTTGATACTCATTCCTGTTTTTTGAGCAATTAAGTTATTTCTATAGTTTGGCTATTATACATAGCACTGCGATATCAGAGATATACAAAGAACTCATATAATTCAACAAAAGAACAAATAAACCAATCAAAAATGGATAGAAGTGTTAAATAGGTTCTTCTCCAGAGAAGACATAGGTGGCCAATAGTCATAAGACAAAATGTTCGGCCCTCTCTGGTGGCACAGCAGGTTAAAGCACAGCACTAGGAAGCTAATGCCACTGCCGCATGAGTTCGATCCCTGCCTGCCTGGGAGATGACCACATGGTGCAGCAGACAACTCCTAACCCGACCCGCTGCTCCCCTCAGCAGTGTACTTCGTCGATCTGCCTGTTCTCCTCCTCACGCTGTCTCTGGTGAATCCTCTCACCGCCCCTGTGTCTCTGGCCTATACCCCAGTTCTGTATGCACAAATAAATAAATAAATCTTAAACAAAAAAAAAGAAAGAAAAAGAAAAAATGTTCATCACATCAAGGAAATGAAAACCAAGAGCACAATGAGCTATAATTTTATACCTCTCAGAATGACCCACATTGAAAATAACAGAAACAAGGGCTGGTGAGGATGTGGAGAAAAGGGAACCCTTCTACACTGCTGATGGGAATGCAGATTTGGCCAGTCTTTATAGAGGATTAAAAGTGGGTCTGTCGGGCCCTCCCTGGTGGCGCGGCGGGTTAAAGCACAGCACTGAGAATCTGAAGCCACTTCCGCATGAGTTCGATTCCCGCCTGCCTCCTGCCCAGGAGGAGACCACATGGCGAGCCAGACCTCTCCTGACCCGCCCACTGCTTCCCTCAGCAGTGTACTTCATTGATCTGCCTGTTCTGCTCCCCACTCTGTCTCTGGTGAAGCCTCTCACCGCCCCTGAGCTTCTGGCCTGTACCCCAGTTCTGTATGAATAAATAAATAAATCTTTAAAAAAAAAAAAAAAAGTGGGTCTGTCTAGACCCTCCCTGGATGCACAGTGGATTAGGACACAGCACTGCAAGCTATTTGTAGTGGCTTCACTCCAAGTTTAATCCCCGCCCCGGGGGAGACCCACCTGGTGCCACAGACCTCTCCTGACCCGCCTACTGCTCCCCTCATCAGTGTACTTCATCGATCTCCTGTTCTGCTCCCCATTCTGTCTCTGGTGAAGAATCTGCACCACTGGCTTATACCCCAGTTCTGTATGAATAAATAAATCTTTTTTTTTTTTTTAAAGAGATATCTTGATTTAAAAAAAAAAACTCATGCTGAAATGGCTTTAGCTTCTTAGTAATGTGTTTTAACATGCTGCACCACCAGGGAGGGCCTTTCCAAGCATTTTTTTTTTATGTTAGGGATCTTGTTTTCAATATGTATATTTATAAAATGATATACAGCACTCTCATGATTTTACCTGTGTGTCAGCTTAGCTAAAACCCTTGGTAGAAGAAGATTAAAAAACAAGTAATAAAGCTGAAGAAACTTGGGTGAATTATTTTTGGTTTCTTCATTATACTTATTGGCACCTGTGCCCACACTTAGGGCACCAGGTTCTCAATTCATTCATTAAATAAATACATAAAGGTAGATATGCTTAGCCTTAACAGTATGGTAGGTTCATGGTAAGTGCTAAATATACAGAAATGAGTAAGAAAATATAGCTGAGTAAAACTTAATATATGTTATATGTGGATAAAACTTAAATGTCTAAATGTAGCACCAAGTTTTTTAACTTTCAATGGAAATAAATGAGTTGTATCTTAACAACTAAGTAGAAATTAACAGGGTAAAAAAGGAAAGGGGCCTTGTAGATAGAGAGGAGACTAACCAAAGGCTCAGAGGAGAGAAGTGGACAGGCCTTGGGAAGCATAAATCAGTCAGTGGTGTGCAGCAAGTGTGTAGGACAAACCTTTGACTTAACAGTGTTGGGCTTCCTGCCTCACTTTCTCCAGAGGGTATGTGAGTCCTAGATTTCTGATTCAGAGCCTCACTGTGTAGCTGGTCAACTGCACCAAAATCTAACTGCACCCAAATTTTGTTAATTTATTCCATGTTGTTTTTTTCTCTCCTCCCTGTAGTTTTGCATGTGTGGCAGGGGGGAGAATAGGGGCTGGTGAATTACTCTCTGATTCACAATCTATGCAGTGCACACATGCACACACATACACACACATTAGGGAAGTATCTTTTCAATTAGAATAAAGTTTTTCAGTCTGTCATGGTAAGGCCCCAAGCCTTTTGGAGTTGGACCTAGGAATTTGAGTTTTTAACAAGATCCCCCAAATAATCCCAGGCACAGTCAGATTGGGAAACACTGCCCTAGTCTCTGATGCTGATCTTAGGTGAAGTTCAGAAAGTAATAGTGCATACCGATGTAGAGGTAACATAATGCCAGCGTTGCTCAGAGAGGTTTACTTTGTATTAACTCATTTAACTCTTACTCGAATGCTACAAAGTGAGCTTATAATTATTTCCATCTGCTGAGGCAGAGTTTAGTTACTTTCCTAGGGCCTACAACTAGTCACTGGCCCTGTGAATAAAGGACCTTTTGATCATTACCCTAGATCTCTGTTCTAAATAGTCAAGACCATTAGCCAGGCTGACACAGAATACCTGGTATGTTTCAGACATGGCCTGAATACAGAGGTACATAAAGGTAACATACATACATATATATATATGTGTATATATATATATATGTATATATATATATGTATATGTGTGTATATATATATATATATATATATATATATATAAAGGTAAATGCTTTATGTCTAGCTCACTGAGAGAAGGCTATGTGATTTATAGAGTTTGCCAGTTTCCATGGTTCAGATGTCACTGACCACAGAATCAGGAAGAAATGTGCACATGAGGAGATAGTTCCATTTCACCAGAAGGTTCAGTCCTCCCTCACTTGTGACTCTGCCTGCTATAAACCACCAAAGCAAAGGTGCAAGTTAGTGCTATGGAAGACCAATAAGGGGAAATCTATTTTCTAGAATAGCAAAAGTAGCTGGAGGCTCTGGAGATCTAAAGTTGTGCCCTAGAAGATAAGAGGGCCAGGGACTTGTATGTTGAAACTTGGATAGTGTGTCACAGAGCATGAGTCAAGGGTTCAGGACTTGCCTGACTCCAAATACCATTGTTAGTCATCTCACCCAAATAATTTCCTTCACCTTGACTAACTCCCCCACTTCTCTTTCTTCACCTCAGTCAAGTACAAGTCCATAGATTCCCTAAGCGAATTTGAATTCCCACTTACCTCTTTGCCACTCCTCACAGACCATATGCCCTTCACTTGTTCTCATACTCACTCCAGGGCTGACTCAAAAGACCTCACTTAAAGGACCTGTATAAGGGGGTGGGGTTCTGAGGTGAGAGGTAAAATGAATGGTGTTTCTTTGTCCAATCCATTGTAGGTATCAGCAGTGCTTCTATGGGGTTAACCTGTCCAGTCTCCGAGGTGCTGCAGTGGATGAATACTTTAGACAGCCAATAGTAGTAAGTGCATTCTCTTTACAGCTTTCCCCCCATGTGTTTTTTCTGTTGGTTCATTCATTAATTTACTCATTCACTCATGCACATGGGATGCACTGTGCTGCCAGACCTTGCTGATTCATCATGGGAGACAAAAAAAAAAAAAAAGGCTTTCAAGTCTTCCAGCTCTGATACTCCAATTAGTTAAGAAAATTCTCAGAGAATTGTACTGTCAAAAGCCAAGGAGATTTAAGTAACCTTTAATTCCCCCACTACCCTGACCCACCCTGGGCACACACTCAACCCTCATATGTATTCAGTAATTCACATCATCTGCTGATCTCTTGGTTCAAGGCATAAGAGAAAGAAGGCATTGCAACTGTCAGGCAGACTTGGGTTTCAGTTATGGCTCTACCTAGCTATGTAGCCTTGGAGAGCTAGTTTGCATGATCTCAAACTGTTTCTATTATAATTGAAAGAAATCTCAACCCAAACTGGCATACTAAAATGGAATTAAAGATCCTTAAGAATTGCCAAGCCTGGAAAATAGAGCTTGCTTCAGGGACCTGTGGCAGGAGTTCCGACAGTGTCACGAAGATCTAATTTCTCTGTCCTCATCATTTATTTCACCTTCCTCTGACTTAACTTTGTTCCCTGACAGGATCTCCTGTCATGATAGCAAAGGGTTCCAAACTCAGACTCTTACACCTCTTAAGTCCTAAAAGAAAACCTGCCTTTCCAAATAACTTGGGCAGCTACATGAGAATTAGTTTCGATAGAGTCTGATTGCTTTACTCTGGCTCATGTGTCCATCTGTGAACCAGTCACTGTCTTCAGGAGGAAATTAATGCCCTGATCTGCCAACCTACCGTCACATGCCACACCTGGAGCTGAAGTGGGCTAAATTCCTCTGGGACTTCTTGGAACATGGAGAAGATGTAAATTTTACAAGGTTGAAGGAATACTAGATACTTGATCCAGAGACATGAGGATCTTAGTGGTTGGCAGATGGAAAGCATTTAATAATGGCTAGCTTTTATTATTAAATGTTGCCTTCTAAATCCTAACTCTTACCGACTTAATATTTCAGGAAGAAAGCTACACTGTGATCTTGCTAGAGTTAAGTTTATCCTGAGAGAAAGATAATGTTGCTTTTTTTATTTTTTTCCCCTTCCAAGGACACATTTGATATTAGAATTTTGATGGCTCGAACAGTCAAGTACACAGTAAACTTTATGGATGCTAAAGAGGCAGACCTCCACAGGTTTGTATAAATCACTGTTACTCTTGAGTTTTAAAATCTCTCCTCCTCTCCCATCCCCAAAACTTCATGCAGAATTTTACTGCTCACACAGGGGAGAGATTTTAGGTGTAAGTTGCACACACAAATGATTCATCAGTACTCATTCCACTTATCACAAATTGAAGTGATAATACTGAATTTCAGTAATATCAATATCAATAGTGCAGCTGATAAGAATGCCTCCTTCACAGGAGGCATTTTCTTTTAAGAAACAAATGGAAAAAAGATAGTAGTAGCTTTTTCTTATGTAGCCAGATACTGTTCTGAGCCCTTTGCATGTCATGTCACATTTATTCCTCAAACAAATATGTGCAATCGGTACTGTTATCCCCATTTACCCAGGACAGATGTGAGGCAGAGGGGAGCAAGAAGGTGCATAAGACCACGAATTAGTAAGTATGTGAGAGATAGGATTTTCTCCATTCAGAACTCCCCAGAGTCTGGACGTTTTAATCACCCACCAAGGCTGGTGCCTGAAATAATGCCATGGGGAAGAGATACAGCTTGCTGAGTGCTTTCCCACGAACCATGTAGGAAACTGGCAGGCTCTGTACGGCACTGACTCAATCCAAAGAGGACACTCGATAAATGCTTCTCTTATCTTCTTTCCTCCCACTTGAAGAGACTCTGAAGTAAAGACTCATTTCTCAGATGGTGATGTGAATCCCCTGAGATGGTCTTTCACTGGTATTTTGCTCTTTTCTCCATAAGAAAGTCTATGGTCAATTTTTTTATTTCTAGGCAATAAATTTAGGACCCAAACAGATTAAAATCTGTCAAGGGTTCTGAGGGAACAAGAGACTGGCTTTGGAAGACACAGCTGGCTAGTGCAAACCATCATCTGTGTTATGACCACAAAGGACTGAGGAAGTTGTATCGGTTCGCACAGGCTGTAATAAAAAGAAAACTCAGTGGTATATAGTAATTACAAGTGTCTTTATTCCCTGCCCCATCTACTGACTGTGCACCAGTAGTACTTCTGTGCAGCATCACACACCTCTGCCCTCAGGCTGGGACAGCAGCCTCTATCTGGAACAATGCCCGTCACTGCGGAAACAGTAGCAAGGCAAAATGCACTAGCAGTAAGCACCAGCCCCGCTCATTTCTGTTTACATCTAACTGGTCAGAGTAAACCATGTCAGTGCCTGAGCTCTGGGGAAGGGGAAGTGCAATCCTACTCTGTGCTCAGAGCAAGTTAACTGGGTTTAGAAACAGCTTTTAATAATGTCCATAGACCCAGACAATATCAATTTCCAGGGGCTTCACTGGCTGTTTGTGAGACCCAGGTGCTTTTTGAGTTGTGTCTGTGTTGACTTTCTAGAGATAACATCCGTTTCACTTGTGCATTAATTCAGCAATTGTTTGTTGGAATTCTGCTGTGTGGCAGGTAACTTGGCTGGCAGAGGCACAAGTACAATAAGTTTTTTCTTTAACTCTTTTCTTGAGGTGCTCTTGGTCCATTGAAAGGAATGCAAAAATGATAAATTTGATTCCACAACTACAATTGGAAAACACTAACAATACTCTGATTGTTGTAAGGTACAAATCAGTCGTTTGGGGACACATAGTTACAAATAATATATAACTTCCTATGAAAATCTCTAGAACACTTGCTAAAATAAGTCTCCTTACACAGCAGTGAAGCCCTACCAATGAACAAGGCCCCTTATAATTATGAAACACTAATGCTTGCAAACCGTCTACAATTTTTTTTTCACTTGACGTGTAGAAGAATCTTAAAAAAAAAAAAAAAAGGAAAGATTTTATAACCCTTCAATAAAAGAGGAAATTATGGTTCAGATCATTTAGTTCCAAGTTTCCATGCCTAAAACAGTTTCAGCATCTAGATTTTAGTGCATCTTTTCCAATATGCTTTCTCTCCCGGTGATTCTGCATTTGGCATAGACCAGGCCTGCTTCTGTGGGAGTCGAGCTGAAACCTGAGGTGAAGGAAGAGAGTTAAATTGCCTCCCTGGAAAAACTAATGAACCATGACAGTGACCTTCTGAGTTTGATGCCCCCCCTTGTGATCCACTTCATTTTTTAGAGGCAGAAAAATCTTTCCCCTCTGAAGGCCCTTGTGAGGGAGCTGCCACAGCGCATGTTTTCACTTCTTGAAGGATGGTTGTCACCTGTCCTGAGTCATTTGCCTCCTTAGTAGTCAGCCCCAGCTCTGGAGGCTGCACTCGCCCTGTGGAGTTCTGGGTCATTGCAGCACAGCCATGTGAGCCTTGCAGAGTTTTGTCAAGAAGCAATACCCTCAAATGTATGGCATCACCCATTAGTCACAGACCAAGAGAACCTTGCTGCCACAGTAGAAGTGCTTAAGAGAAAAAGAAAATGTTCTGTGAATGTCCCCACTGATCTCACAAATGTATCTAGTGTCAAGAACCCCAAAAATATATATATATAACTCCAAGTATTTTTCCTTTGTTTCCTGTTTTATTTCCTTGCAGAGTAGAAATCCCCTTTGTGTTCCAGATAGCACAGTCCGGCCTCGTCCATGGCCTGGCCTTCTGGTTTGACGTGGCCTTTGTTGGATCTCTGTAGGTATCACCATTGTTCTTTGCCTATCTCTATCCTTACTGTTTCTAACAATAACCTGAAAGTTTTTAAGAATTAATTTCAATAACAGCATTTGTCTCTCTGCATTAAAAAAATAATAATAATAAGCACTGATGTAAGTGATTCCTCTAGATTTCCAGATGAAATGAAAGTGAGAAAGTTTTCCAAAGTGGAATATTAACCCTGGCTAAAATAATGGAAATCCTTTTTAACCAATTGGCTGGGCATCTGAGAAATGAGAAAGCACTTGTGCTTTATTTCTTTGATCTCTTCCAGAATAATGGGGCTCCCAAGTCCCAGCATGACTCCATCTCACCTGGTTATGCAGCCACTCGTGGCTGGGTGATACCTGGATGCACACTTTGCACTGCTGTCCCCCCAGCCTTCAGTTCCACAAGCCAAATTCCCTCTCACAAGATCAAGGAGGCCTGTGTTGCTAATGCTCATTGTAATGTTAGGTCTCTTCTCTATCCATGTATTTTCCATTCCCTTCTTAAGTGTTTGAACTATGCAGAGAAAAGAAAAATCAACACCTTCAAGTTGGCGGTCATCGTATTGTATCTTTGTAGGGATAGCACCTCTTCTGTGACCCCCACATCTCCACTCTCCTCCTGACTTCCTTTCTGCCTCCAAGCGTTCCCTCTGTTTCAAGTAGCAAAAAAATTTAATCTGGTTCATATGACCAGGCAGCAGGAAAACTTCTCTAGGAGAAAAATATCCAGGCTCATCACTACACCTGCAAAAGAAGTGCCCATTGTCTGTGATAAAGCTCTGGAAGCCTGAGAACCTCAGGGAAGGAGGGGATTTCCAGAAGTCTTTTATAGGCTAACAATCAGAAGGGAAGAAGAAAACGCACGTAAATGATTCTTACTCAGCATATCATGTCTGTTCAAGGAAACTGTACGTTTTCCCCATTAATATTATAAGTAAATGAGTTTGTGGGCAAAGTATCAAGATGGGCATTTCTTTGTAATTAAATGTTTTATCCTAAAAATCTGTAGAACATTGCTTCCTATTCTATAACATAGAAGAGTATAGTTTGCATAAAAGTGGTTTATTCTACTTGGTGCTTAGATTATGTAAAATTTCTCCCAAGAACCTTCAAACCATAACTGACCCTCTGGAAAGTGTCCCCCTGCTTAATGTATGCCTTATTCCCCTGTAAGCCAACAATCACCGCCCGACCCTGGACAGGTCACCTCTGTGTTCAAAGCACAGAATGACCATATAAAATGAAGAACATCAATTTAAACACACACACATACAGGAGCTCAGAGTGGAAGAAAAGACAGAGTCCATGTGCCCCAGAAACTGTGCTAAACAAGAGAGCATGAGCAATAAGAGTCCAGACTTGAGAATTCTTATCCCGCCACATTTTCAAACAGATCAGCTCTTATTTTACCCATTGTACTTCTAATAATGCCTGATTCAGAAATATAGATTCACAGTTTGGGCAAGTTCATGGTTGTGAAGCATGGCTCTCCAGCTATCATCTGTGTAGCATTGGACAGCTCCTTTGTCCACTGTGGGTCTACGTCATAGGCTGTATAGATTTAACAGAATAATATTCATAATACTCTCACTGCAGTACCCAGCACATAATAATCGCTCAATAAATTGAGCTATCCTTATCTGAAAAAGATGTCATGAGTCAAAAGCAATGGAATTAACAACCTAAATCCCCAGTCCAATCCATTACTATAGACCTGGAGCCTAACTGGCTTTTAATTCTGTTCTTGTCCCTTAGGGTAACGGTTTGGCTGTCAACGGCCCCAACTGAACCTCTGACCCATTGGTATCAGGTGCGGTGCCTTCTTCAGACTCCTCTCTTTGCCAAGGAAGGGGAGACACTCTCAGGAAAAGTGCTGTTTGTAGCCAATAAACGGTAAGCAGGAAAGTACAGACACTGTCCCACCTCTGCCTCCCAGGCCCTGAGGCTATGAGTAGGGGGAAGGCAGCAAGCCCCTGAGACTTCAGCATCAGAAGTGGACAGCAGGCTTTGTAAAGGTGTGGCCCAGTTTGCACAGGTGTCCTCAGCTATGATGCCTCAGATGTCACCCTCACATTGAATGTGGAAGGAAGAGGAGCTTCAGATAACTCAATGTCAGTGTTCTCCATGAGGCCATGGAAGAAGGAAGGAAATCCATCAGCTCATGGGAGCTTGCCAGAGGCTTCAGTTATCAAGCACTTTACATCCCACCTCAGCTTCCAGGACTCCTTTACCTCTGTCTAGCCACACACTCCCTAATTTAGAATAGCAGAATTGATCTGTGCTGCAGGGGAAAGGCATTGCAGAGACAGTGTCAGAACTGGCTGCTTCCTTCTGCAATGAATTTCCATGATTTCTCTGCAGTGATTCCTTTATCTCCTTTTGAAAACACTTGCTCTCTTTCACTTGTTGGAGCTTCACCTGAGTGAGACAGAGGAGGGAGGAGTACCACAGTGCTTCACTGGCACTGGGACATCAAGGATACTCAGCAGTCCTGTCATTCAGCCTCTGCCCTTCTATCTCCCTCCCTCCCATCCCCCAGAACTTGAACACTCCAAGGGCTCACCACCTCACAAATGAACCCTTCAGTTATTAGAACACTCATTTCTGTCATTATTAAAACCTAATGTGCTCACATACACACTTAGAGCTATTAAACTTGGAGTTTGCTTATCTAAGTCTACCCACACTCGCACCCCTCACCTCACGCCCAGATATGGCTTATTGGTCTGCATCCTTTCAGGTGATTTTCTGTATAGATGTCAACAAGTACCATCATTTTAGGGTGTTTTGTTTGTTGTTTTTGTTGCTCTTTTTTTTTTTTTACAAGGCAGTCTATACTGCCAAGTTTTCATTTAGTAATAAACCCTGACTACAGATAATTTTGCTGTGCTCTTTTTAATAAATGCCTGATAGTTAAGTATGTATATATGATAGTATCTTCTTAAAAGTCCTTGGTCAGTGTTGTGTTTGCTTCTAAATTTTTATTTTGTCATTGAAAAGAATTCTTTACTAAATATCCTTGAACAATAGCCTGCATAGTGACATGAATATTTCCACATGAGATGGCTAGGAATAGTAACAGGAGCATCAAAGGGCCTGTACGTGTCACTGTCTGCTAGCTACTACGTCTAGTAGCTAGGATAACTTTTTTTTTAATATCAGAGATATCTAAAGTAGAAATCAATGATAGTTGATGACCATATGAGAAGTTACTTAGCTTTACTAACATTTAAGGAAATGCATCAAAACAACTAGATGTAAACTTGGAAAATTATTTGGGGATTGATGAGATTGGCAAAACAAACTAACAAACAAACAAAAAACACCAAAAAAATGTAGGGAAATGAATATGTTGCCTACCCTTGCTGGCACTGCCACTGTCTGAGATAGCAGACAGTGACACGTACAGGCCCTTTATCTTCATATAAATTCTATTCATTGACCTTAGCTGTGCTTCTGACTTCAAAAGAATGGCAGTTCAAATAATTCCCCCAGATACCCTCTAGGAGTTCCTAACTTCAGACTAACCCTCCCCAAAGCCTGTCTCCTCTAAGATTATTTTGAAATAATTTGAAATTCATAGCCTTCCCCTCTAGAAATATCCAGGATATCAGTGTCCCCTTCAAAATACTTCTCTGAAACTAAATATAGACCAGAACATACGTGTTTTATGCTGAGGGACAGCTGTTTTGAGTCTTCCCCCCCCCCTATTTTTTGTACAAGGCAACATTGTTTACCAGTTTTCTCACTTACCAGTGCATCTCAAAGATATTTTCATATCAGGACATTAAGATATGTCCTCTTCCTTCAGTTATTTTATGTCTGCATCATCACCTTCCTTCATAAAAGTTATATATAGTTTCCATCTATTAGTAAATTTTGCTGTACATTTCTGCTTTTCTTCTAATAGTGTCCTTGTATTGATGTCCTGGTGTTTATCAACCAATCAGTGGGTGATAAATTCCTACCAAGCAGTTTTGGAGAGTCTTCATAATGTTTTGCAAACTCTCTCCTGTGCATCATTCTGCTTCCCACAAATCACACTCTCCCCTTCTGCTTTAGGTTGCTCCAGCATGTTCCAGCTGCAGGGGCACTTCTGCCCCTGTAGCCGAGCTCACCCAGTGCCTACACAGGCTGTGACAGCCACCCTGTTGAACCGCTTGCATTTCAGAAAATGCCCCTCACTTTAGGTAGCACTTTCTGGGCTCCGCTCCCCTGGGCTTTGCACGTCTCTACTTCTCCCCATGCGGCTTCCAACCAATCTCATGTGCTTTCGCAGACCATCCATGTAAGTTAGAGACAGCAGATTTATTTTTCTCCTGATTTTGCAGAACATGAGGTCTATGGTCTGCAGTGTCTGTTTTCCTTGCTTTTGGATGACTTCCAGGAGGAAAAATGGAAAATGCTGACTTGTGTCATGTTCATCCAGGAAGCTACCACTTTCTTCCTCATAAACCATCTGTTTAATGACCAGTTCTAAAAAAGAAAAAAAGTGCTAAGGAGCAATAGCCCACATCTGCCTGATGTTTTTGAATGTTGCCTTTTCTGCTTTTTGCAAACCAGCATAACATTTCTTTGTTTTCTAATAATTTTATTTTAAGGTACCTTAGAAAGTAATAGGTGCGTGAATCTTATTTTTCCTTTACTTCTTCTGAACTATCTTGAGTTTCATCTTATCAGTCATATTTTCCTACCCTTCTGTCTGTCGTTCCTCTAATCGCTAAAAAGGAAGCAAACTGTTACCTCTCCTGCTCCTGCTTATGATCCCACGGGTTCCTGCCGCCCTCTGCCTTCATTATACACCAGTGTTGTTTGGCTATCATTATCCTGAGTGTGAGCATCTTATATAGAGAGCCCAAGTCTTACTGGCCCGTGGATCTCTTCTCACTTAATATTGTTCAGCAACTCAGCAGTGTGGTAGAATGACTAAGTGGAGGACGGAGGCATGAGTGAATGAATGATCCCTTTTTTGTTAAGGACTAGTTTGGCAGATTGAAAGAAGAAATCGGCGAAGGGTACAGAAGGAATAAAGGGAGGAAGAAATGAACAAGGTCTGTATGTCAGAGTAGCATCCTTCGGTACAGACAGGAGACCAGAATTGGGTTCTAATGTACACTGGTTTGGCACCTGTCTCTTCTGTGCACTGGTTGGTGCTTGAATGATCTCGGGCATGCTAATGAATCTCTCTTGCTCCTCATTTTGCTCACTTCATCATCTGTAAAGTAAAAATTTATAGTGATTGTCTCACTAGGATTTTGCAAATATTAAGAGAACATAGGATAGTAAATAGTACAGAATAGGTGACACTAAAACTTAATTCCATTTCTCTTTCTTGTGCTCATATCTCATCAGTCATGTGTCTTAAAATTCTGATTTTTAAAACAAAACCTATTTTTGTTCCCTGAAAAAAGAAAATAAAATTCTGATTTCACTTGGTATTTTCTGTAAACCTCAGAGCTTTTTGAAGGTCAATGTTTCATGCTCTTTTATTTTTTTTCCAGATAGGTACAACCTCTTTGTTCTGCCTTGGATAGGATCTTCCCCTTCCTTATTGTCAAATGTTCTTTGCAACTCTGACCTCCTGGGAGAACTCCCTGTGCAACCACACAGGTGTGACAATCACTGCCCTTTCCTTCCCTGCCAGGATCATGTGTGGTCGTATAGTTAGCACTTTTTTTTTTTTTTGACAGCCTCCCATCATTCTCAGACTGTCATTCATTTTATTACTCCAACAATAAAATAGAAGTTATCGTTTTCATGAACTTTGTGAAATTTATATCCCTAAAGTTCACAGAAGTGGTCTCCAAGCCTTTTTGATCATGTACATCTTCCCTAAAGTTCACAGAAGTGGTCTCCAAGCCTTTTTGATCATGTGCATCTATGAGTAAGAACATTTTGTCTTGTGTCCCCCAAGTAGACTAACATTGATCTTTTAATTATATTCCTGCCCTAGTGTAATAACAATAACAATAATAGAAAGCACAAAACTAAGTTCTTGCTGCTATACCTTACTGTATACTCTATATAATCTCTTTATGTATGCACATTTCTGTGGATTTATACATGTCTGATATTTATGTAATCTATATTTTATATGACATGAAAATAGATATAAAAAGTCATTGAAAAAATATATAGGCTGGTTATTGAATCTTGCTCAACCACTTTTCCTGTGCTATGAAACATAATTTATATTAACCTAGTTCCTTATACTATGTTTTGAAACACAACTTAAAATTTGGGGATTCCCATGAAGGTCTGTGCCCCGGATTGTCAGGGGACTTGGTTTACAGAGAGTTTGATGAGCTTTGTGTTTTATAAAAGTAGGAAAAGTGCTGATTAAAGAACTTAAGTTTGGGGAGCTTCAAGTTCTGATGCTAATAGTCATCATCAAAATGGTATGTCTTGAATGTCCCCAAGAGAAACTCTCTCAGCAGCTATATATTTGAACAGCTGCATCAAAAGGAATTCTAGAGAGAAGCTGTTGTGCGTGATTTCATGAAGTAACAGTGGGTGCTGGTGCAGCTTTCTGGGAGCATTTCTTCATGTTACCTTGC
>NW_004567107.1:41258961-41396320 GCF_000260355.1 Condylura cristata | reverse complement strand
CAGGTGCTCATCACCTGGCTGGTGTTTACTCACTAATGTTGTACCATATTAGTTAAGGTATAATCAGAGTCTTACGTTTGCAAAACCTGAGGAACTTAGTTAACATAGAGAATATCTTCACTCTTCATTGGTGCTTAGAACTCAGCATTTACTTAGTGAGTAACTGGTGTTTAATTTACATCTGGCCAATAGCTGTGTTCATTTCCTAGGCTTCTGTAACCACCCTACCGTAGCCTGAGTGACTCCTGTCACAGTTTTGGGGCCTTGAAGGCCGAAATCCAGGCATCAGCATAGTCACCTTGCCTCTGGTAACTCCAGGACAGAAGTGCTCCTTTGTCTTTCAGCTTCCGAAATCCTTGATGGACTTGTAGCTGCATCTGTCTAGTCTCTGCCTCTGTCTCTACTTGTATTTATTTCCTATCGGGGTACCAGTTCTTGTATTTGGGGCTCACCCTATTGGATGTGACCTTATGGTACCCAGGTTTAGACTGGAGCATATATTTAACAGCACACAGTTAAATCCTCCACACCAACTAACTAAAAATGTCTAAAATACTCACTTACATTTTCTTCTACACCCCATTAATTGCCTGACCCCTCTGGGCACACTTAAACTATTTGAAAAATGTTAATCTAGCCTCCACACCTGCCGAGATTCTTACTCCTTCCTTTATCTTACAGGGAATCCTCAGTGACTTGAGCCAATTTTCCTATCTTCCTGCCACTTCTGCTTCTCCATCCCGTTCTTCCTTGGTGATCAGCACTAAGCCAATCCCACTGTTGCATCTTCTGTTTCCTAAAAAATGAAATTGTCATTAATTACCACATTCTCCAGTAAGACATACCCTACATATGTTTTTTCTAACTGTCTAATTCTTTAATATTATAAAAGAATTATTGGTAGAATGATTCTATATTTAACTTTGAAACTAAGATACATCCCCAGTATGTCATCTGTTCTCTCAGTCAGAGTTTAAGTGACTAAGTCTAAGATTTCAGTTAGTTTTTAATACACATCGCTAAATAACTGGTTCCCCAAACATTAGCAGTTATTTAAGGTCCTGTAGACACAGGCTTGGAACATCATCCCTTATTGCTTGCTTTATGATCACTGCACATTCTTTATTGGATTTGAAGTTGGCATCCTGGGTCTCTTGGCACTAGCATGATGCTATTCCTGGAATAGAAAAGTGCCTTGTTCTCTGAGAATTTTAAGTTAGGACACACTCTCCCTAGGTGAGAAGAATCACTATCAGCAGAGTGAACTTAATTACGCCCTTCCCTTATCCCCAGCTACTTCACATACACACACACCCAAATCTCGGCTTTTCACTGAGCAAACATCCATGTCATGACATGAAGCTCGTTTTTGCCTTCCAATAGGGAAAATAGGATTTTGATGAGCTGAACGAACAGCAGGTTGTGAAAAATGAGTGGAAAGTGACAGTGTGATCATATCTAGTATTCAGAGAAAGACTTGCCAACCACCCTATAGCAAGAACTTACTAACTTTTCTCCCTAAACACAACACTGTTTAGGGAGAAACACTGTTGTGAGTTTTTTCTCCCTAAACACAACACTGTTTAGGGAGAAACACTGTTATGAGTTTTTTGTTTGTTTGTTTCTGAACAATAATAATAGCACCTTTTATTCAGCATGAGAGCTTACACCCAAAATTGAATTGGTTATTCGTGTATCTCGTTTTGACTCAATTTTTATTGATTTTTTTCAGTTGTGTACATGCTGTGTGATTTGGGGAGAATTTTAAGTTAGGAAACACTCTCACCCCTCCATATGTGCGCATGCCTCACTCAGTCTTCACCGAAGCTTTCGTGCCAAAGTCTGGTCCCCTTCCATCTTTCTCCTCCCCAGTTCCCACTGGCAGAGTCTAAGAATTATTTTTGCTGCACTTGACCAATTTATTCTCTTTGGTTATTTTTATTCCACAAATGAGCAAATTCGTCTGGTAACTGTCTCTCACTTTCTGACTTATTTCATATAGCATTACCACATCAAGATCCATCAATGTTGTCCCCAAAGACACCATTTCATCATTTTTAAGAGCTGAGTTTATTCCATTGAGTATATACTCCACAGCGTCTTTATCCTGCCCTCTGTCTTTGGACAGTTAGGTTGATTCTGTGACCTGGTTGTTGTGAATCATGTTGCCATGAACATAGGGGGATTTAAACCTTTTCATATTTGAGTGGGCATATTCTTTAGGTAAATACCTAGCAGAGGTATTGCTAGCTCGTGTGATATTTTCATTTTTAAGGACTCTTCATACCATTTTACATGGAGGCTACACAATATTATATCCTTACTAACATTTGTTGCTTCCAATCCCTTGGAGATTGTCCATTCTCACTATATGAGAAGATACTTCAAGCTATCTGCATGTCTTTTTTGATATAAAGTCTGTTTAAGTCTTTTGCTCTTGTTTTTGATTGGGTCGTTTGGGTTTTGTGTTGTTGGATTGCATGTGTTCTTCATATATTTTGGAAATTAATCCCTAGTTAGAAGTGTGATGTGCAAACATCTTCACCCAGTGCATAGCCTGCCTATTTGCTCTGATGGTGTTTTCTTTCAAGGTACAAATGCTTTTTACTTGACATAGTCCCACTTGTTTATTTTTGCTCTTGTTTCCCTTGTCATTGTAGTTATATCCCTAAATACATGTCTATGTTGGCGTCCTGGAGTATATTTAAATATTTTATAGCTCCAGCTCTTCTATTCAAGTCTCTTGTCCATTTTGAATTAATTTTGGTGTATGATCATTTCTAATGCACTCAGTTTCAATGCCTCGTTCTGCTGTCTACCTTTGAATAGCACAAAGACAATAAACAATGGCATTTATATATAATGGAAGAAAAAGTTTAAAACAAAGAGCTCCGTGTCAATTAAGTGAGTTGAAATAAGATCAAAAGACATAATCTTCATTTTTTTGTAATGAGTGGCATTTTTCCCCTTCTCTGTTGGGCCCAGTAAAAGCTAGCATTTCAGTTACTTGTTTTATTCAATCTGAACTTACATTTAAGCCTGCCCAAGCCACTACTAGCAATTACAGAGTGGGATTAGGAGTAGAGAAATCTGTGTTACACCCTATTTCTGGAACTTTAAAAAAAGAAGCCTAGAAAAACAAAGTAAGTCAAATGAAAATAATCAACATGATTTTAAGCCTCAAATTCAAATGTTAAATTGTAGTAAAATAATAGTTAAATGTAGTAAAATTAATACTTTTGTACTTGTAGGTGAGGAAGTACTTTGGTATACTTTCTAGAAGACATTTTCGAAATAGGTACTGAGAAATTTAAATATAGCTGTGCCCTTTAACCCAGTAAGTCTACTGCAGAGTTTATGCTAAGGGCATAGTCACAAATAGGATATACATATGTGTTAAAAGAATGCCCTTTGCAGCTGACTTTCATAAAACTAGATTTATGTTATATTAAGTAATGTTATAAAAAATTATTTAGCAGTGGGGAATTATTAAATAATTGCTATATCCTATTGAAAACTATATTTTTAATAGTTATGATACAGTATAACACCGCTAGTGCTAACTAAAATAAGGATATATAAAAAGATTTTGTTAAAGAATTATATCTATAAATAAAGGGAAAGAACATAGAAGAAAAATGCTCTAAAATATTTGCGGAAAGAATCTTTGCTAGTGGCATTATGAATTATTTATTTTTCCTTATTTTACAACCTTTCCTTAGTGAATATGCAACATTTTTATAACCAGCAGGAATACATTTTTGAGGCAATGTTGAATACCCTCATCAGGCATTACCACCTTAATCCATTGTGCCTCCTTCCCCTTTCCCCTTTCCTATCCCCTCCCCACCCTGGTTCCTCAGTTCTGTGGCCAGCTATCAAAGGTCAGTGTTTAAAATAGTCTTTATTTCTTAATTACTTATATGCCACATGATAGTGACACATATGGTATTAATCTCCCTTATTTTGACTTCATATAACATTAGCCCTTTCAGCTCCATCCACGTTGCTACAAATGGCATGAGGTTACTATTTTTGATAAGTGTTTAATACTCCATTGTATCAATATTCCACCCCAGACATCTACTGAAAGAAGTTAGAAAAACTAATTTGAAAGGAAAAGGAAACATGTGCACCCATACCAATTGCAGTGCAGTTAACTGTAGAAAATTATGAAAACAAACCAGATGGTCCACAACATTTGAGTGGATCAAGAAGATGCGGTATATATTATATACTATTTTTTTTTTTCCTACCATACAGGCAGAGCTATGACATTCAGATTGTGGCACTGGTTAACCAGTCGGGTTTCAGATCTGGGAACATCCTCGATTTAAAGAATCCTTTTTTTAGGTAAGAGATATTCTTATTGATTTTCATGTATATAAATCTCTGCTGACCACCTGACAAGAAGGAAAGATTCAGAATATTTCCACCTTTTCTAAGATGAAAAAAAAGAGAGATGATACTTTGCTAAGGAGACTTGGATCCTGATGGAATTGGTTTCTTTGCATTCCCTTAAACAGAATTCAACATGCATAACCTGATATTGAAACAGTGGGTACTGGACAGTCCTACAAAGTGAATTTCCATTCCAACTAAGCTATAACAGTTGTGTGACCTCAGGCAAAGTCACTTTCCTTCTGGCATTTGGTTTTCTCACCTGTAAGATGTGGTGTTTGAAGATGACCTCCTGTCACCTTCTTTCACAAAGGAATGATTTTATGTATCAGTTACTGTAATACATCTAAACCATGAATCCACTAAAGTACATTTTTGAGATGTGTAGATCATGTTGACATACCTTCATCATGAGGACATACCTCTCTTGAGAAGCTATGCAGATATTTTCTGATACAAAACCCTGCCCCAATGAGATGGATACAGCATCTGTTTCTGGAAAACTGCCCATCCTTACACCTAGTCAGTATGAGGCAAATAAAAATACGTATGAAATCAACCATACAAATAAAACTTCTGGACACTGTCACTCTTGAGTTCCTTATTAAAAAAGACTTTCCTCATAAGATAATGTCTCCTCAAGGCTTTTTTTCAAAGCCTCCTATCTATTCACATTAAAAAGCTCACAGAGAAGAGCAAACACAGGCAACCAAACCAAGAATTCTTTGGCAGAATTTGGGAAAATTGTATTTGACATTAAAGAAAAGGAGGAGAAAACAGACAAAGCTGTAACTATGTATCTTTTGTGTAAGTTTTTCTGCCTGTTTAGAATCTTTGAAATACATTGCCAATTAGGGAAATAGTTCTCATTTTTAGTTCTGAGAAAAGGAAGGAATTTTCACTCCCATCCCTCCTTTACTGGATCAGGCCATGTAAAGCAAATGAGGTTCTGATCTCATTAAAAACAGGCTGACTGTTCACTCACTCTGGTTAACATGCTTAGGCCTCAGTTTTCTCATCTTCAAAATGAAATAAACAACACATACCTCACCGGGAGTAGTCAGGCATTTCTATGTCATGTCCAAGGACCTAACAGTTTACGTAACTAGTGCTCAATAAATGCTGCTTCCTTCTTCCCGCCCACTTCGTGCTGTCCCCACTTACTCTCTCAATAAGTAGATAATGATCTGTGGGTCATCCTAAACAGAATCATTTGGATTTTTAGACCAAAAATGCTTGGGGAGAGAGAACAAAGCTTTCATTTTTCATATGCAAAAACAAATTAACTAGTAACGCTTAAATCCCACTTCACTTTATGAGGACAAAATCTTCACCAGAAAACCACCCAGAGAGGTCTTTGGCCTTTGCCTTAACCAACCCCCGTTTCCCATGAAGCAAAACACAGTGACCACAGAGATAGAGGGAGAAAGGTCTGGTGCTGGTTCACATGGCCATCATGAGCCCTGTCAAAACAGCAAGGCCATTAAGTGAGGGTAGATGCTTTTAATCCCGTTTCTCAGCAGCATAACTGACTGACATATTTAACTAAGCAGATGAGAGTGGTCAAAAATGTGTCTCCCTCGGAATTCTAGATCTTAGTTATGTTTCTTGATCATCTCTTTCCTGAGGTCTACCCCACAGTTTCCTCAATGCAGATGGGAGTTAAATTACAGAATCTTTAAAGATTGCTTAGCATATAGTAGATGCTCAGTTAAGGTGTTCAATAATTCTCTTTCTTCTGATATTCACTTCCAATTTGCTATGGCATAAAATTGTAGCAAACATAAAAGGTGTGTGTGTGTGTGTGTGTGTGTGTGTTGCAGAAAACTGATAGCAGTGCATTCACTGACCATAGGAACCAAGGTATTTGCATAGTAAAATAAAATCTACAAAAGTCATGCATCGCTTAGACACTGATAACGTTCTGAAAAAAATGCATCACAGGCTTAGGAGAGTGCATCATTGTGTGAACATCATAGTGTCGTTACATGAACCCATATGCCATAGCCTACTACACACCTGTGAGAGAGGGCTTCAGGGTGAGACAACCTTTTTCAGGTAATAGAATGTTTCTCCATCTTGATTGTAGAGATAGCAGTACACACTTTATGAAAAGTTGCAAAACTGTACTCTAGACAAGATAAGTTTTACTGTATGTAAAACAATATGTTAAATATATAAAAAGTTGTCAAAATAAGAAATGAACGAAGGCATAGCGACTGTGATATGCTAGACAGGGACAAGACCAGGGCTGGTGATGCATGTTATTTACTTTGAGTGGTGTAGAATGCCTCTCCAAAGAGAGTGGAGAGAGATGTAAATGTCAGAAAGGAACTATACAGGCAGATATGTAAGCAGAATCTTCTACAAGAGAACAGCAAGGGCCAAGACCTGAGGCCAAGTGAGCCTATTGGTAGCATGAAGAGAGAGAAGTAAGTCAGTGGTTAGTCTTTGCTATAAATCTATTTTTTAAAAAAAGTTATTTCAGTAAACAAAAAAAATCTCCATCATCATCTCAGATCTGAATTTAGGCTATGTATAATCAAACTTACTAAATATAACAGGTAAATATAGATCTAAGGCTGCCGGAGAAGGACATAGAAGTGGGGAGTGAAGTGGGGGTGGGGCGGAGGAGGGAAGGAGATGTGTGAACTAAAGCCAGTTTGCCTCTAGCTCTGGATGTGGGTAGAACCTAATTATGTTGGTGTCATAGAATCATCTTCTCTGTTTTAGGTTTGCTTAGAAGATAGTGACAAGCAAGCCAAAGCAATACATAAAATGAAGGCCTGAGAAGTCTCTTGAAATTCAAGTTCATACTTCATGCTCCAAATATGCATTTTTATTTTTGCAAAGATGTTTTATTTAAATTTTTTATTTTCTAACTCTAAGATGTGCATTATGATTTTATTGACAAATCTCTCCATGCTTCTTGGACTGGCTCTTTACAGTTTTCTGCATATAGTTAAAAATAGCTAATTTTTTAAATGTTTGATTCCTCTCAGTTTCACTATTACAACTAAAGTAAGAAGCATTGCTTAAATTTTTGAAGATTTTAGAAAAGAAACTTAAGAAAACCCTACCTCATGTGTATAAGCATGTGTATGTATGATGTGACATAAGGGCATGTTAGGAGTGATCATTTATTTGCAATTTTAATGACTTTCTTTGCAAATACTTTTTAACAAATCAACTACTACTTCTTATCTCAGCAGTGTGTTACAAAGATTACCTTATTCATGTAATAGAGTAATAGAATGCCAGGAATGTTCTTCATTGGCAATATTTGATGACTCTATATATAAAGGAAGGAAAAGCGGACCCTTTGTCAGTTCTCTCAGGTTTACAATAAAAATGCCAGTGAAGCCTCTCTTTTACTTTAAGACATTTGTTATATGTCACACGTCAACTGGTGATGAAAGATGATCTTTCCAAAGAGCAGGTTTTCCCTTGGCCCAAACAAACCTCATAAAAATGGATGTCACATCAGGGAGACAATTTATTGAAGCCCAACAGTCAACCTGCTCACTTGTGGGGGAAACTGGAATAAACAGCAACTGCCTATTCTCATCATCCAGTCAGTCACCTGCGGCTTTCAGCTTTCTACCCTGGTACTTTCATTCATTCAGCCACTCAATTTGAAACTGCCTCCCCCTTCTTTGCATTCCAGCAGTCTTATTCTCAACACTGCATGCAGGGCGCCACTCCATAGCACCTCACCAGCTTGCCTGGGTAACAGCCTCCCATTCCCGCTAGAAGTGCCCTTCCCCATCTTTGCAAGCCTCCTGTCCCTCCTCTTCCTAATGCTCTCGCAGCATTTTATCACTTCGTATCCTAAATGTGCACATATATTTCTCCCCCATTGGCTATTTAGATGTGAGTTTGATTCATTTTTTAATTTCTTATGATGCATAAAAGTAAACCTGAGGCCTGGAAGATGCTCAATAAATGCACATTAATTAAATGTATCACGAAGTTAAGAGGAACTACAATTATGGACTCAAGCTTAACAGTGACCTATTTACCTTTTAGTCACATTAGATGGAGTCTGTAAATGATACCAAAACAACATGACTGCCACCACTGCCATAAGCCACACCCAGGACAGGCACACCTACTCAGCACTCTGGGGCCCTTCAGAGTGTGTCCTGTAGGACGCCTTTGTCAGACGATAGAAGTGACACGAGTTGAAACCTACTCCTTTTAATGATTCCCTAAAAATGATATTAGTTCTCAATCTGTGAACAGTCCCAAAGATCTGTGATGTTTATGAATTTATAGCTTGCTGGAGCACAAATTTGATACAGATAACTGCTGCAAGCAGGTGTGGAGGAGTGTCTCTGTCAGTTATTCAGAGGCTCCAGCTCTCGGTAATCAATAACCCTCCTGATGGAGACCTTAGCAATGGTTTTTCATCTTCATCTTAATTTTGGCAGTTAAAGTGCAATCTTAGTAACTGGGTAAATTCTCAGTAGTGTTCTTTTTATTTTTAAAAAGATTTATTTGGCCCTCCCTGGTGGTGCAGCGGGTTAAAGCACTGCACTGAGAATCTAAAGCCGCTTCCGCATGAGTTCGATCCCCGCCTGCCCCGGAGGTGACCACATGGCGTGGCAGACCTCTCCTGACCCGCCCGCTGCTCCCCTCAGCAGTGTGCTTCGTCGATCTGCCTGTTCTGTTCCCCACTCTGTCTCTGGTGAAGCCTCTCGCCGCTCCTGAACCTCTGGCCTATACCCCAGTTCTGTATGCACAAATAAATAAATCTTAAAAAAAAAAAATAATAATAATAATAATAATAATAATAAAAAGATTTATTTATGCATACAGAACTGGGGCACAAGCCAGAGGTGCAGGGGTGATGAGAGGACTCACTAGAGACAGAGTGGGGAGCAGAACAGGCAGATCAACGCAGTACACTGCTGAGGGGAGCAGCGGGCGGGTCAGGAGAGGTCTGCCACACCATGTGGATCACTTCCCGGGCTGGGGGTCAAACTTACACTGAAGTGGCTGTGGCTGGCTTGAAGTGCTGTGTCCTAACCCGTTGCACCTTTGGAGAGGTCCCCAGTGTTGCTGTTTAAATAACATAATATAAAATGGGGTAGAGTTTTCTTTAATGGAGGAATGTAACAACTTTACTACTTATTCAGTCCTGTATCTATAGAATAAGAATCAAAAGGGATTGCACAATGTTAACTTATTGTGTTTTGTGGGAAAATTACATTACCATAGTAATTGCAAATTTGAAAGGAGTCTCATGGCATGCTCCTTGTGAATACCAACAGTAGATTCTGAATTTAGGAATATCTTGGAAATGAGTCCTTCATGAAACCATCTCATCATAATTATGACAAGCCTGAGACCCTGAGGACTCATAGTATGTTGGGCAAGAATTGATGTCAGAAACCAGGACTAGTGTTAGACTTCGAGTTGTACAAATTGAGGAGTTCAGGACACAGAGCAGAAGTCACTATGGAGGTTAAAGTGTTCCTTTGACTACAAGTAACAAAAGACCATGACTGAATATATATTAAAATAATGAAATTGGTGTCAAGTAAAAGATGTCCCCAATAGAATCAATTCCTGGGTTGAAGGTTCAGTGATCCAAAGATTTCTTCTCTCCTTTTGCTCTGACATCCTTCCCCATAGACCAGTCCCCTTCAAAGGCAAGGTATCCATGGAAGTTATAGGAGTCACATCTAGGCATACCAGTGTCTGGAGTCATAAGACAAGGTTTTCACTTTGGATGTCTTAAAATAATAATAACGATTAATGTGTTTTCAGTATTATTATGTCCCACACGCTATTCTAAGTGCTTTACAAATGTTAACTACTTTAACTCCTTAAAACAGCCCTTTTAAGTATGTATTATTATTAATTATACTTAACAGATGATGAAATAAGGCCAGGAAGGTTAAGGACCTCTCCCAAGGACAGTAAGCAAGACGTGGAACCAGGTAATCAGCCCACTCTAGGAAGGATCTGTGCCCTTGGCCACAAAGGTCTCTCAAAGAAATCTTTTCAGAAGCAACCTAGAGAATTGGCATGATTCACTGACTAGAAATGAGTCACGTGCCCACTTCTGAACTGTTCACTTATGGGTGGAGCAAGATCTATGACTGAGCTGGAGATAGATTCATCTTTCCTAAAAGGTAGACCCTGGGGAAAAGTAGGGATTTTTTTCAAAAGAAGGAGTGGGCAAGACAAGGAACCAGTATCACCTGCTCTGATACTACATACACCCAGCTTCATTGCTATGAGCATTTCCTCACTTTCACAATGTGAAATAGGTCATTACCCTTAGTGACCCATGCATGTCTCCCTACCTCTCCACAGTTACTATAGGCACACCAGAGTCAGGAACAAATGTCACAAATTCGCACATTCCCTACCAGGTCTGCCATGGGACCTTGTACATAGAAAGTGTTCAAGAAACGTTTGTTCATTGTAATTGAATTTTTATTCTCAAGTCTTCTTAATTGGAGAGGTCAACAGTTGGCCATGCTCAAGGCAGGCAGATAATGCATTTTCACATTGATCTAACAATCAAATGAATTCTGAGAAACTTCTATTGCCGTGCAAAATAGCATTAAATCACACATTAACATAGGTCAATGCAAAAGTCCAGCTTATTAAATTGTTAGTGTCTTGCACTCAGTACCCTTGGAGGTAACATTAATGTCACATTCTTACTATGACTTGACATTTTCACTATATTTAAGTAAATACACCAGAGAGCCATAAGTCAGCAGGCTACATTGACTTCACTACCCAGTGCAAAAAGAAGAGACTGCCTGGGTGATGTCAGTCTGCCCTTTCGTCAGACTATCATCCCAACCCACAGTGGATAGGCAGAGTCCCACAAAATTGTAACCTCCCAGTACCCACATTGGAAATGAGTGAGAAGGCCTCACACATTTGCCCACTGAACTCAGTCCCCAAGTGGGGACAGGCAGGCAATGCAGTTAGATATGCATGTTAGGCATTGCAGAATCTGGAGATGGGAATTGTAGAGTAAGGGAATTGACAAGTGGCTATTAAATCACAGATCTGAATGAGATCCCTTGGAGCATAGTGAAGCAGAGAGGAGAGGGGAAGAGACAGGAAGGAAGAAACCAAGAGCAGAGAAGTCTGTCATTTCCAAACTGGAGAGAACAGAAAATGGTCTGCAAGAAAGATGAGTAGTTTGCTCTGTGAAGTAAGAGGAATGTGGTAGGACAGACTAAAGACAAAATTGCTTCAAGGAGGAGGGGTGAATGACTTGTGTTAAATGGAGTCAAATGTGATTACAAACAGGTACTTGGCCATTGGAATAAGTAACATGGAAGTGATAAGAGCAATGAGGAGTGAAGGGATAATGATAAAATGGAGAAAATGTATCTAGGTTACTCCACGAAGTTTTGATGTGAAGAATGGCAGAAAAATGAAGTGGGAATTGGGTCTCTGGATTTGACTCACTGTCTGACAAAAGGTATAACTCCTGACTCCCTCCAGCTTTGCTTGACTTGGGCCCCGAACTGGTGTAGATCACAAGTGTCTGGACTCCTTTCCCAAATCTTCATCCCAGCCTGGGAAGTTGCAGCTCTCCACCAGAACATGCCAAGAACAAGCATCTGCTGCCAGGATCTCCATTCACAGTAAGAGTAAACCACATACCCAGGACATATCTGGACAAAAAAATAAAGAAAAATTCAGTATTCCCAAGATAAGAAAAAGGCTCTTTAAATTTAGTGTTTAAATTGTCAATATATTCCCATGGTTCAAGATTCAAAAAGGCCAAAAGGATACACAATGAAGAAGTTTCCATCTGACCCGTCTCCACCCCCTCCCCACTTCACATCTCAAAGTAAACTCACATTATGTATTCCTTGTCTAGTCTTCTAAATGCATGTTTAAGTACATATCCCTTCTTCCCTCTCTCCACCCATTGGCAGAAGTGCTATTATGCCAAAAGCAGTTGTTTACTAGGTGATAGGCATGACTAATGACATTTAAATTGAGTTCTAACTGTCTCAGAGTGTCCATGGAAGGTTGTGGACCTGTGAGGAGACAGAAGGTTCCTGGAGATCAGGAACAGCAAGTGAGGCGAGGCTTCCTTACACAGGTTCCCAGGGACCACAGGAACCCTGTCATCACAGATGTGTTTATGCCGTCACCCCACCCACCACCCTCCAACACTTCGGGGGAAGGCTCAACCCTCCTGCCAGCACACCCACAGGGATCCTCGGCTGGCTCTCGCTGAAGTCAGCGGCTGCCAGGATCACCACCTGTCCACTGTCAAATCTGGCCTAGTATTGCACATGCCTCTCTCTCGGTGGGACATCCTCACCATGCTCCCATCGGGGTTTATTGTGGTCCCAGGTCTCTGTGCTCTGGTTTGAAGTCCCACTACCAGCTGCATGACTGAGCCTCTCTCCTCATAGGGACCATGTGCCTCCTGAATGTGAACAATTCTAATGTAAAAATCAAATAGGATCCAGTTTTTAAAAATTACCATCTGATGGCATGCCAAGTGAGTAAATGAAGCTCATTTTCAAGTGATCCCCAGCTGTCATAACAGCACTGAGCCCGAATGGTTCCGCCATCACACAGGCAAGGAGGACAGTTTTATTGCATATTTGACCTGCTAACAGGAATTGTGATTGGAAATCAACTTGAGATACTTAGAACAGCTACTTATAGTCACATTAATTAACATCTGTACATTGCTTTACTATGTATACAGTGCTTTTCTGAACACTGTCATAATATGCTAGGGAGTGATGGGAGCTCTTAAGAGAGAACAAAACTGAATGACTTTGCTGCTAATGCTTAGAAACAGGAAGAAAACAGACAGGTTCTTACAAAAGGGAACATCCAAAGCAGACCACAGAGTTAAACACAAAAATGTAAGCATACCAATGCCAAACTCAGAGAGGCTGAGATGAAAGCAGTGCCAATTTAAGGGAGATGTGGCCCTCCCTGGTGGCCCCAGGAGTTAAGTCTCAGCACTATGAAGCTATTGGCAGCCACGACAGCACAAGTTCGATCCCCAGCCAGGGAGGTAACCCACATGATGTGGCAGACCTCTCCTGACCCACCCACTGTTCCCTTCCACAGGGTATTTCAGTCAGTCTGCCCACTCTGCTCTAGTGAATCCTCTCACCCTCTGCATCTCTGGCTTGTACCCCAGTTCTTGTGTGCATAAATAACAAATGTTTAAATATAGATGTAGATGTGTATCTTTGATATAGATATGAGAGGCACCATGGCGCAGGTCAGCCAAGCTGAGGTCGGTAACCAAGTGTCGAAGATGGAGACTGTTGGACAACTGCCAGGTCAGGGTGCCGTGTGCTCCTTTATTATCCAGGTAACAGATAGCTTTGTATTAAAATATACAGCTGCAGATAAACCTGAAGAAAACAAGCCATCATTTTTAGCTTCTGTCCAGCCTTTTTATGGCCACATTTTTGGAGACAGTTGTCCAACAGCTGTCCCACTGATATCTCCTACCCACCCCCCTCAGCCCCCAAAGGCTGCTTCTTTCCCTGAAACAGCTAACTGGCTTGCTATTCAGCCTGCCCCATTTTCCATTGGTTTGGAAATAAACTTTTCTCTAGCTGATGATAACTCAGTAATTGAGCATAATTATTTTTTCTGGGAGAGTTGGTAGCTACCTTTTATATCCAATGCCAAATTGCACAATATATCAACATTAATTGTGAAAGAACTCCCCGTTAATATCTTGGCAATGCATGCCCAGCAAAACCATGATTCTCTACAGTGAGTAATTTTTATTTGCCAACTTTGAAAAGATATTTTCTTCATGGTGCTCTCCCCCAAAAGTGTGCCCCAAATGGCTCACACACACCTTACTGTGTCCACTCATCTTCACTTCATTTGCATATCAGGTTACTTTGCATACAGTCAGTACTTGATGCAGGTTCACTGAATGAAAGTTCTCTTTGTTGGAATGTGGTGAGGCTGCCAGTTTGTGCTGACTCTGTAGGGTGTTCCACACAGACGCCTCCTGTGTGATGTGCTCCCCTGATGAGAACTAATTCTCTCCCTTGGGAGTAAAGGTGTGAAAATGTGAAAGGATTAATTGTATGACTAAAAGGTGGTAAGTTGCACTGAGGCTTATGCTTAGGAATTATAATTTATTCCTGGGCTGCAGGACATTCCTACATCTAATCCTTCTCACCAGAAGCAAACACTCAGAATTTGTTCTTCTCTGACATTTCTCAAGACTCCCTCCTTCCAGAATTCCTATCCACTTTCTTGCACTTATTACCCATAGGCTACAAGTAAAAATTGTTCGAAGTTCTTGGAGCAAACCAAACTGAGACCATCCTGGCCAGCACACAAGGTGGAGGTGAGCTGTCCAGAATGAAAACCAGCATGGAAAAAGAATGGAAAAGTTGACAGTTTAGTACTGGCCTTGCCGTTCCAATCAGCATTTCTGAAACACACTGAAGGGGCTTTTTCTGAAAAGTTTTATCCTGGCCTGTTGATGACTGGAACAGCGATGGAATGCAGGAGACAGGAGAGGGAAATAAGAACAGAGGTTATATTAGTGGGAGGAAAAATTTTAGGTGGAAATAGTAACCATTCATTAACTTCTTTTTCCTGAGTGACAATTAAAGAGTATCTGTATCTGCCTATCTCTCCACCCATCCCATCCCTACCTTTTTTCAAAAGGATTTATGGTAGTTTCCAAGGAGAAACTATGTATAAACTCCAATTGGCATAATCGGGAAGAGAAAAAAAGGAACACAAGGATGGCAACAAAATAGAGCCCAAGGTGTGGCTGACCACATACCCTGTGGAGGCTGGGCCAGTGGGGCTCTGAGGAACTGCCAGGGGCAGCGAAAGACAGTGACACACACAGCTACAGAGAGCATCTTGCTAAACCCATGCTCGGCCTGTGACCCTTGTCTCCCTCTACAGATCTCTCTCTGGCTGCGTCTTGCGTGGACTTGGCACACCCGTGGTATTGGGATGGCCTCCGTGTGTACTGGGTGGCAGGGGAAGGCAGACTAAAAGCCTGAGTTTGTGTTGTTTGTGTTAAAACCCAAATGCAAATGCAGCTTCATTTGTACAAGGCAACTTAACAGGAAGAACCCACCCAACAATAGAAAATACTTTGTCAGAAGTCGTAAAGCAACAGTTTTTTCAGAGCTCAAAAATCAGCAAATTTTAAAGTTGGTTTTTTTAATTAAATAAGATTTAAAAGTGTGCTGACAGGGTCTGTGAGAGCCTTTCCTTATCTAACATCTCCCTCTGCTGACACTGCCAGCTTCTCACTTTTCTGTGACAGCCCAGCAGGGAAGGCCTTTGAAAGTGCCATGGCTATGAAATGCCTTTGAGTCCTCGCTCACAGATTGGAGGAGCATCGGGGGAAGATCATAGGTTCTGTTTGGGACTCTGAGAATTGGAGCCATCCAAGTTCAGTGGGCAGGAGTGTCTGTCTGCATGTCTGGAGCTCAGAAGAGAGGCCACCACCAAAGAGAATTGGCAGAGTGGTCGGCAGGAGTGGATGAAAGAGAAGAGGAGAGAGGGAGGAGAGTGCTCTCACCTCGAGGGCCTCTCAACATAAAGGCAGAGACTTGGTAACAAAAAGCATACATTCTGGCATTCATTCCTCTGAGGACCTTTTACAGCACTCCTGGGAGCCATCCAGCGTTTGTTGTTATAATCCCAATGTTGGGAAAGTCACTCCATTGTTGAGAATTATTTGGCAGACTTAATATTAGAAAAGCTTATGATCTAGAATCTGCTTGCCCACAATGTATACCTTTTTTTTTTTTTAATCATGCCACCATTTTGTGTGACACGGGCTCAGTCACTTCACTCATGTACTCAACAAATACTTCCCCAGGAGAATCCCAGAAGAAAAATTTTAGTATATGCCTAACTTATTTCAATATCTATTTCTTCCCCTCTCCCACTCACTACAGTCCCTTGAGATCAAAGACTGTATCTTAGCCCCCTCCCTGATTTCCTGACTACCAACATTTCAGAGAGGCTTTCTATATATTGTGTACTTTGTGGGTGTGATCCCTTTAGATATTGCAGCCAATGATGGCACTAAGGCACTACTATTATCCACATTTACAGATGAGGAGACTGAGGCTCAGAGCAGGAATGTTGTAGCTTCTGGCTCAGAACCCACATTTCTCTGATAGCAGAACTTGGGCACTTTAATCTATGTGCTGAACCTGTTTTGTCCCTACACAGCTTGTAGTACAGAAAATGCCCACAGTGACATACACTGGACTGAAATATAGTGACACCTACTTGAAAATAGATAAAGTGGAGTGATACAGATAAAGCTTCCAGGCTGATATGGCTGACTTCTTCCCCAGCATAGCTTTGCATCAGGCAGCTCCACTTCCCAGGCCTGTCCTGTCAGCATGGCAATCCCACGGGGAGCCCGCTGGTCCCACCCACCACACAGCCTCTCACCAGGCCTCTCCCTGCGTGGCCAGGTGGGACTCCCGCTGTCCACTGCTTTCAGCTCCGTTATTCTGGATTCCTTGAGAGGAAAACTGTGGTCTCCTGGCCATTTTTCAGATGTAATTGGCTTCCTGCTTACCTTATCTAAGTTACTTAACTCTGTTAGTCTCCAGTTTCTTTAAAAAGAGAATGAGCTCATGATAATGTTTGTGAGTTTAACTGGGAGTGTAAATTAAGTGCTTAGTACAGTGTCTGCCCCATCTCATTCCTACTCAGAAATGCAGCTGGTCCTTGAACAACACAGGTTTGAGTTGGGTTCACTTATATGTGGATTTTTTTTTTTTTTTAACCAGCCATTTCACAATTATAAATGAAACCAGCAACTGATGAACGTTGATTGGTTGATGCCTGGCTCTAGGTTGACTCCTGGCCCCAGGCACTAGGGCACCACCTATAAGTAATATGCAGATTTTCTACTGAGGATAAGGTTTGGGCACTGTGACAACTGTAGTAGCTATAGGCAGTCTATGATGGGAATTGAAAACTGATTACGGTTTTTACTTGGAGAAGACTAATTAGAGAAAATTGAGGCATCAAAGAAAGAAGTCATGAGTTTTAAGAGAACAGATTAAATGCAGCGTCATGGAAACCATGGAACGTGTAACTTTCAGTTCATATTTCCTAGTGATGTTTAAGAGTGTCTTGCAGTTGGCAGTTACAGGAGACTCTCTGTACAGAAGTAGGGATCAAGACAGAAGGCAGAGAAAGAGCAAGGTCTAAAGGAAATAATGGCAGTTTTTAATGGTTATTTGTCAAGTTAGCGGAAAGAAAAATTAGAGGGCAAGGCAAGGGTGATGGGTTTATGTCAAGTGGACAGTTGATAAGTGTAATATGGTCAGTGGCTGAAGGAACAGAGTGAAGATACTTAGGATTTGAGGAAATGATATTGGTGATTTTGACATTGTTGGGCCTATCACATTTAAATGCCTTTTTGGTAATTGTGATGGGAGAAAATCCAAAAATCTCTTAATAAAAGTTCTTTCCTCTGGCACACCTCTGGCTCTCCAAACTGCCGAACATCTGATTATCTCCATCCTGAGATCTCAAATAAGGTGTCAGTCAGTGAAGACCCAAAAAGACGAGTTTGGTGTTGGAAACGGCCCATCAAGAACTGGGAGATGCAGATGAGACTGAAAATTGAAGTCCGTTCAGGAGTATCTTGAAATTCTTACATTCAAATTGAGTGAGGCCAACTGAAAACCCGCTTCTCTGCACCTGCAGCCGCTGTCTGCCACAGAGCCCTCTCCACGAGCACTTTTGGCTAGGTAGGCAGAAGTAGCCGGAGCAATGCAGGGCAATGGTAAGTGCCAGCCCAACCAGTGACCACAGATCAGGGCTTTCTACATGTCCTTGGGCCTGGCGTCCCCCAGGGATCTGGCCAAAAGGCAGGTTCTGCTCAAATCCATGGGGCCTGGAAGGTGCTATTTTTAACAACTTCCTAAGTGGTGCTGGTGTTTACCCTGCTGGCACCTTCCTCTGGGTAGCAAGGTCGAGGCTTTTCTGACACTGGTCTGTCCACACCCACCATCATGATCTTTCGTAAACACTTGAGACTGTGTTGGTATCAGTTCAACTCCTGGACTGGTCTCCTCCCCTTTCAACCCCCCTTCAAAGTCCCTCCCCCCCACCCCACCCCCAGGAAAATACAGTAAATAGAAGAGCTGTTTATAATGCTAAGTTCACAGCTTAAAGGTATTTTATTTTTCTTTGTTTGCTTTGGGGGGAGTAGGGGAGATGTTTTTCTTCATTTCTGGATCCTGGATTCTTTGATATTTTTTCACCTTAATGGTTTGGCACAAACCCACTTTTGTTGACTTGGTATTTCCTCTGTGGATAAACTTTCTGGCTTTAGAAAAAGCCTCCTTTTCGGAGGCACTTACAACCTGCAGGATTTCCATTTAGCTTAATTGGCATATTTATGTATTGAAATGGGTGCCCAGAGGGCTTGGGCCACAGCATCTTTTGTATAAATCGAAAAAAATGAAATGAGCTGTTCTCACAGTTGTGTGCCCTTCAGTCATGGAGCGCAGTAAAAGGCTCATCATTTACAGGCTGCGAAAGCTAAGGAAGATCAATAGGCATAATGCAACCCGGAGTCATTTAGAAAAGCAAAACTCAGGATTTTCAAAGGCCAATTATTTCAGAAGCTTGGCCATTACTAATTCCCTGTTAAATCCCTCCCAGGCCTTCCTTCCCTGTGTTAAGGAATGGCCTTCTCAACTTCTGATGAATCGTTCTCCTAAGGTTAAGCCAGAGAGCGGTGTCCTGAGGGTCAGTCAATTTGTAAATTCTGAGGCCATGACAGTCCCTGGCCAGCCCCCTCCGGTCAAGACCCAGCTGTGGACTGTCACTGTTCAGATCACTTCTGAAGTGGGCTTTGGAGGCAAGTGTGGGAATTGATTCTTATTGGTTTAATATAGCTATGGTTAATGGCTTATAGATTTTTATATAGTCTGGCTCTGCTAGGCATGTCTATTAAGTCACTATTAAGGTTGACAGAGGAGTGAGAAGGTCAAAGGTGCTAGGACAAATGCTTGGCTATCCTCCAAGCCAGGCTGAGAAATGTCTCTTTAACAAGAGTTCTTATCATGTCCTGAAGATTGAGCAAGAAAGAGGGATGGTGGTTGTTGGCAGAACCTGGCCTCTGAGCTCAAGAATGCATTTCCCAAGAGGGGGAGAGTAGTGCAAATACCTTGCTGGGATGAGTTGAGGAACACAGATACAGTTGAGCCAGCTTCCCTGGGAGTTTTTAGCTTTTACCAAGATGGGCTCAGTGTGTGAAAAGGTGCTCCCATATAGGGTCTCCCTGGAACTGCAAGTGTGACCTTATTTGGAAAAGGATCTTGCAAATTTAATTGCCTCTAGACCTGACCTTCCTGGATTATCCAAGTGGCCTCTAAATCATAACAAGTTGTTCTTATAACAAGAGCAGAGAACACAAAGAAGAAAGGCTGTGTGAAAGAACAGATTGGAGTGAAGCATCTGCAAGGCCAGAATTGCCAAACATCACCCCAAATTCCAAGAAGAACCTAGACCAGAATTTCCCTGACAGCATCCAGATGGAACCCATCCTGCTGATAGGTTGATTTTGCACGTGTGGCCTCTAGAAAGGTGAGAGGACACATGCCTACTGCTTTAGGTCTGCGTTTGTTGAGATTAGTAGCCCATGGCTACTAATACAGTAACTGGCTCCCCAGGTGCTGGTTCCCACCTCTCAGAGCAACACCAGAGCAACTCGCGAACCAAGAGGAAAGGTGTGTGCTTGCTTAAAAAAAAATAAAATATAGAAACTATTGATACACAAGCTTGTGAGCTGTCCCTGAGGACTGAAGGTTGTCTTGTTTGTGGCAGCACACAGGGTGACGACGGCCAGAAGGGGAGCCAGAGGCAATAGTGAAAAGAGAAGTTGCAGGAGTCTGTTAAACTCTGCACTTGCCTCTCCCTCCATAACTTGGAGAAATCAGTGACTTGACTCTTTATTGCAACAATCTCTGCAGTTGCCAGATATTCTGTGTAACATGGATGTTGGCGGGGGGTAGGGGGACCTTGAGGCATAGGGCATTGATGGAAAGGAGGTACAGGACAGTCGTCTGAGGGTTCACTCTCTCTTCGACTGCAACTTTATTGCTTATACCCTAGAGAAGACTCCTTTCTCCACAGGGCTGCTCCTCAAGTTTGTGGTAAGTCACAAAGGTCCACATGGTTCTTTGGTGCCCAAGACTCTGCCACAGGGCTCCCTTCTCTCAAACTCAGCAGAACTCATCCAGATGTTCCCTTCAGATTCCACCCAAAACAGGACTGCTGGAACAGATGCTTAAAATATCCATGAAAATGCCTGTGAAAAAGGAAGTTACGTATATGAAACTAGAAGTCCAAAAAGAATCAGGTAAAAATTCTAATATTTTAAATAGAAAATATCCTATGAAGTGAATAATGGGGAAGAGATAGCTGATGAATGAATCTGTGATCTGGAAGATCGGTTGGTAACAAATAGACAATGAGCTGATAGCTTTCATGGATAAAAAAAACAAAAAGCAAAAACCTATGTAAATTGAAAATAAAACCCCTTAGCCCTCCAATTTTTAAATTTTCAAAGGATATGACCAAAGATAACCAATGAAAATCGAAAAAGCCAAGAAACATGAAAAAGTCAAGCCTGCTAGTAGTAAATAAAACAAAGCAATAAAAATACTGCCTTAAACTCAATTTGGAAAAGATGTACACCTTTGCAGTTCACCATTTCACTCGTCTCAACTTGCTGTGCTTGGAAGTACTGTGTTTCTCACAGGGGAGGGCTGTGGTACCCTGTCGCACCCTGCGTTAAGCAAGTCTGTTGGCGCCGTTTTTCAACTGGACTCACTTGATTAGCATTTTTTAGCAATAAGGACTTCTTTAATTTTGTGTGCTATTTTTTAGACATCATCACGCCACTGCATGCGGAATAGACTCAGTACAGTGTAAATATACCTCTTCTATGTGCTGGGAAACAAAATACCCACATGGGCCACCTTAGTGCAATATTTACTTGGTTGTCAGGGTCTGAACCCAAGTCCACGTTATCTTAAGTGCCGTCTTTGATGGAGGTTTGGATAGAAACCTTTGGGAATTTTGAGTTTTATCAGTGATACAGATTTTAATGCTATACCTGAAATTAGGACTTGATAGAAAACTGAGAAGACAGAGTACGAATACACTGGGCTCCTAGACCTGAAGCCAGCTGTTACCAAGAGGGGCAGTGACTCAGGCACTCATAAAATGCTGCCTTACGACATTGGCAGGGCAGCAATTTTTAAACACAGATCAAGATTTGTGCTATCTATTGACTCTCCAACCTCTGCTCTGTCAGGGGAGATTTTCTTCACCTCTTCTTCTTGCTCTCATTGGCAAAGTCTCTCCATCGACCCATTCTGGGACTAACAGTCACCTTTATGCAGACTTTGGTAAAGCTACAAGAAGGGCAGTTGTGTTCTGGCACCATCTTGAAGGATGAAGTAGCACCTTGAGGATGCAAGCCTTGCCCCGAGGTGATGAAGCATCATAAATGATCCTACCTTCTGGGCAGCACCAGATTGCACTGCTGTTTCTGGATCTTTCTTTAATAGCAAAAAAACCCATAAGCCTTTTCTGTTTAAGTCACTCAGATCAGGTCTCTGATTACCAGCTGTCAAATGTAATTTAAAGCTAAAAGCTTTCAATAAAGGCTTTGAACGTCGTTAGCTCTATTCACTAGCCGACTTACCATAAATTTCTTGGTTGCAGCAGTTCGGTGAATCTGATACCCATTTCCTCAAATACTATAAAACTTGCATTAACTATTTTCTAGTTAAGTTTTTCAGATCCAGTTGTTCTGTAACAAGTCTGGTCAATGATGCATGGCGAGGTCCTGTCCCAGTAATACACGAAAGTGAGCAGATGTGGGATTTAAGTTAAAATGGAAAGAACATCTGTAAAATATATTTTACCTGGTTTTCTAATTGTAACTCAACCTCCCCCTTATGACTCTTACTGGTCTCCAAACTTATGCAAAGGAAGGAACTGATACAAATAAGGGCAGACCAGTATCAGTGAGCAAAGGGTCTGGATCACCTGCACAGAAAGTGTAAGGCAGAGTCCCCAGGCGTGTGCCAGATGTGCTGCTTGAGCAGCACCAGGAAGACTCTTGCTTCCCCTCAGACAACACAGGCGACAGAGACGCTTGGGCTTCCTTCCATGAGTGTTTGTTACCTTACGTAGGTCCTTGTTGGAGAGGGGGCTGGAGAGAAAGAATTCAGATTGTTCATGACACTCAGAGATGATAAGTTTATTACTAAAACCACTCCACCTATCTGAGGAATTTGAGAAGGATTGTACTTCCACTCAAAAAGCTACAGCTCTGAAATTGATTGTCACTAGCCTCATAGGTTCCCTCTTTACAGAGTCAATGGCTCCTTCACCAAATCACTTCCCTGTGTAGATGCTCCCCATTCGACTTTCCTGTCACTAGGAATGTTTGTGGACTTAGATTCATTAATATAATTTACATTTTGTGCTTCTTTACCAAGTGGCCTAGAGTTCCTTTTTTTTTTTTTCCTCTAAGATTCCCATCGTGTCTGTTGGAATGGTTTTCCAGAAAATAAGATGCTTTAACTCCATATTCCTTTTACCTTTCAAGATCTCAGTGGGGATGGTCACATTGATTGTTGTAGTATAGCACTGGAATAGGTTGACTCAGAATAGCAAGGCACTTTCTTTTGTGAATTTTACCCCATTTTTCCTGTTATTGTTATGGGGAGATTAGCATGAGACTGGAGGCATGGGGATGAAAGAGTTCACCAGAGACAGTGGAGAACAGAAAAGGGGCATTTATTGAAATGCACTGCTAAGGGGAACAGTGGCTAAGACAGGAGAGGTCTGCATGAAGAAGGGTTTGGGGTTCCCTTTAATAACTTGTTTTCATGGTTGGGGAGTCAGCTTGGGCTAGTCAGTGCTGATTGATTGGTCTTGGCATTGACCTTTGACACAAAATGTGTCCTGGCCCTCTTTTGTCCTCATGGTTAAAGTGATTAGTCTTATGACCAAAAGGTTTTCATAGCAACCTTATCAATTCCATTACTTAAGCTTCTCACTTTCCACAGGAGCCTAGATTTCAACCTTATGAAATGATGCCCAGAAGGTCAAATATTGTCATTGAAGGTAGCATTAACTACGTTAAATAATATTTGGCACTTATAAAATTGTGTTGACCAGGTCATAACTTTTTAGATATAAATATCAGTGGGAGAATTATTAGCCTTCGCACTGACACCAACATTCATGTTAATAGTTGAAACCTACTACTACTACTATAGTGACATTAGCAGAGAAACTATGAGTACACGGTGTGCCCAGAGAAATGAAACCAAACATTACAAGGTGTTGAGTGGTGGCTGGGAGGAGAGAGGAAGTGGCTAGTTTTGCAAAGAGTCAGGTATAGGGGTGATACAGGGTAAGGGAGCCTTCTGGTGTTTTATGTCACTTCATTGAAATTCACATGACAGGTAAAATAAGTTTGAATAATCCATAGAGGTCATTTGTAAATAATAGCTAAGATATTGAAGTAGTTAATCTCTTTTCTCTTTTCCACCCCAGTAAACATCTAGAAAAATGTTTTACTGAAAAAAATCCAAGAGCAGTTAACTCTTTTATAATTTAAAACTTCTGAGTCTAAACAAAAGTAACAAGGATTACATTAGCAAGTCAAGTTTTATAAAATAGATTTGGATGAAAATGTTTCCTAGGAGCAAACAATTAGTGGAAAGAGGGAGAAGAGAATGAGGAGTAGCCAGAATTCTTTTAAGGAGGAACATGATGGAGAATTTGCTCTAACAGAGCCAAGATTAATTATAGTACTATCGACATTAAAACAGTGAGGTATCTGTGCAAGAACAGACAAGTAGACAATGGTACAAAGTTAAAAACCCAGACATAGATCCATGCATAAATCATCACTCAATTTTTAACTAAAGAACCATTGCAAATTCGCAGGGGAAAAATGTCTTTTTTAAAATAAATGGTGTTGTAGCAATTGAATATCAAATGGAAGAAGAGAGAGAGTGCTAAGGAAGGGGGAAGAGCAGAGAGAGTGAGGAAGGGTCTTGATTCCTGCCTCCAAGGATACACAGTAATGAGCTCTAGAGGGTTAAAGATAGAATGTGACATGTAAAGCCATAAATGATCAGAAAATAATCAAGTAGAATATGTTTATAATCTAAGAGGAAGAACATGTTAAACAGAACAGAGAGGACTGTGGGTAGGTTGGTGGTAGGAGAATATGGTGACCATGCCTGGGGGGAGGGGGAGCCCTGTACTGTCAAAATTAACAAGATATAAGAAAATGGTACTTCACTAAAGCATACATTTATGATTTTTTCATTATAAAATTAAAATCATATATTTTTCGTGTTCTTTTTCACATTGAAAAGATTCTTTCTCTCTTTTTAAGCATTATAAATACGACTTTAGAGCCTGAAAGAAAATTGGAATAAATGACAATTCTCTAAATTGAGTACGATTTATGAACCACGTTATCTACATCATTCCAGGCCCATTTTAAAATACTGAACTGTCAACCATCCCGCCTTGCATATGGTGAGACTTCACTTCATGTACCACGTGTCTAGTAGTTGGGTCTTCTCCCTCAAATCCGAGGAAGTATTGCTATAATCTTCTATACTTGAACACCTCTGGTGCTAGGAAGTCACTGCTGTCATGACATCTCCTCCTTTGAACATCTGTGACTGTTTGCTCTGTTTGTTGAACCTAATTCCAGTTCTTCTTCTGTCACGTCCTGGTCTTAGATCAACAACTGTACCATGTACACACTGTACAGACTCATCCTGGCAGCCTCAAGGCTCCCAGGTTTCTCAGCCCTCCCGCCCCCAGGAGCCCTGTTCCTCCCCGTGTTTAAACAGCCCCCGCTCTTCTGTGTGCTTCACATAGACATCCCAGGCCCCCAGCATCTACGTTACTCTGCTTATATTATTCCACTTTGTCTGTCTCCACTTTAGAACTGTGATATGCCAAATTGATTACAACCTTACAGGTGATATGCCTTACCTGGAGCAGAGTAAATATTGCTCTCACTCTAAATAGTATACAGTTTCACTTAATCTAACCTGAAAATGCCCATATCAACCTGGCCATCATTAACCCATTTGATGACAAGTTTATGCGACAGTGTGAATCCTGAAATTGGTCATAGGACAGCAGCTCTCATATCTTAATTGGATATGAGAATGGCCAGTCATTTTTTAAATGTTCTGGATTCATCTACCTCTGGATTAGCCCACAGTCTCCACTAGCTTGAAAATATACCACTTGTGAGGTCCTCAACATCTTGGGGGCAGGGTTAAGGTGATGGCACGGTTTTGGCCTGCTGGTCCAGTCTCTCAAACTCCAGGAAAAAGAAAAGAAAAAATGTGGCCATCTCTCCTTGATCACTGCTCGCTGGCCCCACCTACTGGCGTTGGTGATTTTTACAGTTTCTCTGGGCAGTTTGGTTCCTGGATCCAAGGCTCAGCTACCCAGTCTTAAGTTTGCAGAATTTATTTTCTCCCTCAGAAAACTTATATAATGCACATTTCCCACTTATTGACATCTGTTACTCATATTACCGATGAAGTCACAAAAGCTTTGTCTGCATCCATTCCATCTCTCTGGAAACCACACCTTGATTTGCCTAGGCTAGGAAACACAAAAGTAAAATAAACATCCTTACCCATTTTGCACATGATGAGAATGACAACTTAATAAGAAATTAATTTTTATTACTATTAATAATAAAAGTGAAAACTTCATTTGTACTATTAAATATATCCTTATCACATAATTCACTCATGACACAAAACTAGTATTTTCCAGAGTAATAATGGGAAATACAGGTTGTCAGTTTTCCTAATTCAAAATAAGGACATTTGTTTTTATTAAATATTGTCTAGCCTATAAAAATGCATGGGACTATGGTGATGGCACATGGGTGAACTGGTGGTGGGAAGTCCATGGAGATTACAACTGAGATGAAAAAATGTACAAATTGAAGAATGATGTAAATAAATATATATATAATCTAAAATTTAAAAAATTCTCTAGCATATAAAAGAGGCAAAATGTATCTGCATTACCTAAAATAAAGATAGTCACGCATACTATATTATAGAAAGTAGTCGAGAAATCTTTTCTTATTTTTTTAAGTTTATTTTCTTAGTATTGATTTCTCCCCTCAGGTGATGTCCCCATAGTTCTCCCACCGCAGAACCTGTCACCCATCTCCCCTGTCGATGATGCTCCTCCCTCCCCTGCCCTGACCCCTGCCTCTGCCCTGCTGTGCACCTCAGATCGATGGTCAGCTTGCAAGTTTGGCCCTTTGTTCTATTTTCTATATTCCACATTTAAGTGAAGCCATTCCATGTTTACATTTTCCAAGAAGGTAATGGAAAAGCCTTAGTGCTTCAACAGTATGACACAAGGAGCAGGAGAGCACTTGGTGGGCAGGGATGGGATGGCAAGGAGCGGTTCGCAGGCAGGGACAATGCACGATCTCTGAACCAAACTCATATTTTCCTAAGCCTGGCGAGCATGAGTGAGGTTTTGCTTCCTTCAGTTGGTAAAATGTTTGATAGATTTGTTGAAGAGGCATCAAACCAAGGATTATTAACCTGAGGTCTTTCAGTCTCTGAAATGTTCTTGGACAGAATTCAAGAGATCCATGAATAGAAATGGTAAAAAAGAAAAGAAAATATACCTTTATTCTTACAACTTTTAAGAAAAATTATCAGTTTGAACAAATATGATCACAAGCTATAAATACAACATTATGGTTAAATTAATATTTTGCTCCTTACTGTTTTACCCCTGGGTCTAAAGAAGCACATATATTACTATATTTCACATTTTCTTAAGTACTATGATAACTACATCTCAACATAATTGGCTTCCTTGGTAATACTGTGCATTCTGTTTGTGCATTTATAAACACACTGCTGAAAAAGCAGCGCTCCTGCCCGCACTAAGAGATCTCTATTACTTTCTTGAAAAATGTAAATACTGGATGGTTTCACTTAAATGTAGAATTTTGAGAATACGAACAAAGGGCAAAACTTTGCAGGTGCCTCTTCTTTTCCTAATAAACCTTTACATTTAAAATACAAAATAAAATAAATAAAAATGCACTGCTGAGAAAACAGACTGCCCAAGGGATTGAGAACCTCTGCAAACTCTGTCAGGAGCCTGATTGGGAAGAACAGTTTCCTTCAAGTTGTTCTTTGCCAGGGGAGCCTGCAAAATTGCCTAGGAACAGACAGAACCACATTCACAAGGTCCTAGGCACTTGACTTTTGGAGAGATTAATAATAATCGGGACTCTACTTTCTAACTTGCTAAGAGTCCTGGGGAGTGATTGATGGTGTGGGGCTGTCACTGGCGGGCATTTCAGGGGAAATGATGCCATCTGGTGGCAGGTGGTACTTGTCTGCTTCACGCGTCTCTATTCCTCCCATAGAGATCGGAATAGTCACAGGCAACATACATTGGCATTTGGGGGTCAGAGCAAAGCCTAGACCTTCTCTTCCCAGTGCAAGTGTTCAGTCTTACCAGTTCCCAGTTTTACAGATTCAAGGCATAATAATACTCCTGCAAAGTTCTGCAGAAACAAATTTGATGTCTCCTCTTTAGAATTCTTTGGCAGTGTTTGATTCCACTTCTCACGAAGCTGCAATAACATGTAGGTCTCTCTCATCTCAGCAATGTATTTTCACTGTGGTAGTGCCTGGAGCATTTCAGATGAGAGGTGCAGAGATATGAGGGTCTGGGAGGAAGTCATTGCAGATTGTCTGGAGGCTTCAGGTGGTGTTGATCTTAAAGACTGTGTTTCTGACATACCATGGATTTATTTCCACATCTCCATCAACTCGTCCTTGAATCCTCTGCTCTAATGCTAGCTCCTTCTCTGGGCTCTGCTACTTCTCCCTGCCTCCCCAACTACTTCTCACCCCCACTTTGCCCCATTTTAGATCTCAGATTCTCCCACCAACTTCCTAATTAATCTCCCTTACTCAGTATTGCTCCTGCACCCCACTTTCACAACTCATTCTCACCATGGCAGACAGTAATTATAATGTTCTACAATCAAGCCTCCAGATAATTCTCATATGTAATCTCCCACTACACTCACCCTCACCAATTCTTGTCCCCCAACTTGTCCTTGGCAAGTTAGGGATGCCTCTACCTCAGGACACTTGCTCTTGTTGTTCCTTTGCCTAAACTAATGTTCCTCCAGACACTAACAGGGTGTCATACTCTCACTTCTTCACAGGGCCAGAGACCTGTGGTCCCTCATTTTTTCTCCATATGCTTGTAACCATCTAACATTCCACATGCTTATTAATAAATCTTTCATTTTCCTCCTGCTGCTAGGACATGGTCTCTATGAGAGTAGTGATTATTATGGCTTCATTTATTGGGTAGCCCAGTGTCTGAAAGGACACTGGTCCCAGAGCAGAAAACCCAATGGATGTTGGATGAATCATATTCTCTGCCATCAGGACATCACACTACCAGGTGGGTGGACTTTCTCTCCAGTGACACCTGCAACAAAATCTGCAACCTAGCCTCACTCCAGGCTTTTCTGTTCCTTAGCAGTGTTCTGAGGTATAGCAGCTTTCCTTAATGACCTTATAGCAAGCCTTGAAAAGTAGAATGACATAATAGCAAGCCAAAACTACTTTTCACATCAAATTTGAATCAAACTTTAGATGCAAAAAATCACTAAATTATATCACATTTGACTTTTTTCATGGGGGCTTTTAAAAATTATCAACACTGACCCCTCTGCTAAACATTTCTAACTCCATTAGTTGAATTAGAATTCAGGCATTCCCTGAAGAAGAGAGTACCTCTTGTTCTTCAAAGCAGATTGAAATGCAGTGATGAGATTGAATTAATGCCTCAGTAAATTACTCTTCCATGCTACTTTTGACTTTCAGACATCTGTAAATTACTCAAAAGCTCCTACTTGAAATATTTGACAAACTGTTAGATTATATTTATCTTATTTGTTTACACTCCTAGGTGAATCTAATGTACCAGCGGGGTGAGAGACACTAGTTCAGTGCCTTGCAACTGGCCAAAACCTTGGATTTGTTGCATTTGCTTCTCACGAGTCCAGGTGACTGGTGAGATTTCAGGTGCATTTGTCCCACATATAGGAGCTGGGGAACTAAATCCAGCTCACACCTCACATGCAGGGCTCATTCCCAGTGGGGCAGAATGGATGTCACTTCACACTGGGATTGTTCAGCCACATCTGACAACTTCATTGCACTTTGATCATGTATTTCTGACTGCATTTCACTGTGTGTCTTTTCCATCACTGCAGAACTTAAAAGCAGAAACTAGGCTGCCGTCTGTCCTCCCATCTAGCCCCATCCTCACCCCAAGTTACTTGTTGAGTAAATGAATGGCTGAACAAGTGAGTACAGTCTTGTCGTTAGCCCGTTTGCTTTCTTGTTCTCAGCAACTTCATTGTGAGTTCGGGCTTTCTTGTCCTTCTTCAGTGGCTACACTGCCCAGTGAATATTATACTCAAGTGCCCAAATGATCACTTTTTCCGAGGTCAGGGGAGCTGCCAGGACCCTTTTTATCCATAACACAACCCTTTTGCCCATTATATTTCTGCACTGATATACTGACTTAATCACTGGCTCAAAGAACTCGAATTTATAACTGCTCAGTAATTCCCAAACAGCAGGCTTGTCACAAGTAGGTCTCTGTGGAATAATTCTCTACCCTAGGAGGCCAGAATGGAAGGAGAAGGGAAGGATGATATTCATTAAAATGTTTTTCACCATCAGCTTTTTTCCAGATGAATCTAATGGCTCCCCACAAACTGGAAAAGTCCTCCCAACTCCTGGCAACGATGTCATAGCCACATTACCGAGTCTGTGAATGGAGCCTGTGGACCCGGGTTCTCAGCCCCATTGATATTTGGGGTTGGATGGTTAGAGGAGAAAAGAGACTGTCCTGAGCACTGGAGGATTGAAGCAGCCCTCCAGCTTTGCCCACTACATGCCAGTAAGCTCAGGACCTCCTGACGGCAGTTAATTTTCTGTCAACATGGCTGGGCTACAATGCCTGGCTACGTTGTCTAATATTATTCTGGACATTTCTGTGAGGGTGATTTGGGATCAGATTAAGATTTAAATGGGTGGACTTTGAGTAAAGCTAATTGCTGTCCATCCTGTGGATGGGGCTCAGTTGAAAACCTGAATAAAAGACTGATCTCCCAAAGCAAGAGTGCATTCGGCCAGCAGATGGCCTTTGCACTTGGTCTGCTCCATCAGCTCTTCCCCAGGTCTCCAACCTCGTGGACTTTTGACTTCAACAGCAGATGTTGGACTTTTGGGACTCTTGTAATTGCGGGAGCCAGTTCTTTGAAACCGAGCTCTCTATGTGTATAGGTTTACATATATATCCTATTGATTTGTTTCTCTGAGAACCTGGATTAATACACCCCCAGCAGTAACAAACACAGGACTTCTGTAGGTGTTGCTAGGTGATGGTGTGGGGTCAGGGAGGCAGGGCAAGGCATCTCAGCTGCGTGTCAGTGCTGTGGACAAATGAAGCTGAGGTGCTCTCAGGGGTGTTCCCCAAGGACCTGAACCTGGTAAGAATAGCCCAAAACCTAGTGGAACTAAAATATCTCCTGGAGATGTTGTAGTTCTCTTGGGGCTTGTCCCAATCTGACCTCTCAGTGGAGGTCCTAAGGTACCCCTCAACTTCTTAAGCTAAAACTAATGAGATTTACTTTTGAAACTCAAATGTCTGTCATGTAGAAGAAAATATATCCTATATACCTGAGTTTTATTTCAAAGAGAAATGAAGGTGAGTCACCCTTGCATCTAATCCTTGCAAACTCTCTCATTTTTGAGAGTTCTTTTTTTTTTTTTAAGATTTATTTATTTATTCATATAGAACTGGGGTACAGGCCAGAGATGCGGAGGGTGAGAGGATTCACCAGAGACAGAGCGGGAGCAGATCAGGCAGATAAAGCACACTGCTGAGGGGAGCGGTGGGCGGGTGAGGAGAGGTCTGCCATGCCATGTGGATCTCCTCCGGGGCAGGCGGGGATTGAACTCATGCTGAAGTGGCTTAAGCTTCTTAGTGCTGTGCTTTAACCCGCTGCGCCACCAGAGAGGTTCCAAGAGTTCTCTCTTAATTAGCTGAAAAGACCACATTGGAGAAGATGAGCCCAAAACTAGCTCCGGCAATGCAGATTTGGGATGTTTATAGAGGACACCTAAATCAGATTTGAAAAAAGAGAAGCAACAAAAAATATTATTACAACGCAGCCATTATTCCTGAGTTGTAATCTTTAGCATTCTAAGTTCCTTCTTATATTAAAATAGTATCAGTCACTCCAAAAGTGCCTCTTCTGATGACAAGGATACATCCATCAAAAATGAATATGAATATGAAAAATGAGAGTAAGAACAAAATTCCTAAATTTATATATTATTTTAAATGTGACTTTAAATAGGTACATGTTGCTAAATAAATACTATAAGATGTTGGCTAATTCCTGTATCTGTAAAAGTTTAATGGAGTGAGTTAACCCAAAGGCACTGTTGGGATTCTCTTATTGAGAGAAAGGTGCACATATATGCAAGCATGTATAAAATTTGCTATGGCAAGAGAGTCCACAATCCTCTTTCTTCTCCAGCTTCTTCCTCTACCTTTCTGCTCTTTGCCTTTTTCTCCAGTTCCCTTTCCCATTCTTCTTATCCTCTCTTCTGTTCTTCTGTTTTATTCTCTTTCTGGTTCTTCTTATTCTTTCATTCTCCTTGTTCAATTCAAATATGTGCCATTTAAAGTTAGGTGACCATGGCTGTATTCCCACACATTCCATGACAACCCCCCCCCCGACACTCCCACCCCTCAGATCCTACCTTGACTTCATGTCTCATCTGCTGCTGCCTTATAACGCCTGCAGGGATTCCATCTTTATTCTTTAGCTCCATTCTTCCAGAGGCCTGGTTTTTCTTATTCTTTTAGTCTTTTTTCTTCAGGGGTGATGGGGGGACATTCAGGAGAAAAGGAGATAAATGCCTCTTACTCTTTTAATTAGTTATCAGAAAGATTAGAATTAATGTCTTAGTAAATGATTCTTTCATATTTCTATTTTGAGTGAGTTTTCTCAAGAGCTTCTGTGTGAAATATTTGAAGAAACCGTTAGATTGTACTTACCTCATTTTTATCTCCGCTATCCCTAGGTAATGTTTCTTGATTTACTAATGTAAATCTTTAGCCTTTTGTTCCACGGAAAAGACTTTGGGGTTCCTTGGCAAGGCTGTGGGTCAAAGCCTTACTCTGGCCCCTTCCAACGCACTCCTTCCACCTCATAGACAGTGAGAGTCTCTCCCAGCTCCCCCCTTCCCTTTTCTTTTTACCTTTCACAGGCTAGCCCCACACAAACCTCTTACAGTTCTCTCTTTGGTTTAGCTTCACAGAAAACTGAAAGTAACACAACTGGTACCAGAAGTGGTGCATGAAAGTTGGCTTTAAGACTTGTTCTTAGGACTGGGTCATTCATCATAAATGGCTAAGGAGGGTCCTAACCCAAAGGGTTCATGGGGCACAGCTAGTTCCTAGTGCAGTATATTTGCCCAACTAGTGAAAAATCACCACTGCTGTCCAGAGGACATCTGGTAGAGAGAGTGCTCTCGCCACAGCTGAGGCATGTGAAAGTCGCGGGGACAGTGCATATAGGAACGGAGAAGTTTGAGGGCTCCTTGTAAAGTGACAGTGAGAATTACAAGCAGTTAGAAACCTAAATGCCAGTGGAAAAGCCTCTGGCCTCTCTGGTGCTTATAAAAGTCTCCTGTCTTCTGCAGAGGAAGCGGCCAACATGAAGAGAATGTGCAAGATTTCAGAGTTTTACATGCCTAGAACCTGAAATACTCCACCATAGTCATCTGTTAGGCTGAAGCCAGTGACCCCATGGAAATTTTTAGAGCCCAAAATACAAGATATGGGCATGCGAAGGTGTCCCCCAAAGACTGGCTGCACCAGGTGCCCCGAGGATGCAGATTGCACAGAGTGACCCATGCTTATTCAGAGCTAGGCTTCCCTTGGTGCAGGAATACACTGCACAGCCTCCCTGCCGGACTGCTCCTGCTCCCACTGTTGCCCTCCACCCTCAGGAGCGCCCCACACTTCTCTCCTAGCTGCCAGGCCAAAGACTGAGGTTAATCCAGCATAACTCCATTGGAGATGTGCTGGGCCTGGTGAGGGAAAAGACACTACACCCAAAGGACACACAAGAATTTGCAAGCGTAGTCTGTTGGGAGCAGGAGAGCACCCAGGGACTGGATTATGGGGGTGTTTAAGCAAGTGCTGGGAGATAACAGGGAGCAAACAAGAAAACACTGATTTTGGATCACAATCTGGGATGTCAGTTTAAACTCCCTGGAGAGGATCAAGGGAGCTAGAAAAAAGACATTGCTATGTGGCTTTCTGAAACCTCGAGAGTACAGGTGAAATATCGTGTTACCTCAGCAGATGGCAAGATAGAACAAGCAGAAGGAAAAGAGGATCAGTTTGCAGTCCTTGGAATGAACAATAATATTCATTTACAGTTTTGCTCCAGGGCTATGTTAGCTCGCCCACCTTCCATCTTAATATAGTCCGAAGAGATCTGGACCATCTGGACATCCCACAGAACATCACATTGATCCATTACATCAATAAAATAACGGCATGTGTAATGTGCTAGAGACCTTGGTAAGAAACATGTGTTCCAGAAAACGGAAGACAAACTATGAAGATTCAAGGACAGGCCACTTGAGTAAAGCTTTCAAGAATCCTAAAAGCGGATGAACAGAAAAAAAGTGTCCCTTTTTAGGTGAGGAGCATGCCAGGACATCCCCCAAAGAAAAATTACATGGCTGCATCTTGTATTCCCTTTGACAAAGAAGGGAGTGCAATATTTGGTGGGCCGCTCTACATTCTGGAGGTAGCACATTCCACATCCAGGACTCTTGCTCTGGTCCGACACCAGGACAGGCAAGGCTGCCAGCTATAAGTGGGGCCTGCGTTAGGAGAGACTTGACAGCAGCTCCTGGCCTTGTTGAAAGCCGCTGTGCCCACTTGGGTAAGACTGTCTTGCAGACCCTGTGGTGAGGGTAGTATCAGATGTGAAAACAAAAGGCATGGAGAGTTCATGGTAGGCCCCAGAAGGGGGGGGTTCCTAAAGCAGTATTTTGGGGCTCTGGAGCAAGATAATGCCATCTGTAGTGGTAATATTATGCTTCTCAAGAGCTGTTTCCTTGCTCTGTACCCTGATAGAGCTAGAATCATTTACAAGGTACCAATGGCCATGTATCATTACTGCTCATTAGCAGCTGAGTCCTGCCTCACAAGTCAGATATGCCTAGGAACGATTCATTCTAGGAAGGAAATGGCACATCAGGGATTAAAGATCTCACAGCAGGAGTTAGCTGCATGAACACGCTCCTGTCACCCCCATTGTTGCAGTAGCCCCCCTTCCTCAGCTCTTACCTATTACCCAAATGCAGGTGGCCATACAGACAGAGGAAGGAGTAAAAGGCCCAGGCATAGTGTGTGGATGAGCTCACTTGGCTTGTCAGCTCAGAGTAAAACTGGACAGCAGAAGATAGCCTCATGTGGGCTGCACTTTACAAGAGGAGAGCTTCACACGTGGCCACTCACTGCATGTGGGAGAAGTGGCCTAAGGTGAGAACATATAGAGAGTCCCATTCACTGGTCAATAGCCCAGCAGAAGCCTGGAAGGAAAGGACAACAGAAGCTAAGCCGGCCCAGGATAAACATGCATGGGTGGACTTACGGGTGTGAACACAAAACATGAGCATTTTCATACACTAATACCTATTTGAAAATACCCACCATGAATGCTGAACCAAGTAGACAAAATTATTCAACCAGTGGACATTAGTTTTTATCTTGGACGCTTTAGAGTCTGCATGAAGGACATATTAGTGGAGAGGCCATGATGGCAGGTGGAGGCGCCATATGGAACCAGCAGCTGCACAAGGTAACCACTTCCTTTGAATGTAAAATCTGATGGCAATAGAAACTAATGCTAAGTTCCTTTTGGTACTACTTTCCAAAGAACCAGGTCATGGTTGATGTATGTTGACACCATTGGGTTCCTTTCAGTCTGGAAAGGCCAGCAGTTTCTCTGCATAAGGACAAAGTCCTAGTCGGCCTGTCCTGTCCACGAAGCCTCAGCCAGCTTATGGAGTGCCAGATTTAGGGACACAGAATCCTACATAACACAGTATCTGAGCAGGGGGCACACATCCCGGCAAGGGAGCTGCAGGAGTGGTCATGCCATTCTCAAGCCATGGCACATACTGCCCTGTGCAGAGGGCCTTGTTGCCATGGCCTGCTGAAGGCACAGAGGAGGCACCAGATCAGAGGCAATAATCTGCACAAATGAGGTACTAGTCTCCAGATTGCTGACAAAATAAACCTCAATGAGATAAATCTCAATACAGTGCTGTAAGATACTTAGGTCTGAAAAACGAAGGGTAGAAGCAAGAATGGCTTTTAGCATCATCTTCAGTCCCCAAAGTGGGCTGTTTTATGAAGGAACAGAGTGAAAGTTCCAGTGAACTCTAGATGCCATCTAGACACTAGGGACTATTTTATCCAAGACTAACAGTGAGGAAAGGCACATCCTATTGCAGGTGTGATTTACGTTCAGCCATTGAAGCAGGCAGGGCTGCTTGCTTACAATGAAAATGAGGAGAAAGGCAGAGCCCAGGTCATCCACTTAGGGGTGTCCTTGGCCCCCACTGTAATGCAGAAAGAATTAGGTAGCCATCTTTGAAAGGTATGATTGCCAGGGTTTCAGGCCCCTTAGAAATGAAGGTCAAGTCACAGATAAGGCAGTAAGATTGGCCAAGTTAAAAGCTGAGGAGCAGGGCCCTCCCTGCTGGCGCAGCCAGTTAAAGCACAGCACTGAAAAGCTAAAGCCACTTCAGCACAAGTTCGATCTCTGCCTACCCCGGAGGTGACCCACATGGCCTGGCAGACCTTACCTGACCCACCCACTGCTTCCCTTAGCAGTGTGCTTCATCAGTCTGCCTGTTCTGCTTCCCACTCTGTCTCTGGTGAATCCTCTGACCTCCCCTGAACCTCTGGCCTGTACCCCAGCTCTGGATATATAAATAAATAAATCTTTAAAAAAAAAAGTGAGGAGGAAGTGGAAGGAGAATGGACAGGGTTGGGGGGAATAGTATGTATCTGGGGCAGTCTCCAGAAGACTATCCTTCATCCCAGGATTCTCCCTTCTGTAACTTCCCCTTTGGGAAAAGAGCTCCACAGAAACAGTGAAGGTGGAAAAGCCAGTCTGTGCTATGCCAGGGATGGACTCTGGTGGCCACAGGAATGCTGCACCCATCTCCTTTCAAGAGAGAACCTGCAGTGAGTGGTTTAGTTAGCTGACTTCTAGTCATCACATCTGAGACTCCAAACTGAGGCCATATTTTCCCTGGGTTGCTCCCAGCCAATGACTGAGCAAAGATGATCAGTTCATTCCTACCCAGTTTGGATTTCCTTTAATGGGCAGTCTTTAATGCTCTGAGTACCATGTAGGCCTGGCCAAGATTCCCCCAGGGCTGTATTACAATCTGAAGAACTTTCCATCACCTTCTCCTCCTGTCTCTCTCTTCACAGGTATCAGGGATTGTGAGCTGAGGCTCCTCCCACTTGCTCCTATTCCTACTCTTTGTCCTTCATAGGCATCTCCACAATAAATATCTTGGCCTTTTAATTCTATCTTGGAATCTGCTTCCCAAAGAATTCAAACTAACATAATGAGTTTATTCTAGGTGGTTAATCTGTTCTTCATCTTAAATGAAAAGGGTTGATTAGTAGAGCTAGGTCATCATTATAAGTCCTTGACTTAATGTGGAGGGTGAGAGGATTCACCAGGGACAGAGTGGGGAGCAGAACAGGCAGATCAACTAAGAACACTGCTGAGGGGAACAGCGGGTGGGTCAGGAGAGGTCTGCCATGCCATATGGATCTCCTCCAGGGCAGGCTGGGATTGAACTTATGCAGAAGTGGCTTAAGCTTCTCAGTGCTGTGCTTTAACCTGCTGTGCCACCAGAGAGGACCCTCTATAGTGTTTTAAAGTAAATGGGAAGAATAGTTAGAAAAGTATTACTAGTATGCTTGTTTATCAAGTCCTTATTGCTCATAAATCAAGGAAATGACAAGCCAAACCATTCACTGCTTTCAAAGGAAATACCTCTTATCAAGCATAAAAAGAAAATTTAATATAAAAGCTAAAAGCAAAACTGTTCATTGCTCTCAGCTAACACCTGATGCTTGAGTTTGTTTTACAAAACCCTAGCGTATGTAAGTGCTCGAAGTGATAATTCATGCACTTTCAATGATGTTAATTAACCTCTATTTTTATTTCTCCATCACATACTGACATGATCTTTCATTAAAGGTGGTACTTTATGCTCTAATGATATAAAATTTTATGTTGGTCATATGCAGTTTTTGCTGCTCCTTGGCATGGCACCAACGTAAGTAGATTAGGACAAGGGCAACTTTGTGTTTATGGAATCGCAATCAGAACATTAAGAATGTGCAATTAATGTTTAGACTAAATTAGTGCACTTTTTAGCAAATTTATGGTATTGAGAAACATAAGCCACCCTACTCAGAAAGAGTTCTTTTTTACTAAAGAAAAATGTGCTGGCAACTGCTCTGTTTCCATGGATTTCTGATACTAATAGGTCCCCAAAATAAAACCCAAGCTTTGCCAAAATCTTATTTATGCTTTATATCATTAACATGCCCTCTATCCCTATTTATATGCTTGGAAAAGAGAAGTAACGCTGATTAGTTTAAAATCCATTAATTAAAACTCTAAAGAACTAATTTGTGTGTTGGGGGTGAAGAGATGGGCGCTGAGACCTAATACACTTTATTTTTTATGACAAGGAGAAAAATTGCACAAAAATCATGAGGAATTAGGAAAAAAAGCAAACATTCTCCAGAATACATTTTAGAGTGTATAGTGCAAGTTTAAATTATTTTCAGTAAATAGTGAGAGTAAATCACTATAGGGGACCTCAAACAATTTACAGTTATGTGATAGTTATATCCACCACTGTCTAGAACATTCTATTTACATAAACAACTATACTATGTATTTAATTCTTTAACTGGGTCAGTACAAAAGGAGCAATAAGATTATGGGGTTTAATCCTCAGTTAACCAGAAAATCAAATCAGGAACTGAACTCCATCCCTGAAACAAGTGGCTCTTAATCTTAGCTGGATGTTGGAATGATCTGGGGAATTTTCCAAACGTTCAGTGCCTGAGTCCCACTTTAGACTAATAAAATCAGAATTACTGAGTTATTGTTGAATTCCACAGGTGACTCTGATGTGCGGTCAAGATTGAGGCCCCCCACTTCAACTATTTTAACTCTTAAACCCTTAAGCCCTATTACAAATTAAATCTCTACCACTGAATGAAAACATTTTGACACATGATCTTTAATTTTACCAGAGTACTGAAAAAAAGAGTAAAATCCAAATTCCTGGTTAACATTATGTCTGATTGTCTTCCAGTTCTGGGGGCAGTCGGGTGACACAGTTCTGGCCACTGAAATAGAAGGGGACCCTGCAAGGTCTTTTGAGATCAAAGGACAGATAATAAACTTCATCCCTTTCACTACTGTCTTCTTCCTGAACTCTGATGTAAATACTGAAAATGAGAAGTACATCTTTCAACTAGAAAGCAGCAAAGAAGTAAGTGATAAATACTGTATGAGCTCATTTATAGGTGAAATCTAAAACACTAATTCTTAGAAACAGAACAGATTAGTGGGTGGTAAGGGAGTAGGGAAATGAATAAATATAGTTGAAAATTACAAAATCAAAGACAAAAGCCAAAAAGTATGAGAAGGAACTTGGATCACTAATGACACTGTCAAGTCACAGGACTACAGCCACCATCTTCAGAGATTTTATTGTGTGAAGAAATGTATTGCCTAAGCCACTATTAGCTCTCCATTATTTGCAATTGAAAGTATTTCTAGAGGCCACATCTTGTTATGAATCAGTCAGCGTTTACTACTGGCTAGTAACTTTACAGGTATCCCTTTTGAGCCACAGCAACACCAAAAGATTAAGATTTTCCATTTTACAAATGCAAAAACTGAGACCCATACAAATGAACTGTCTTGTTTGTGGTTCTACAGACCTTATATTCTAAGCCAGAATTCAAAACCAATGATCTTTTCTTCCCTCTGATTAGTGTCTTACTTATTATGCTATAATTAGCTCTATTTCATTGTGGTAATACTGTTGCTCACCTCTTGGATGTGAGACAGTCTAGGTGCTCTGACTGAATTGAATGCTGTTATCATTTAGGAAGAGCATCTTATCTTTCTAGGAGTGCATATAATTTTTGACATTGGATTATTAGAAATTAGAAGACTGGACTTAGCTTGATTACCTGTAAAATTACAGGACAAGCCTCTTTTGTCACTATTCTGCAAAATCACAAGATATTTTCCATTCATTTCAAACAAAATACTCAAGTCAGTGCACTATTTTATGGCAGAGATTTAATAAATATTATTTTAAATATTTGTTATTATAAATATTATTTACAATAAACTAGGACTTGGCATGTGATCACTTTTTTCCTCCCTGGTGAAAGGCAAATAGTTCAGCTTTGATGAGCATATTTAAGGCAGCTACAGCTATGTGAATGTGATGTGTGGTGCTGTTTTCTGTGGAGTTGAATACAGATGTGTCCCTTCCAGGTGTTGTGCTATTTTGTAAAGATGTTGCTTTTGTTTAGCACCATACTATTTGCCCAATAGACATTGCTGAGGGACTTCCTGAAATTCCTGTTCTGTAGTCACTTCTGTAAGCATTGTCAGCCATGTTACAATAGAGTAAGCCTCACCCAATCAAAGCTATTGCACATTTCCTCTTTCTCGATAAAATCAGAGCTTAAACTGTTCTTATGAGACAGATGAAAGGCAAGCATACTTCTAATACTAAGGCAAGCAATAAGTACTTATCAGAATCTATATGAATAGTGAGATAGGTGCCTGGAAAGTAAAAATGGCCTCTGCCCTCAAAAAGCATCCAGTCTGGTGTATTTAAATGGTCTCAAACCTTAAAAAGCAAGAAACAACTAGCTGGAAGACAGTAAAACCTGAAGCATTACACACCTGACATTAATTCTGAATTCTTCGACTCTTCAGATTAATGAGTTGAGTGGTGACCCTTCAAAGGTTGTCCCTGTTCTAACCAGAACATGTGAAAATCTTATTTGGAAAAAGGTTATTAATGGGTGTAATTATCTTATCTCCAGATAAGATCACTGTGGAGGGCCCTAAACCCAGAAAGTGCCCTTATAACAGGCACAACACTGAAGGCCATGTGGAGGCAGAGGCAGCGGTTGAAGTTATGGCAGCAACAAGCCGAGGCATCACCAAATGTTGGAAAGCATAGGATTCTCTCTTGGAAGGTGCGCAACCTTGCCAACAATTTGATTGAGACGGCTAGACTCCAGAGCTGCTAGAGAATAAGTTTCTGTTAACTGACAACACCAAGTCTGGGTGTCAGTTTCTTCAACTGTAAAATGAGAATGACATTTTATAACTAGACTCACTTCAAGTGGAAAATGGGATTAGTACAGTCTGGACGAATGCGCAGACGTTAAAAATGTCAAATATTTACTGAGCACATTACGATCATTCACTGTGCCCAGCACCTTTCAAATATGATAGAGCTATCTCTACTATAGTGATCAGGTAACCAAGGCACAGATAAACTGAGTACTCTGTCCAAAATCACACAGCTAGCAAGCGGCAAAATCGGGATTAAAACTCAAAACTGACTCCGAAAGACCCCTTTTATACGCTACGCTAGTTTTCCAGAAAAGGTACAAATAAACCACTCAGTGCCGGATACATGATTAACAGCCTCCTATTAAACGCACCAGACAGTTCTCTGTTCTGAAACTAACCAGCCCTCGCGATAGTGTCGAGCTCTTCCCAGACCCCGAAGCGACAGGGTTAATTACGTCACTTTCTGGAGCCGCCAACGCGTCCTAGTCCGACGGATACTTCCAAGGGACAAATTTGCCTGTGGCTCAGCCCTCGCGCCTCCAGATGAGCTCAATAGAAGCGGACCAATAGAAATGCCGTATTTCCGTTCTCCCCTGCTAATTTCCCCCGCCCCCCCCCCTCATTTCTAGCCCAGCCGCGGAAAAGGAAAAATTGTACCCAGGGGCGGAGCAAACTGCGGAAGCGGAAGCGGCGGCTGCAGGTTGGCGATCCGCGCCTGCCTGGGTCCCACGTGTGAGGTGAGTTCGGCGGGCTGAGCCTCCGCTCCGGTAGTTGTTCGCTTCTCTGCTCTGCTCTGGGGCGGGAGGCTCTCTTCGGGCCACAGGGTAGAGGTGTTCAGACCTGTCAGCCTCTGGAAAGTCTTCAGTGGCCTTTTGTACTCTGCGAGTTTGTGAATTAACGGGAGTCTGGCGACGGGGCGGATTGAAACTCCTCTTCCTACCCTTTTACCCTGAGAGTACTTAACTGGTTATCCCTGCTGGTTCTGGCGAGCCCCTCTGGTGTGGTTGACAGTCACGCTGCTCTTAATCAATGTTAGTGCCAAGTTTACAGACAGCACAGTTGTAACAAGTGCTGGATAGGAAACAGCTGAGCGAAAGGAGAGGGGCGGCTGAAGACGTTAGCTGTAAACCGAGGCCTAAAGCAAGAAGAGCGGCTACCCTGACACATGGGAGCCCAGGAGAAACGACTTTAAACTTGGTCTCATCCCTGAGGTGGGAGCTATAGAAAGCCGACCAATGTGGTCAACTGGGAGTATTAACAGTACAAGATGAAGTGGGACCAGGTTCTTCAGATTTTGCGATCCATAGTGGGAATTTAGATTTTGTTTCTCTGCAGTGGGAAAATATTTCAGTTCCCATTTAGAGAAGATGACCGAAAACTTATAATTAAAGGGCAAGCCCGATAAGCCCGGTTTTTCTGTAGAAAATGGTTATAACTTGAGTATTATTATGTAATTGGATATTTTTTATGGTAGTTTGGATTACCATGAATGCAAAAGAGAGAAAACTTGGAAGGGGTAATAGAGGGAAGGGTAAAAGGAGACAGTTCCAAAGAAGACCTTGAATATGAAGGTTTAGCAAATGGATTTGAATGAAAGAAGCAAAAACCCAGAAACTTTGTGTTGTCTGATTCCATTTAAATGACATTTTTGAAAAGGGGCAAAAGAAGAGGGATAGAAGAACAGATGAGTGGTTGTAAGGAGAGTCAAGATAAGGTTACTACATCCTCCCCAGAGACCCCACAGGGAATCATATAGAGTGATGGAGCCATTCTGTTGGGCACTCTGGTGAGAGAGACATAACACTTGTCAAAATCCTTAGCACTATGTATAAGAGAGAACTCAAGAGTATGCAGTAGAAAAGGAAAATGTACGGAGTTACATGCTTTCTGTTTGCCTCAACTTTTTATTTAAAATTAATTTTATATAAGAGTTAAGAAAGTTAGCTTTTGTAATTATCTCCTATGGGGGTTTTTTTAGGATCAGACTGGTATGGATTTTGGGGACAACCACAGAAGGGAAGTGTGCTTCTCATGACATCCCAGGAGAAGAACCAGGTCAACACTGATCAGTTAGTGAAGGTAATATATGACAGCTTTCTTTATTTTAAAGTTACTTTTCAATTTCCATGGTCTAAGTTTAGCCCAAACCCAAGAGGAGGGGTTCTGCATCAGAGGAAATAGTATTACAAAAATTGAAAATGTAGAATCACCACAGCAGTTAATAAATATTTGGATGATCTATTTTGAGATTTATGCATGCAAACTATGTTATACATGATCTCAGGGTGCTTCAGTGTTCCCTGCTGATAGCAACCAGTGTTTTAAAGGTAATCTTCTATTTCCCTTATTACTTCTGCTTCTACTTTTACTATTCAGCTGTAGGAAAGTTTGAATTCATTTGTAGGAAAAATATGTCCTTCCTTTCTCATTTATTTTCTTAAAGCTGACCAAGAAATCAGGTGGCAGTAGTGTCACTTTGTAGTCATTTAGTCTCGCCAAATTGCAGAAAATGCAAATGCTGGCATTATGTGGTACTTAAGGTAAGAATATTCCATTGTTAACCGTTACTGTTACTGAACTGTTGCCTCAAGCACATCACACATTAAAACACAGGTCTGTGTTGTCTTTATTTTCAGTTTTAAGATTTCAAAAGCAGTAATTGGTGTTCCTGGACCTTTATTAGAAGAGGAGTGACTCACTTAACCTTCTGGATTTTGTTTTTGTTTTCTGCGGTTGCTATGATGGAAGTCAAAGGGAAAAAGAAATTCACAGGAAAAAGTGCAAAAACATCACAAGGAAATAAAAGACCTCATAAACACAACGGTAAGATAACCTGCCAAAGCATGCTTCCCATGTGGTGGTTTGGGCCTTTGTGGTTAGAGAGGGGTCTCCAGGATATAGGGGCCTGTAGCAGATTCTTTTGTATTCATAGATTACGATTAGGATTAAAGTGATAAGGAAAAATTGGTATTGTTATATATTAGTTTGCTTGGTCCTTGTAAGATAAAGACATTTAAAAAATTGTGAGAATAACTGGGGAGTGCTATGCAGATAAAAGACTTTATCTCCACCAGTGATGCTGTTACCTCATCCATACTAATTTATCACAACTTTCTGTGCACTGTTTCATAAATTGTACTATTACATTTTATCTTCAAGATTTCTAATTGTGATATCTTTATTATTCCATCAGGTGTCAGTATTGCGAAATAGGAAAGTGAGGGACTGTATAATGTTTCCTAAGTAATTGTTTCTTCCTTTAGAATCAGTCTTAGGGTAATGCTGTTGCAGTTTTATCTCAGATGTGGGTATTCAGTTTGCAAGCTTTGTTCACTAAAGATTTTTATGAAATGACTTTATTAAAGCCTTTGCAACTTTAAATTAGAAATGTTGCAAAATTAACATCTTTGTGGATTTGAAATATGTATATTTCAAGTATGCATTTTAATCTTAACTACTATTCTCTTACTAAGTCATTGAAAATTATGTGTGAGTGACAGTAATGAAAGCAGAATACAAGGCTATTTTAATACTTCACCTCTACCATATGCTTAAAGAAGAGAAATACAGGAAACTGACAACACTGGTTATTCCTAGAATTATGGGAAGTGTTTATTAGACATTTCTCTACTTTCTAGATATTTTACTGTGAATTTATATTATTTTATAATCAGAGTTTTTTGATTTTGATTTTTTTCCTAGCCTGCTCTGTATTAGACAAAGTATGTTTCACTAAAAATTAGCTTGTCATTTTCTGTAGCAGATGCAACCCAGAGGATAAAGGAGATCTAAACTCCAGATCATTGAACTAATTATTTGTTACTGTTACTAGATACTGGTTCTTCAAAGACATTCCCAAGAAAAGTTAAGGAAAATGAATCTAAAATCACATCAAAGAACTTTGAAAAAAGTGCCACAAAACCTGGGAAGAAAGGTGTGAAGCAGTTCAAGAATAAACAAGGAGATAAAATACCAAAGAATAAATTCCAGCGGCCAGATAAATTTAACAGGAAGAGAAAATTTCAGCTGGACAGTAAAACTGATGGTAAGCATGATATCCTTCAGCAGTTTTGCTGAAGCTTGCCCTGCCTGAGCCACCCTTGAATATTGTGCTCAGGGTCTCAAGAAGTCGTTTGGAACCTCCCACTCTTTCCTGAACATGCAGCCTTGTCCCAAGGTGAGAAGTCAGTGGGATTAAATAAAAGGTAGTATAGTTGTCCTCCGCTGCTTAGGGTTCCTTAATTCTGAGTCCTAAATTACCATCGCTATAGAGTTAATCTAAGATATGTTTATTTCTTATAATAGTAACTCAATTAAACACATTTCTGTAAGCTAAAATTAATTTATTCATTTAGTAAGCACACCATATTTGAGTTTTCTGAGTACTCCGCTAAGAAATGGGAGGATATGAAGGTGAGGTGGGGGGATAGGCCAGTCATCACAAAGCAGACTTACAAGATCTGTCCCATCTAACATGTGCCGCTGTGTCAGGGGCACCTTGGTGGGCAGCAGCACTTGGGCCAGGCTGGTGTAATCAGCTACTGGATGGCGGCTCCAGAAGCAGATGCCGAGTAGGTGTAGTGTGCACATGACTGACATGGCTTGGCCTGATTTTGGACAGGTTGCTCATTGATTAGCAGTGTTGACAGTGTACATGTTTGTATATCGAAACAAACTGATCTTTGTATTGTGATGTTTGAAGAGTCATTTCGAACCCAGAGCTTTGCTGTCTGTTATACAGTCCATCCCCTTGTGTATTGTCCTCCACAGTCTCAGATAACATTTTAAACGTGCTGACATGCCAACACCTTCTCTTCTGCACCATGAGAATCGCTCTGGTGTCTTGTGTTGTTGTTTTTCCAACATGGCATGTCCTAATACTGCCAGCTGAAATCTTTGCGGCCAGCTGAAACCTGTGTCTTGGGACTTGTCATTCCAGTCCCCTATATCTGGTCTCTGCTCTCTTCTGCCTGGGGCAGTTCACTGTCTTCCACCTCTCTGTTCTATTCATGCACACTGTTTCTCTTCTAGCTTTTCTTTCCTTATTTCTCTTATGGCCCAAAAATCTTCAATCTTCTTCTCTATCTTAGATTTCTTGGCGCCCTGTATTTTTAACCCCCCCCCCCCCCTTGGATCATTCATTACACTTTGGGAGATATGTTCCTGATGTTCCTGGCATCAGGAACAATTGAACTCGACTTTAGTTTCCGTAGTTAGACATCCCTGGAGTTGCTTTATCTACCACAGCAACCTTTTTTAAAAGTTGCTTTATTTACCACAAGCTAGCTATCTAGCTTGGCATATGTCAGGGTGCCCACAAATTTGTGGAATTGACTAAGCTCTGGAGCAGTTACTATCCTCTCCTGTATAATACCTGATGCTCTGATATCAGTAGTAAATGAGCCTTTTGTTGTCTAATCCTCTACTACCAAACTGGGATTAAATAAATAAACAGTGAAGGGGACAGTTAAATATACTGTGTATAATTTATAACTTAAAAATTATGTTCTTGAGGAATATTTATTTTCACAGAAGAATGCTTAATACAACATAATGTTTAAGGGAAGAGATTAAGATTCTGAATTTTTGAAGATTAAAATGTGCATGGGAAAAAGGAAATAAGATGGTAATGATTGTATCTTGGTTTGGGGGTTATATTAGGTATTGTAAACAAAATAACTTGGTTTTTGTATACAAGTGCATATTCTAATCAGGAAAAGGGAAATAATTAAAAAGAGATAATTCTCTATAAAATGTTCTTTGCAAAAGATATAAAACCCATTTGAAATAAAGTATTCTCTTTCTTAGTTGGATTCTTGATTTAGTTGGTAAAATAGTTAGAATTTGAGGACCAGGGTCCTCCCTGGTGGTACAACGGGTTAGGACGCAACACTGCAAGCTAGCTACAGCCAGTTCAGTGTGAGTTCGATCCCCAGCCCTGAAGATGATGGCGTGGCAGACCTTTCCTGACCCGCCCGCTGCTCCCCTCAGCAGTGTTCTTTGTCAGTCTACCTGTTCTGCTCCCCACTCTGTCTGTGGTGAAGCCTCTCACCGCACCTGCACTTCTGGCATGTACCCCAGTTCTGTATGAATAAATAAAATAAATCTTAAAATAAAAATCTAATAGATACTTGACTTTTGTAGCATTGGAATTGTAGAGTGTTTCTTTGTGCACTGTCTTCAGTAAGAGCAGGAGAGCATGAAGTTCAGAGTCCTCTCTGCATGTGAACCCTGGTTCTAGCACTTAGGAGTTATGGGCCCTTTGACAAGGGACTGACTGGTACCTTTGTTCCTGACACAACAGGGGATAATAATCACACGCATCTCTTAAGGTTGCTTTCAGAATTAAATGAATACATAATAGCATTCAGAATAGTGAGTTTTTGAATGCATTGCTTTTTATGTTATATACTTTGTTTCACTAGTAGTGGATTACACCTAAATTCTAAAATCTTGTAGTTGAAAGAGATGCTTCAGATTTCTCAATTGCTATTACAGTCCTTTCGTTTTCTAAGTAGATGTCCTATTAAAAAACAAGAAATAGCTGTTGAATGAATGAATGGTTGTTTTCAACCAAATTGAAAACGTATAAACTGCTTAGAAATTGAATTGAGGGGCCCGCCTTGGTATGCAACAGGTTAAAGCATAGCACTGCAAAGCTAGCCACAGCTACTTCGGCAGGAGTTCCATCCCCAGCCAGGGAGGTGACCCACATGGCACAGCAGACCTCTCCTGTCTCTCTCTGGCTGCTCCTCTCAGCAGTGTTCTTCAATCTGACTGTTCTGCTCCCCACTCTGTCTCTGGTGAATCCTGTCACCACTGCTGCCCTCTGGCCTGTACCCCAGTTCTTTATGTGTAAATAAATAAATATTTTTTTAAAATAAAGTGAAGTTAGGAGGTCGTGATGTTTTCCCCCCCTTTAACTCTTGCAATGCATATTGATCCTGATAGCAATTGCTGTATGTATTAGTTTATGTCGCTTGGAATGTTAAATGTACTTGAACACCATATCTGTAATGACTAGACCCAGCAGCCAAGAAACCCAAGTGGGATGACTTCAAAAAGAAGAAGAAAGAACTGAAGCAGAGCAGGCAACTCAGTGATAAAAGCAACTATGACATTGTTGTTCGTGCAAAGCAGATTTGGGAGATCTTGAGAAGGTAATGCTACCTAGAGGCATCTTTATCAGTTCCTTTGAGATAATGGAAGAGTAACGGTGTTACTCTAATAAATAGAGAGATGCCCTAAAATAAATGGCATAGTACTTGAGTTATTTAGGGGATACTCATAACACTTGAGCAGAGGCGTCAGTATTTGGATGTATGCCCACTGTAGAAATGTGTAGAATCATTAGGATGGTTCAGATATGTTTATGAAATGTATGACAATTAAAAAGACTTTGACATTCTTACAGAGATTCTGAGAAAATGAAGGACAATCTCCTTATTGGCTAAATTTTTGAGATACTTAAGTATTTGCTATCTTGGTCTTGTTTTATTATTTTCTTTATTTTTGACGTTCTGGCTGTTCAGATTTTGATTGATGCATAAAATTATACCTTATGAGATGGGTTTCTGCTTTTGAGAAAATTGCTTTTCTCTGGCTGCTCTGGAATAGTAATTTTAATGTCAGAGTTTTGCTGCCTTCAAAGAGAAAATCATGCTGAACTGGGTGAGCATGCACTAGGGTGCTTTTTAGTTTTGTGTATTTAAAATAGTCTTTTCACTTAATCTGTGTTTCCTCCTTATTTATAGAAAAGACTGTGACAAAGAAAAAAGAGTGAAGTTGATGAGTGATTTGCAGAAGTTGATTCAGGGGAAAATTAAAACTGTAAGTAGGAACATACTCACTGCTTAAATTTTAAAAGCTGAAGTTGACTCACTCAGTGAAAGGTACCTGACCATACATGGCAGGTGAAAATGTTGTTTTTTATGTATTTGGCTCAAATTTCAAATACTTTTCCCTGTCAGTTTTATTGAGATAATTACATACATCATTAAGGTGTGTGGCATAATGGTCTGATTCATATACACTGTGAGATAATTACCACAGTAGATTCAGCTGATTCCATACCATCAAATATCTTTTATAACACTGATTAAATAATAAATTTAATCATTAGGGACCCTACTGCTAAGAAATTATAAAGATTATCAAAATATCTGACTCTGTCAGTTTTAATAATTTACTTTAATATTCTCAACGTTATCTTGGCACAGCAGCAGCAGCAATGGCAGCATCTCGATGCCCACCTGTGATTATGCAGGTGTCGCTTTTTTCCTTTCTCTTTTCCTAATAAACATGTCCTTTTAAAATGTTTTAAAATAACCTTGAGAATTCTGTTTCTCAGAAATGTTTATTGTTGGAATGTCTTGCACTGTACTCCATATACTTTCGTATGTTCTACATTACTGACTTTAAAATATGTGTGAGGCTCTTCCTTGCTGTTCCAAATGTTCATGAAGTTCTTTTAAAAGGAATAGATTTGGAAGTTCTGACGTAATTTTCATTTTGCTATTTAGTCATGTTTTATAATAAACTTCTGCTGATTTTTGTGTATTTGGATAAGTACTAATCCACTTGTAAGACGACAGACTGTATCTTTGGGGACTCTGGAGGGACAGCTTTTGCCAAATCATATATAGATACCTCTACCCAGTTACTGTATTGCAGTTTGGAGGAATGTCCTGAAATAGCAAGTTCCCAGCTGCTGCTTTCTTACAAATTCAACAAGATCTTTTTGGGATAAAATAGCTCCATTCTAGCACTAATTTGTTAAGTTCCATTCATAAATATTTTATACTAAAGATCCTTTCTCAGCTACCTTTGTGTTATTCATGATCATGGAATTTATACTGGTGTTCAGATCCTCATCCAAATGCTTAATGTGTCACTTTGGAGATAGCAACCTGTTTTTCTCATGTTCAGTTAACAGTTGTTTGTAAATACGTAAGTTTCAAGTTACAACTTTTTTCTTCAGTATTTCTATATACTACATGTGGTCATCACCAGAAGTCTAGTTCTAGCCATACCATATATAATCCTACTTATTTGCCACATACGAGGAATTGTGCTAACCAATGTGTAAGTTATTTCCTTTATCATCCCTATTTGATTCATATGTGGTACTCAAAGAGTGTCTTTCCTAGGGTCATAGAGATAGCAAGTTCCTTAACTTCTCATAAACTTAATTTCTCACCTGTAAAATGTTAATTACTTTTTTTTTTTAAGATTTATTTATTTATTCGTACAGAACTGGGGTACAGGCCAGAGATGCGGAGGGTGAGAGGATTCACCAGAGACAGAGTGTGGAGCAGAACAGGCAGATCAACGAAGTACACTGATGAGGGGGAGCAGTGGGCGGGTCAGGAGAGGTCTGCCACACCATGTGGTCACCTCCGGGGCAGGTGGGAATCGAACTCATGCAGAAACGTCTTTAGATTCTCAGTGCTGTGCTTTAACCTGCTGCACCGCCAGGGAGGGCCCAAATGTTAATTACTTTTTTTTTTTAAGATTTATTTATTTATTCGTACAGAACTGGGGTACAGGCCAGAGATGCGGAGGGTGAGAGGATTCACCAGAGACAGAGTGTGGAGCAGAACAGGCAGATCAACGAAGTACACTGATGAGGGGAGCAGCGGGCGGGTCAGGAGAGGTCTGCCTCGCCCACCATGTGGTCGCCTCTGGGGCAGGCGGGAATCGAACTCATGCAGAGGTGGCTTTAGTCTCCTAGTGCAGTGCTTTAACCCGCTGTGCCACCAGGGAGGGCCCCAAATGTTAATTACTTTTAAGGTTGCTTTGAGGTCTGAGTGAGAAAAAGAATAGTAGGTTACCTAGTAATCTAAAAATAAACATGTAAAGCATAGTATGGTATCAATATATGCACAAAACAACCTTTTTATTTTTAATATTTTTTAGGTTTTACCTCTGCCTTAAGGAAGTTTTTCTGAAATTTGTGACTGATTATGGTGTTCTTCATATTTGCTTTATTAGCATTTTTTTAAAAATTAGAAACGACCCTCCCTGGTGGTGCAGTGAGTTAAAAGTATAGCACTAAGAAGCTGAATCCACTTAAGCATGAGTTCCATCCCCACCCTGGAGGTGACCCACATGGCACGGCAGGCCTCTCCTGATCCGCCCGCTGCTCCCCTCAGTAGTGTCCCTCGGTGGTCTTCCTGTTCTGCTCCCCACTCTGTCTCTGGTGAATCCTCTCACCACACCTGTGCTGCTGTCCTGAACCCCAGTTCTGTATGCATAAATAAATAAATCTTTTTATTTTTTTTTAAAGATTTTATTTATTTGTGCATACAGAACTTGGGTACAGGCCAGTGGCTCAGGGGCAGTGAGAGGCTTCACCAGAGACAGAGTGGGGAGCAGAACAGGCAGATCAACGAAGCACACTGCCAAGGGGAGCAGCGGGCGGGCCAGGAGAGATCTGCCGCGCTGTATGGTCACCTCCAGGGCAGGCGGGAATCAAACTCATGCTGCAGTGGCTTTAGCTTCTCAGTGCTGTGCTTTAACCCGCTGCGCCACCAGGGAGGGCCAAATAAATAAATCTTTAAAAAAAATTAGAAGCAATTTGAGCAACAGATAATAAGCACTTTTAAACTGGGATTTAACAGCATTTTTGGTTATTACTATTGGCAACTCATTTGGTGAAGATCTAATCTGTATAGTAGCTGGGAAGAATTGGAGAATCAGATGTGAAATGCAATTTTTCTAGGAATATAACTGGATATGAGAAATTGAGTAATTAGCTTTTAATCACCAGTGTGCATACAGTTATGTAGCAAGATTAATATCTTTTACCTTAGTTATTTATATTTTTAAATACATATGTGTGTATATCTATCTTAATAATGTATAATTGCTAAAGCCAAATATTCTTAAATCATTCATATTAAAAACAATCATAAAATTTTTAAATTGGGGAATTTCCCACTTAGGGAAAGTAACTTTCAGAGAAATGAGAAATATAGTATGTATGATCTCTAGAAAGATTTGGTTTGACTTTAATTATAATGATAGGAACCTTATAAAGATGGTCACATCCATCTCTGTCTCAGAACCATATGGGGGGCAGCAAAACCAAAGAATGCCTTTCTATACATTTTAAACAAGTAGTTCTACTCCAAGTAAAGTTTGGTTTTATCCATGAAGTTTCTACTTTTTTTTCCCTAACAAGGAATTCTAAAGCTAAAAGAGGTAACCATGAAACATTAAAAATATGATTAGAAAACACATCTTCAGGAAAAAATAGTCTAAAGGCCCAAACTCTTTCCTACAGATTGCATTTGCCCATGATTCAACTCGTGTTATCCAGTGTTACATTCAATATGGTAATGAAGAACAGAGAAAACAAGCTTTTGAAGAATTGCAAGGTATTTCTTCATATTAAAGATTTATTGTAATACTTTGTAATAAGTCACTTTTTTTCTCTTGAAATACTCAAGACTGTCCTGGAAAATAATTCTGTTGAAGAAAAACAGTGTGCCCTCGGTAGACCTCCTGTGTTGTTATTTGATCTAGATATATGAAGAATTACTTTTTTGTGTTCTCAGAATTATGCGTTTATTTAGTTCTTTTCTTTGTTTTTACTGGTCTGAAATGAGGTTATCACATCACTATATTATATTTTATTTTTCAGGTGATTTGGTTGAATTAAGTAAAGCAAAATATTCCAGAAATATTGTTAAGAAATTTCTCATGTATGGGTAAGCTATTTTATTTATAAAATATATTTTCATTAGTTTTTCAAAGGCAATGATACTGATTGCACGCAAAAGTTACTTAAAAATGTGTGATCTTGAAAATAGCCCTAAGCAAATGCTTGTAATGTTTCCAGGGATTCTCTCTTGAAAACAATTACTGAATTAATTTGATGATACTGCCTTCACTATTCTTAAAGTATATATTGAAGCCCTGGAAGAAAAGAAATAGGATAATTAACTTGTAATTAGTAACTGTACTTAGAGGCTGGAGGATCGGGAGGAATAGTGACACTTAGACAGAGCAAGTGGGTTAAAAATGCCAAGATAGGGCTTTCCCAGGTGACGCAGTGGGTTAAAGCACCACATTATGAAGCTCTCTGAAGCCACTATAGCACGAGTTCGATTCCCCCATCAGGGAGCTGACCTACATGGTGTGGCAGACCTCTCCTGACCCACCCACTGCTCCCCTAAGCAGTGTTATTTCAGTCAGTCAGTCTGTTCTGCTCCCCACTCTGTCTCTGGTTAATCCTCTTGCCCACCACACCTCTGGCCTGTACACCAGTTCTGTAAGCATAAATAAATAGATCTTTAAAAAAAAAAAGCCAAGATAGAGGATTTCTGAAATTTGATGGAATTGATACTTCTCATTTTAATTGTAATAATATGTCAAAATATGCTAGCTGGCAACAAAACAGTACAGTTGGCAAAATTTTCCAAGATTCTATTCTTAGCTCTAATTATCACTTTATTTTTTTTTTAAGATGTAAAATAGATATTGTGATTGTCCTGTTCTAAAGAAGAGTCCTAGAACATTTTTTGTTTGCATTTCTTTGCCCTTTTGACTTTTAACCTTCCTCTTTTATTTTATTTTTTTTTTTTAAAGATTTATTTATTTGTGCATACAGAACTGGGGTACAGGCCAGAGGCTCAGGGGCGGTGAGAGGCTTCACCAGAGACAGAGTGGGGAACAGAACAGGCAGATCAACGAAGTACACTGCTGAGGGGAGCAGCGGGCGGGTCAGGAGAGGTCTGCCACGCCATGTGGTCTCCTCCGGGGCAGGCGGGAATCGAACTCATGCGGAAGCGGCTTTAGATTCTCAGTGCTGTGCTTTAACCCGCTGCGCCACCAGGGAGGGCCTCCTCTTTTATTTTTTAACTCAACTTTTCAAGCTGATGAATAATGGGAACTGATGTTTATAGAGTGCTATCTTCTGCTCACAGTTCTCAGTGCATCTTAATTCATTTAACCCTCACATAAACATTCATTCTCTTTTCTGACTGAAATGCTAAAATGCAGCTTAAATAATTGCTCAGGGTTTTTCAGCTGGTAAGCAGAGTTGGATTTCAAACCTACAGCAGCTGGCTGCTGAATAACTTAAGCTTGAGGTGGAAATACAGGTGTTTGGTTTTTTACTTCTCTGTGGTAGCACATCCCTCCACCCTCCATTGATAAGTTGGTCTCAGGAGGACTAAGTTAGGATTTGTTGTTACCTACTCTCTCTTCCTGTGATTGTGTTGGGTTTAGGACTAAACCACAAATTGCAGAAATAATAAAAAGTTTTAGAGGCCACGTGAGGAAGATGCTCCGGCATGCAGAAGCCTCGGCCATCGTGGAGTATGCCTACAATGACAAGGCCATTTTGGAACAGAGAAACATGCTGACAGAGGAGCTCTACGGCAATACGTTTCAACTTTACAAGGTGACAATTCAAGATATTTTTTTTCTAGCACGTTTACTTTTCCTGTGTGCTATTCTTTAACTCCCATTACCTTGTTTTCAGACTATATTTTTATTTTGACTGGTCTTGTAAGATTATCTTGTGTCGTTACTCTTTTAGATGATTTTGTTTCTGGTCTAGTGACCAAGTGATCGTACTTGATTTCTCTGTCTTCTACACCATGGTCCCCCTTTAAATTAAACTACCTTTTTTTTTTTTTTTAACTCCCTCTGTTATACTCTGGGTTGTTTCAGTACTTCTGTTTTAATGTGAGAGAGAGGAGACTTTTTAATCAGTGAAGTTTTGTAAATACCCCCTGGCCAGCTCTGCCTTGACTAGTGCATCAGGTTGCCTGTTGCCACCTTCTCCATGTCCTCACTATTCATCAGAGAGGAGGGGGAGTAGAGAGATCCAGCCTTGCTAAAACACAAGGATTGGATTAAAAAATAAAACTAGTGAGAGTAGAACAGCTCAGAGATTTATTTCAGACCTTGGTGTACATATTTATCTCAGGAGATACAGAATAATTCCTACATTGCCTCGGCTAATTAGTTTCGACTCCTAGGTTGAACTAGGTGCTGTATTTTGTGATACTATAGGACTGTCCAGTGCTGATTACAAAACACATGGCACAAGAATTTGTGAGCTTATCCCTTGATCTTACGATTAGACGTGTGCTTGACAAGTATGTTGGGTTGGCTGGTTGCTTATCTTGGCTCTGTCTGTACATTGGTATAAAGATTTGATTTTTTTGCTGTTGCAGTCAGCAGATCACCCAACTCTGGACAAAGTATTAGAGGTTCAGCCAGAGAAGCTAGAGCTTATCATGGATGAAATGAAACAGATTCTGACTCCAATGGCTCAAAAGTAAGAAAAGCATTTTTGTTTTTTCTTAACAAATAGCCTTTGAAAGGGAAAAGTGTAATATAATATTTGTGTGGAAAGGTGGATAGTTTCAAAAGTATAGACTGCCATTTAAATTGGATTGTAAAACTTAAAAACCTGGGTGTGTGGCCTTCTGCTCTTTTATTTGTATTATATGGGGGCAATTGGAGCTTGATCTCTGGGACTAGAGTGCCTTTGTGTGAATCCTGGTGCCTCAATTAGTGTGACCTCTCTGTGTCTCAATTTACACATCTATAACATTGGAATAATTAATGATACACATTTTAGAGTTTTATGAAGATAAAATGAGTCAATATTACCAGAGCACTTAGACCAGTGTTTCACTCTTAAAGGCTTAATTTTTTTGCCCCCTATGTGGGCCCCTGTGAACTTGCCGTCTTCATGCCCTAGCATCAGCCCCACTGGACTCCTTGATTTGCCAGTATTGCACTAGGGGTTCGAATCAGTCCTGTGTTGTTTCAGTAGCTGATAATAGGTTTGATCCATTCAGGTGTTAATTCTTCTAAAATTGCATGATAAAACTGACACATTGGTATAGGATACTTGGGAGAAAGTTATTTTAAAAAAACAGGCCCATTGTAGATTTGTAATCATGTGTATTATTGGGTAAAAAAATATAAAGGTCTCTATGTTAGAAATAGTACTTAGATTTTGAAAGTTGGTTTCATCTTTGTTGATTAGATAGTAGATATCTGTACTTTGGTCTTTGTTGTATATGATACTCAAAGAAATTTACAGAAGAGGTTTTCTAGATCTTACTATTCCTGAAAGATGCAGCCCATTTTATTACAAATTACATTTGCTAAAACCATGTCGTGTTCTTTGATTATCTGAAAATAACTAAGATTGCCTATCTCTGTATCAATGGTGTCATGTAGGACACTTTTGTTTTTTTTTGTTCTGTTTGCAGGGAAGCTGTGATTAAGCACTCGTTGGTACATAAAGTATTCTTGGATTTTTTTACCTATGCACCTCCAAAGCTAAGATCAGTAAGTTTCTTGGCTTTTAGTTTAGTTTTGTTTCTTAAAGATTTATTTATTTATGCATACAGAACTGGGGTACAGGCCACCGATGCACGGGTGGTGAGAGGGGTAACCATAAATGGGGGGAATAGAACAGGCAGATTGATAAAGTATACTTCTGAGGGGAGCAGCGGGTGAGACAGGAGAGGTCTGATATACCATGTGGATCACTTCCCTGGCCGGGGATCAAACTCACTCTGCAGTGACTGCAGACAGCTTCATAGTGCTGCGCTTTAACCTAACCCATTGTGCCACCAGAGAGGGCCTTAGTTTTTAGTTTTTAAAGCAAAATACAGGAAGAGCCATGTAAAAATGTGAAGCACTACTTTTGATAGACACTGCTTTTTGGATATTTTAGGCAGTTGTTTCCTTACTTTAAAAAGATAACTCACTATATTTCCTTTAAATAAATCTGCTAATTCCATTTGGAGATTTGCCTGAAGATAATATAATTGACCATTTTTTTATCAACTCCATTTTATTTTTATATTTTAATTGTAATCCAGATAGTATCCTCAAGCTAACCTAATCTGAAAATTAAATAACAAGTGAAAGGATATGCCTTATTCAGATTTGAAATTCATGTGGGCTGATAGAAAAAAAAAATATGTTGGTGTTGAAAGATTAGGGGAGGACATTTGTATAAAACTAAATCGACCATGAAAAACTGGACTTTATATGATGGAAGGATAAGGAACAGAGTGAAGGTAAATTGCACTGCCCTTCAAGTCAGTGATGGGAATACAAATGAGAACTTATCATTTAGGCCCCTGAACTGAGTGCTTTACCTCACCGTACAGTGAACTCATTGTCTCCTGTCCTCTTTCTAATAATGAGGTAACTAAAATAATGAGACTTACTTCTTCTTAACAAAGTTCCTTTGACCTTCTCAAAATAGGAATATGGCATAATTTTTCAAGAGAAAATACTCACCTAAATTTGTGGTTCAAAGACCATAGCAGCAGCTCCTGATTCTCTTTCGGGGATTTTTTTCTTTCTTTCCTGTAGAACACAGTATTTCACAGGTCTGCATTTCACTAAGGCAAGTCTTTATTTGAGAACTGAGGAAATAATCATTTAAGTACTGGACATTTTTACCTTTTTAGTGTTCAATGTCTATTAGTAATACTAAAAAATTCTTTGGGAACTTACTTGAAATATAGAATAATGAAATATTTTTTGGCCCTGGGACTATTTAAAAGTAAATCACAAAAACAAGTTTAAAACTAGTAGAAGCATAATGAAGTGTTTGTAACTCCAACTGGACAACTTTGCAGGCATTCATAAGTTACCAATGTAAGATAAAAGCTGTGTTCTTTAGATTTTTCCTGGGGTGGGATTATAAGGTGGTTAAAGGTAAAATTTTTGTTCTTTATTGATGATAATGGTCACCCAACTTTCTTCTGGTGGGAGACTATTATTCAGTTTTAAATTGGGAATGGTCTATAAAGTTGGGCCCTGAAGCTCTTAGCTGCAAGAACTCATTTATATTCTATATACTAGACTTCCTAAATATAGTTAAGAAAATATTTTACATTGAAAATGAAGACTAGGAAAAATAAGCTAGACTGCTTTGTAAAAAATTAATGATTAAGAATGTAAGAAATAACATTTACTAAAATATTATTGATAAGTGAGAATCTAGGCTAATTGTTAGTAGAGAAATTAACTTTTCTTAGGGAAATGTTATCAGCTGTCTTTATGGTAAATTATTAATATGATTTTCAGAGGTAATCCAGTGATAAAAACTGGAAGGGAAACTTCTTTACTCAAAAGCAGTGTTTAGTTTTCTGCTCATTATAATTTTATTTTTTTAGGGAAAAGCATTTTATTTTTTTAATCTGGCGTTTCTCTTAGACATTTCCTTCTTCCCCAACTAGCTCTTAGACTTCTTTTTCTTGAAAATGCATTTAGAATATGCCATACATATACTTTATGTATAAACATTAGTAAAATCTAGGCACTGTAATAAAAATTGCCTGTCAGGATTTGCCACTCTTGATGGGAAATGGTGTTTCTTAAAGGAGGCTGTGTTTTTGTGTGCTTATCTACAACATTAAAAATTAAGTTGAGTGCTACCTAGGCCCTCTTTTATTCTGGGTATATAATGCTCCCCAGGCAGATTTTTAAAAGGTAGACAGAATGTAAACCAAAGCCCTGCTGGCATTTGTTCTTCAGGAAATGATCGAAGCCATCCGAGAAGCAGTGGTATACCTGGCACATACACACGATGGCGCCAGAGTGGCCATGCACTGCCTGTGGCACGGCACACCCAAGGTAATGTGTCAGCTCAGTTTGCTTTTCCTTTCATTTCATTCTCCTTTGGTCTCTTCCCTGTTAGGCACAAACAGCCTTATCTTCACTTGTTGAGCTTCAGAGCCCCACAGAAATTGTCTCTTCTTTGGACCTGGTGTTTCTTCTGTATAGTTGTTGTCCCTAAATTCTGAAATTTGTAGTTTTCATTATATGGAAAGGGATCTGTCACGCAAATAAACACATATATACATTAAACTTAGTTTAGAGAAATGTTGGTAACTGCCAGGCTCGTTAATTTCTCATTTAGTGATGTTATTGGGGGAGGGAGAAAAAGGAGGAAAAAATGAACAGTTTCATATTTGCTTACATAAGTATTAAGTACTTTGAGGGAAAAGATAGAGATGCATATTAATTACAGAAGTATAACAGATAATCATTTACCTGATCACTGTAATTTCCATTTTTCAAAGATAGCTATACTTTGTGCACTTTCTCAGATAATGCAGACTCCCTTCAACAGAATTGTATTGAATGCCATGGCTTTGCTAAATTAGCAAATTCATTTGAAGACAGTTCAGACACTGGAAGACGGATTTCAGTTCTCACTAAAAAAGATATAGTTTCATTAAATTTGCCTTAGAAGCTAATAATTTGTTGATTCCATGTTTGTGTGCTAATGCGTTTCACATGCTAGTGTAAGATTATAAAAGCTCTGAAAGAGGTTTTTACAGCCTATTGCATTTTTTTCATTCTGGCTTCATAACTATTTCCCTAATGAAAAGTATGCTGTGCCTATGAAGATTTAATGTTATATAAAATTTCCTAACAATAAAATGCCTTAATTTATAACTACATCTATGAACAAACTATAAGTACATCTGTAACTAAAAGTTCATGAGACACTTTTACTTTTTTTAAGGACAGGAAAGTCATTGTGAAAACAATGAAGACTTATGTTGAAAAGGTGGCTAACGTAAGTATTACAAGACTACATACATATTTTTCTCTTAATTATTTGACTATAAAATTAATTTATCTAAGATGGAAAATTTTAGAAAATTGTCAGGGATAAAGTAATGTGTTGTTTTGTTTTATTCTTACCTTTCTAGTCATATGTATGTATTTTTTTGTTTACACAAAATGAAATTTCTCTTTAACAATATTGTGACAGTTTTTGATTTTCATTGGATTTCTCAGGGTTTTTTATTCAATTATTTTTAAGAACTTGTGTTTGCTCTATACATATATAATTACATATACAAACATGTATATATGTTTCGCTCCTTAAGTAAATATGCCAAATTGCATTTCAGAAATTTGGTACCAAATTCATTACCACTGAAACAATGTGAAATTTGTCTTTTTTTCCTTAGATTAAATGTGTTGATAAAAAAAATTGTAGTAATATTTTGTAGTTCATTGGAATCCTTTGAAGATGCTGTAGCAGTTTTCTTCATGAGTTCAGAGGACAGAGAAAGTCTTCTGAGTTTTAATTGCCTCAAAAACAGTATTTATATTAGTTAAATACTAAATGTTTTTCATGGTATTCCTAGATAGATACAATAGGAACATTTAAAAATGTTTAGTTTTATATATTACATTGTATATCTTCTAATTTAGTGGTGAGCTAAAATTGGCAATCTCAACAGCTTCCTATAATAAATTCAATGAGAATTATTAACATCTGGTAAATACAAAATATAGTAAATGGTCATTCAAACGAGAAATTTGTCCTTTGTGATTATATACATACCTGTTTTCTGTAGATTTGGAAAATAGGAAGAAAGTATAAAAACACTCAGAAGATAACTTTCCTATAACAGTGAAATATACATTACTGGTTATGTCTGGGGATGAAAATATGATTCATAATTCATATGAATCATATGCCATTTTAATTTTCATATTTTTAATTAATATAGCAACAAAATGTTAAATAGACAGTTCTTTAAAGGTATCGATAGTAAAAAAAGCATTCTTTAAGTAGTAAAATTGTATTGTTTCATTTTTATAGTTTAGTTACATCAACTACACACACGCACACACGCATAGGAGAACATGATCCCAGCAAGGACTTATTTTATAAAACAACATGACACAGTCATGGTATCTTAAAAAGAATGTGTTTGTGGAGTTGCTGGATATGGTACTCTAAATGTTACTTTGATGGAGGTGTTTGATAGTGTTGTTCAGATAATGAGTTTTTATTGATTTATTATGGCCTAGTTCTATTAGTTGCATAGAGAAGTGTATTAAGAATTCCCAACTACATTTGTTGGACTATCTCTCACTTAGTTTATTCCAACTTCTTTTCTTTTCTCTCAGAGATGGTTTGTGTTTAGACCTGTTTGTGTATGTGCTAAATAAAATAAACAGAAACTATGCTGTATTTCTTTCTGAGAACTACTACTGCATAGTTGTTTTCTATTTTTAATTAATTGTTGGTCTTTCCATAGAGATGTTGTTAGATCTTTGTTATTTTCCTCCAGTTTTTCTTTATGAGCTTATAATTGGCAGTTTTCCCATTGTTTCTGATTGAAGCCTTATTACCTAAAATATTCATCAGACCTACCTGAATGACTTTTGGCTATTACCAAAAATCAAGTCCTCCCTCAAAAAAAAAAATTATATCACTCTGGGATAAAAAGGGAATATACCAGTAACATTTGTTATTTTATTTATTTTTACACAAAGTAGAAGTTCCTTGAATATCTCTAACATGTCAATATCACAGAAATAATGTTATCATTTCAAGAGTTGGCTCTTGTGGAATTCAGTATATAACTTGTATGATCTCATGGTGCTGCCCTGTTTAAAAAACAGTTTTATACACTGAATATGAGGGAAAAAATTTTTTTTTTTTTTTAGTTTATATTTTTATTTTTTTTATAAGATTTATTTATTTATTCATATAGAGCTGGGGTACAGGCCAGAGATTCGGAGGGTGAGAGGATTCACCAGAGACAGTGGGGTACAGAACAAGCAGATCTACAAAGTACACTGCTGAGGGGAGCAGCGGGCGGGTCAGGAGAGGTCTGCCTCGCCATGTGGTCTCCTCCGGGGCAGGCGGGAATCGAACTGATGCGGAAGTGGCTTTAGCTTCTCAGTGCTGTGCTTTAACCCGCTGCGCCACAAGGGAGGGCCTAGTTTATATTTTTAAAGGACAGGTTTATTGCGGGAGAGGCACAGGTGAGCAGGAAACTGAGCAAATGAATATGAGAATATTCTTGTTTTGTTTTTTCTTTTTTTAGTATTGCTTTTAGTATTTCTATTCCTGTTACATGTGATTATTTGAAGAAAATGAAAAATTGTAATCCTTCAACCTGAATAACTTACATTATTGTATTTTTCCTTCCAGAATTTTTTATGTACGTATTTATGTGTACTCTGCCTACATGCAGTTATATTGTATTTATGTATCTTCTTTTCATGGTTGAAATGTTCTAATATAGTCTTACATGCTGTATATTCTTGGTGAGTTTCAACTGTTTGTCTTTCAAGAATGTGCTTTTCTGATTATTTTAAAGTTGTTACATTGGTGGAATTCAAGGAAGAACATATGCTGTATTTCTGAAACTTTCATTTCTTACAGGGCCAGTACTCCCATTTGGTTTTATTGGCAGCGTTTGATTGTATTGATGATACTAAACTTGTGAAGCAGATAATCATATCAGTAAGTAATTTTGCTGATCTTTTAGTTAAATTGATAAATCGATAGTCATATATACATTGGATTTCAGACATATATGTTTAAAGACTTTGAATTATGCTTTCTAGCAGTATTTTGTTACTTTTTTAGTTGCTTCAGTTACGCTTACTTTTGGGGCTTGCTTTATTCCTATATAAATCACAGTGTTATAAAATGGTATTTGTAATATTATTTTTAAATATTTAGAAGACATGTGTTTTTAGACTATGTGGGATGACATGAGTTTTTAGACTATGTGACATACTAAATGAAAATTTAGCAACGCATTATTGATATTTGACCAGAAATTAGTTTGCATAGTAATTGTTCAATTATTCAGGAACTTTGTTTCCAGGCAGAAGCTATCTATGACTTTTTACTCTGCCTTTGGAAAAACTACCTCTGCATAATTAACCCAGTTTCTCAATGTATTTGTCTTAGGTTGAGCTGGTAAATAAAAACTGATGAAACTCGGTTATGTAACTTATAAGAACTTCATGACAGTGTTTATGTAGTCAAATTAAAAATTACTGAAATTCAAATGCAAGCTTCTATTCACATTTGAGCAGTTCCTTTAAACATGGTGTAGTGGTCATCATGTGTTTATAATTGAATGCACTTTAACACTTTATTTAAATTTGCTTTCAGGAAAACTGAATTCTTAGAAAAACTGGTCCAAAGTAAGAATTGGGTTGTCAGAAGAGTTATGATGCATTTCAGAGGGAAAAGAACGGCAAACCAATATTACATTCTGTGATAACTGTTCCTTTTTCTGACTTCAGAATCAATGTCCCTCTCTTTTTCCTTTATTTCTAGTGTGTAAGTGATTCTGGACATATGAATCGGGTTAGGGAGGGTAGGAATAAGAAATTGTAACAATAGCAGCATTGAACGAATTTGGAAACATTTTTTAAACCACTTATTCTGTGTAGACATGGGTTATTCCTCTAAAAATTACATAAACCTTTCTTTTTGATACACATGGATTGGACCCTTGGAGAATCTGTGACTGAAACTACTTTCACACAGCTCTACAGGGAGGAATATATGGGTGATGAAAATGAGAGCTGTCATGTGGTGGTGCTGTGGCCTCTCTTTTTAGTCTGTCAGGACCAGTAGAGCTGCATATAGTAAGAAAAATGTATGTGCTAATAGAGGAGATTTGTTTTCTTAGATGCCAGCTCTAGGTCAATGCATGTGAATTTCTCATGCCCTTGCTGTCATTTTCCAACTTTTCCCTTAACTATTTTAAGATTGTGATGACTTTCTTCGGTGTAACATTGTGGGAAGAAATAATTTGGCAGGACTTCCACGTCACAAACTGAATATTTTGACAAATTCCATGTGACTTTATTACCCTTTTGACTCCTATCAATAATGATAGTTTTCATTTCAGTGACAGAGCTGTGAGGGCATAGATTGGCTAATGAATAACTTTATTTCATGGAAATGCAAACAGGCTGGGCTATTGAAAGTTTGCTTTTGTTTAATATTTTCATGACAACTAAAATTTGCATAACTGTCTCAAATGGATTTCAAGAGAAGCCAAGCCTCCTTCAGGGTTTACCACAAGTGTCTGATAGATTAATTTTTCCAGAGATTTATCCCACTTAAAGTCAAGCTTGAAACAGCTTTTAATTCCTTGTGCTTATCGCTTTGATTCCCATAACTATTTAACCCAAATTCCTAATGACTTTCTCATACTTAAACCAGCCATTCTGAGAATGGCCTGATTTGCTGAATCTAAATGACAAATGCTCAGTGGGTTCTGTGTATCATTAAGCTATGAGGCTAATGATAAAATTCTGGAATGCTAATTGCTGTTGTATTTTTCCTGTCCATCCACCACAAAGGCTGTTGCAGTATGCAATGTTTTTTTTCAAAATAACCAAGGAAGCTTATTGTTGTTATGTGTTCTGTTCAATGTAGCCAGACTTCCTGAAATGTCAAGATGAAATCACAGCCTGATCACCTGAACTGTCCCCTTTCAAAATGAATGCAGAGTTTTCTCACCTGCTTTACCTTCCAAAGTAAACATACTTGAAAAGTTTTGACCCATTTTACCCTGGAATTGATGGTATCATGCAGCTGCTTTGACAGCAACTTTCCTCTGAAAGTGAATTAAGTGACCTGACCAGTTACTGTGTAAAGTGCACAGTTGATGCATACTTTAGCATGCCTTATCTTTTAAATATACAGAAAGGTATAAATAATAATAGATTCACTGCAATGAAAAAATAAACTAGGCAAGTATATTTCAAACCCTTTATTCCTGGTTGCATATCCCATTCCATCCCTGCTATATCCTCACTGATGAATTTGGTACTTATATATTTAAATGCATTTCCTTATCTGATCATATAGGTAGACTTGCATTATTTTTGCATTTTTACAAAGTGTACAAATGGTATCTTATGTTTTCTCCACCTTTTTTTTGGGGAGGCATTATGTTTGATATTCACCATTGGAAGTTAACAAACCTTTTTAACAAAGGGTGAGATTAGTAATTTCTTGAGGCTTTGTGCACTGTGATCTCTGTTGCCTGTTGCTTGTTCTGTTATAACCCCTTAAGATTAAAAAAGCTATCTTGTAGGAATTATGGACATAGGCTAAAGGTTGTATTTAAACCCACTGGCCATCATACCTAACCCTACTCTGCATCATTCATTATTCAGTGGCAAGTAGAGTTCTGCTCTGTCATGGTTCATTTTTCCATTGATGAAAATTTAAATTGTTTACAATGTTAACATATTTTTTGCTATTACAGTAATTTTGTATATCTCTTTGTTTTCTAAGCGGTTTACTTAGCAGGATCTCTGGGTTGCCTGGCAGGCTGCATAAATGTTTATATATAGTCAAGTGTCCACATTTCTCACTCAGCCATTACAAAACCTGTTGCATATGCAGTGCTTTCAAAAATAGCCAAGGAAGCTTAGTGTTGCGAAGCACTCATTTAGAGTAACTGGATTTCCTGAAATATCAGGTTGAAATTGTAACCCAGTGAACACACTCCTTTTCTCTACACTGAGCTCCAGTTCAATCTGCAGATACTGTTCTCTGTTCTTCCAGCCTGACCTGGTCTCCTGGTCCTCTCAGCATCTCTAGTATTTGTCCTTCCATTCATTTACTTACTAGTTAATTGTGAGAAGGCTCAGTATTGTCAGATTGAGGAATACTGCATGAATGAGTGAGGCAGGGTGGGGTGCAGATTTTGGGGAAGGAGAAGCACATGCACTGTCCAGGATGGCAGCCACCACTTGGTTGCAGGCTTTGAAATACGATCTCCATGGTGATAGATATCCAAATTCTTTTTTCTTTTAAAATGTGATACAAAGTACACATCGCATAGAATTTACCATGCTAACAGTTTTTAAGTGTGCAGTCTAAGTGTCTTCACACTGGCTGTCTTCACATTGTTGTGTAGCTAGTCTCTAGAATTATTTTGTCTTGAAAAACTTAAATTACATACTTAACTACACCTTCCAGTTTGTTAATGCAGCAGAAACCATCTCCAAGTGTTTTGGATAAACACTAGAAGACTGCAGACCCTGCCTCATGATCTCCCATCTACATTAATTTGTTAAATCTCTTCATTAAGTTTCTTTTATGCCTTCTGCTTAGATTTTTGCTTCTTAAAGTTAACACCAGTTGGCATTTCTTTTCGTCCCCATAAACAACCTGCCATGGAGGTATGTATGTGGGCAGGTCCCCCACTAGCACCATTTTTCTCATGTTGTTATGTTATTGAGGAATGAAACTGTCCCACCTGACTTTGAACCAAGACAAAACTGGAAGAACTGCTTATACATCATTTCACTTAAAGTTCCAGTTTCTAAGATTTAATGTATGTCTTGGAAGTCCTTGCTTTTCAGCTTCTTAAACCACTTCCATCCCAAAGTTGTATGTATTAAGCTAATCTGTATTAGACTGACCCTTAAGTATGAAACCAGAAGATGCTACTGTACATCAAGGGATCTATGACCTACTCATGCCACCTCTTAGCTCTTATACTAAGAAAAAAAAACTACCAGGATCATTTATAGTTCTTCACTACAGACTTCTTTAATTTTCTTTTTCAAAAGAAATGTTTTAAAGCTATACTCCAGAGTGAGTGACTTTTAAGGACAGCAAAGTTGTAAGGGTTTTATAAAATGATTATGGCGATTAACCCTAGTTATGTATCATTGTCTTCTATTTCAACAAATTAACAAATTATAGCATCTGTCCTTTTTATGAATCTGTTAAACCTTAAACAGATAAAGCTAAACTAAAAGTAGTCCATATTTTTGGCATGAAGCACTTTGTTATCAAAAATGCACATGAGTCCATTTTGAGGTATGTTTACCTTGAAATTACAAAAGAGCTGTTTCCTGCATTCTAAGTTATGTGCACTTTTGTGCCTAATCTTTTGTTAATAGTAAGCTTTTTTCCCTGGATGATATAATTTATATTCGTTTTGAGGTAGTTATATCTGTTGCATCTATTATCTGAACACTTTTACTTTGGTAAAATTTTTATAAATGACCTTACCTTAAACATCTTCAGAGGGCACTTCAGGGGTTAGAATTTCTTGAAGAGGCCACCATGTCTTGCCGTTCCATGTCCTGGATGAGTGACCTTCACAAGTGTCAGCTGCTGTTGCTAATTTTAAGAAACATGATACACGGGCCCTCCCTGGTGGCGCAGCGGGTTAAAGCACAGCAAGCGGGTTACAGCCGCTTCCACATGAGTTCGATTCCTGCCTGCCCCGGAGGTGACCACATGGTGTGGCAGACCTCTCCTGACCCGCCCACTGCTCCCCTCAGCAGTGTACTTCGTCGATCTGCCTGTTCTGTTCCCCACTCTGTCTCTGGTGAAGCCTCTCACCGCCCCTGAGCCTCTGGCCTGTACCCCAGTTCTGTATGCATAAATAAATAAATCTTTAAAAAAAAAAAAAAAAAAAAAAAACATGATACACTTGTACAGAAAATGAGGGAAGTTTGGGTCTTAAAAAGAGAAACATGATGTGTGGAATCTGGAGTTAGAGTCTCAGCCTTGGGGCCACCAGTTTCTCTGTATTGTGATCCCATAGTAGGTTACTGTCTTAATTTCTTATTTGTTTTCTTATACTTAAAGTACTAATCTCATTGTAGTATGTTGACTCTATTCTTTTTTTTTTTTTTTTTAAAGATTTATTTATTTGTACATACAGAACTGGGGTACAGGCCAGAGGCTCAGGGGCGGTGAGAGGATTCACCAGAGACAGTGGGGAGCAGAACAGGCAGATGATGAAGTACACTGCTGAGGGGAGCAGTGGGCGGGCCAGGAGAGGTCTGCCACGCCATGTGGTCACCTCCTGGGCAGGCGGGAATCGAACTCATGTGGAAGTGGCTTCAGCCTCTCAGTGCAGCGCTCTAACCCGCTGCGCCACCAGGGAGGGCCTGTTGACTCTATTCTTAAGAGAATAGCAGATCTGAGTGTGTCATCTTATAGAGAATTTCTTTCCTTAAGAGGGAATTCAGTCATAGTGGCTGACTATGGAAAACCATGCACAGGACCTCAGATTACTAAAAGTGGATCTACAAAATGAACAATGACTCTGCTCCTAGGAATCTACCCAAACCACACAAAAGGAAACCTGCACGTCTGCTTACAATAGTTAAGATACGGAAACAACCTAAATGAACAAAAATAGATGAATGGGTCAGGAAGATTTGGTACATGTATGTAGTGGAATATTACTCAGCAGTCAAAAAGAAATAAACTCATGCCATTCGTAGCAATGGGGCTGGAGGGGCCTCTGCTCAGTGATATAAGCCAGAAGGAAACAAACATTCGGATGATTTCACTAGAGGAAGAATATAGGGAAACCAAACAAAGGATTAAAAAAGACAAAACTTGCAGAGAAACTATAGATCTGAGGCATACAGCAAAGGAGGGGAGGGAAGAGGGGAAGAGAGGGGTCAAAACTGGGAGGGATGGCCACAAGGGATTATGGTGATGGCTCAGGCTTGGTGTGGTGATGGGAGATACATTGGGACTACAACTAATGGCAGAAGCCAAAATATAAGAAAAGAATGAAGTCTAATCAATAAAAATAAAAAGGAGGCAGCTGATTTCTTATGAAAGAGACTAGAGTTAGACTCAGGTGACCAGGACTTGTCTACACCCTGTGGGTGGCTACATCCTCTAGCAGGTCACCTCTCTTTCTGGGTTCCTCATCTATAAACCTGGGGTGTCACCCTACATTATTTCTGTGATGCCCGCCAGTTGTTTAGAATCTCTAGCCCTCAACACACTTTTTCAAATACTTGGTAGGTTTTTTCTGAGAGTTAAGAATGATGGAGGGGGTGAAAACAAACTAATGGTAGGGTTTTCTGTTGTATTTTCTCTATTAAATAAAGAAATCTTAGACAGTGACATTTCTGTCTTTGAACACATTAACAGATTTACTGAGAACTTAGCTGGGGTGGGGATGACATTGCCTGTTGTTTCGTAAATTAAAAATAGAAAAATAAGGTTACTGTTCTTGGGTAAGTTGAAAATGCCTTAGGAGTGTAATTACTTGTAACTGTTCCATGGACTCTTTCTGTATTTGGTTCCCCGACCCCCCCCCCCACTTTGTTTTCAACACTATACTTAAACATTCTTCATTTTCTGTGAAAAACAAACCTAGCTTTAAAAGCTTTTATCCACTTATTCTGTTCAACAGAGTTTCTTTATCTCCCTTCACATACATCTCATTGGGGAAATTCTTAGAAGAATGTTCTTCATCCGTGCTGTTGCTACATTTAAGTGCAGCTGCAAATTAACTGTATGTGTTCACTGATGCTGCAAGCAGTGTCCCTAGTAATTATGGCCTGAGAAATAGTGGTTGTGTGAAGGAAGATAACTCATTCAGATATGTTTTTTGTTAAGTCCATGGGTTTGGTGAGTTAAATATTAATGGATTGTTCAGTAATTAATGGTGTGTTCATTAATATGTCACAGTAGAGAATCGGTTTTGTGTTCCAAATGTAAACTTCTTTGTGCTTTAATGAGATGACTTAGGACTAGCCCTGCATTTTCCATGATGTTGGGGACAATTTTCCATTGAGATTCCTAGTATACTTTTAAGTGTAAAGTCTCATTTTTTTTGTTTGTATAATTTTACAGGAAATTATTAGTTCTTTGCCTAACCTAGTAAGCGACAAGTATGGAAAGAAGGTCCTATTGTACTTACTAAGTCCCAGAGACCCAGCACATACAGTACGAGAAATCATAGAAGTTCTGCAGAAGGGCGATGGAAATGCACACAGGTAAGGAGTAGAATGATAGCTTGAGACCTTCCTCTGCTCTGTTGATTACTAATTTGAGAAACAACATGCTTCCGGAAATCTACTCAAACATGCACACCCTCTCTTATGCATCCTCCATTCTGTCTGAATTTCAAAAGTGAATCTCATTTTTTAAGCCTCAAGTTTTTATTTTGAAATGAAAATAAGAGCTCCAAGCCAAAAGAAAGTCTCTGAGTGCCTGGCACTCTGAGTATAGCAGGTTTTGCTTTGTGTTTTTTTTTTTTTTTTTTTTTTTAAAGATTTATTTATTTGTGCATACAGAACTGGGGTACAGGCCAGAGGCTCAGGGGCGGCGAGAGGCTTCACCAGAGACAGAGTGGGGAACAGAACAGGCAGATCGACGAAGTACACTGCTGAGGGGAGCAGCGGGCGGGCCAGGAGAGGTCTGCCACACCATGTGGTCACCTCCAGGGCAGGCGGGAATCGAACTCATGCAGAAGCGGCTTTAGATTCTCAGTGCTGTGCTTTAACCCGCTGCGCCACCAGGGAGGGCCGGTTTTGCTTTGTTTTTAAAGGTTCTGGTGCCATTAGTTCTCTGGAGTAAAGTCCACTAAGTGTAAACCTGTGCTGTATTGTAATCTGTTAATTGTTTGGAATAATCATTTGGATTGCTGTGATTTTTACATGAGGCAGGCTTCAGTTACTGAGTGCTGGCCCTGTGCCAGGCACCGCGGGGACCCAGAGGACACAAAGAGATGGTAGCTAGCCCTCTCGGCTTGCTTATCATCTGCAAACACAGTAGAAGGACAGTTACAGTAGAGAGTGACACAGTTTGTTATAAACTCTTAGAGGTTTTTGTGACAAAATTGCTAGATTTCCTTTAATACTTCATTTGCTATTCTAACAGTAAGAAAGATACAGACATTCGCCGACGAGAACTCTTAGAATCCATTTCTCCGGCTTTGTTAAGCTATCTGCAAGGACATGCTAAAGAGGTGGTGTTAGATAAGTCTGTTTGTGTGCTGGTGTCTGTTATTCTGGGAGCTGCCATTGGAGACGTTCAGCCTGCCATGAATGCCATCGCCAGTTTAGCAGCAACAGAGCTACATCCTGGTGGCAAGGATGGTGAGGTAATGTGCTGTGATAAGACAGGCCGCCATAGACTGGAAACTGCAATCACTAAGAATATTATAATTACCTCAACTTACCAGTAATTACCAATGCATTTGAAAATTGTGAATTCATACATGCAACAGTCTTCCTCAGACATTTGACTACATAGTTCTCAGAGTAAAAATGAAATCTCAGTGTGGCTCTCCATTGTTCATGATTGCCTTAAGGTTGTCTTTCCAGTGTATTCTGTTGTCTTAATTCTGCTTTGACATTGCTGTGGACTTCACTACTTCTGTATCTCTCTGCATTAGTATTTTTTCACTCAGCCTTGAATGCTGCCCATGTCTCCATTTTCCTGTGTTCTCCATTTAGACAACTTACTTGTCCTTCAGTGTCCCCAGTTGTTCCATGAAGACTTTTCCTATTTCTCTCATAAAAAATAATTTCCTCTTTCTGATGGCTCCTGCCTGTATTATTTCAGCCTCATGTTATTCTGCTTTGCATCTTAAGTTCATTGGTTCATGTACCTGGTACATGCTGACATTCTCCCTCTGTTTTTCCTCTCTTCCCTACCTAACCCCTCCTTGCAAAAAAAAAAAAAAAAAAAAAAAGCTTGCCATTGTAATGTACAGAACAGTTAAATAAATATTTACATAGTTTAATTTTGAGATAAATGCTGTGAAGAAAAACTACAAAGATTGTATAAAAATGGGAGCTACTCTATCCCAGGAAGGCTTCCATGATGCAACTGATACCGAAAGGATTAGTAGCTTAATGAAGAATGGTAGAAAAAAAGAGTCTAGGAAAAGGAAAAAGCCTGCAGCAGGAGAGAGCTCAGCAGGTTTGAGAACAGAAGGCCTGGCCTGGAGGGTTGGAAATCAGTGAACAAAGTAAAGGGGAGGGCAGAAGTCTTGCAGGTATTTTGTCCTGTACTACATTGTACACTCCTGACAAATGGGCATGTTTGGGGAGCCATGAACCCCTGTGCTCAAAAAGCAGATAATATTAACCATCAGGAAAGCAGCATAATGAAAGTTGTCTCTGAGAGAAGACTGACCCTACCATCCCCACTGCTTGCTGAGAACAGGGTCTAAGGACTCTAGGAAAAATTGCTGTAGCCCTTGAAAAAGGAGTGAGACTGAACTGAAAAGCTGCTTGGTTGGCTTCCTCATCAGAAACTGTTCCTGATGTGGTCATATGTATTCACACATCCAGTTAGCATGAGGTTTTACTGTTTATTCCGTACAGATTCTATATGTGCATTACAACTGTGCATTACAATCTGGTCGATGGTTTTAGCTTGATCTTAAGATGAACTTTGTGACATTACTGTTTGTACTGGGACTTGTGACGGCTCAGCCTGAACTGTTTTTCAGTGGTTGTATTATCTTGAGTAATCAGCTTTCTGTGAGCCTGGGGGTTTGGTCTAGATCCTTGGTTCCTCCAGGTACAATGGTCATTTTAAAGTAAGACCTCCTATGCCAACCTGTGGGACTTCAACTTGGCAGAATCCTTATCTGGTTGTGTAGAATGGATTTCAGGCCAAAGTGTGAATGAAAACAACTTTTTAAATTAATGCCTTCTTGACCCCTTATAGCTTCACGTTGCAGAACATCCTGCAGGACATCTAGTTCTGAAGTGGCTAATAGAGCAAGATAAAAAGATGGAAAAAAATGGGAGAAAAGGTAAGCTATGAAACTTGATCTTTTCCTGTGACTCTTTGTAATTTCAGTAATTCCTGGCATTCCTGAACTTTGTCAACCATTTAAGTTCAAGTAAAAGTTTGTTTTGTTTCAGACTGGTATGTGCAAATGAATAATTTGGTGATAATTGCAAATAATGCTTCTTTTCCATAAAAACTTAGGTGCTGGGATCCTTAAATTTACCTTCTATTCCCAATCCTGCTTCCCCGCCTCTCCTGTCCCTGTTACTTAGGGGTTCTAACCAGATTTAATAGGTGTTCTAGAATTTCCATTCTATTTCTTGAGTGTAGTGAGAGCAGAATAGGGGAGTCTGTTTATGAGGTTTATTACCCCAGTTAAAAGACACTGTTTCTCGTTTTTTTTTTTTTTTTGAAGGAAGGATAAGCAGAAAAAAATTATCCTCATCAGAATATTTTGAACTGGTACTTATTTAGCACTGATATACATGTTTCCAAAAACAAGTGAGTTATTGGAATGTCTTGATCTTTTCATAAATTTTATAGCTGCTTTTCAGAAACTCAGCTCTCACAAGGATACCATCATTTCTGTAATTCAAAAGTTGCATGCCATCCCCCTCAGTCCTGTCTTTGACCAGACCTTCTCTAACTAAATTTAAACTCCATCTGGTATTTTAGCAATGAGGAGATTTTTCCTCCTGTGAGTTAAGCAGTTTGAGCTTTCTATTACTATATCTGAACAAAGTGACAAACCATGAATTTATGTCCCCCAGCAAGTTCAAATGGTGAGTGAGGCAGTCATTATAGCAGTGTAAGCAGTCTTTTCTTGCTATCCCTTGAAAAATAGTCTTGAGACTCATTTTCACTGTAAATGTTTTGTGGAAGTCAAGTCTAGAATAAGTTGTGAGGGGAAAAAAAATTTAATTGAATCATCTTTTCATTATTAAAAAATGGGTGCATAATTGGCTGAGTTTCTATCAGAAAAGTTGACTGACTCAGCTGTTTAAAATCCAAAGAATTTTCTAGTGATTTTTCTCCTTATTTAATAAGCACTTACCGCCCTAAAATATACCTGTTTGGACCAGCTGTGTGTTTCAGTTTCATGTATCACTAAATGAATGCAATGGCTGTCTTAGTTACTGGTTGCTATATAATAGGTCACCTCAAATCTCAGTAATTTTCAAAACAGTCATTTGCTCAGTGTTTGTTGGAGCTTGTTCTACTTTACTCAGACACTTAGGGCTGCTTTGCTTAAAGTTAGAGTAGCCACTTTCCCAGTTGACACCAGCTGCTTCTTAATGAACTGGGGTACAGGCCAGAGGTGCAGGGGCATTGAAAAGATTCACCGGAGACACAATGGGGAGCAGAATAGGCAGATCTACTCAAATACACTGCTGAGGGGAGCAACGAGTGGGTCAGGAGAAATCTGCTACACCATGTGGGTCACCTGTCTGGTGGGAATCGAACTCGTGCTGAAGTGGCTTTAGTTTCATAGTGCTGTGCTTTAACTAGCTGCGCCACCAGGGAGGACCCAGTGGTCAGTTATTAAAAGAACAAAGTAGTTGCATAGTATTTACCTGACTTAGTCTCAGGAATTACACATAACCTCATTTTTTACTATGCTCTTGGTCAATTTAGTGACAAAGACCCATCTAGATACAGAGGGAAAAGGCATAGGTTCCCACCTCACCATGGTGGTACGGCTGTATTCCAGAAGAGTGTTCAGGACAGAGATACTGTTGTGGTCACCTATAGAAAACACCACCTACCTTACCGGTTGATCTCTTGTCTCCTTAGCATGTGTCCTTAGCATTGATCTCTTGTCTCCTTAGCTAAATAGCCATAGGCCTCTTTTGTCTTTTAAAAACTCCTTTATTTTGGGTATCTTCCAAAGAATTGCACATGCCACTTATCCAAGATATGTTTGTCTTTAAGAGATTGTCCATATTACTGTCTGTACTAAATCTAGCCTTCAAAATTTCTCCTTTATCGAAAAATAGTTTCACTTAGATGGCAGAGAGAATAGTATTATATGAGTACCTTGGAATCAGATGCACTATAATGACAAAAGAGGTGTGGCATTGTAGAAAGAAAGTGTGAGTTGAAACGACAATAGTCATTTGACCTCGAGTTCTATTCTTTGGCATCTTCTGAGTGAGCATTTTCCATGAGAGAAAATTTGAATTCAACCAAACACAGGGTGCAACTGTAAAACATTTACTTCCTGAGTAACTTTTTAGGTCATGGTTAAATCATTAAACATTACAAGAAATGCAAACATGATCAAGTGATGGTTTTATAAGAATTCATTATTTCTCTTGAAGCATTTACTACTAAATATGACTGAGGGTTTGGATCAGAGTTGAATGAACTAGTTGCATTAAAAATGTATTATATAGGCCCTCCATGGTGGCGCAGCGGGTTAAAGCACAGCACTTAGAATCTAAAGCCGCTTCCGCATGAGTCCGATTCCCACCTGCCCCGGAGGTGACCACATGGCGTGGCAGACCTCTCCTGACCCGCCCGCTGCTCCCCTTAGCAGTGTACTTCGTGGATCTGCCTGTTCTGCTCCCCACTCTGTCTCTGGTGAAGCCTCTCGCCGCCCCTGAGCCTCTGGCCTGTACCCCAGTTCTGTATGCACAAATAAATTAATCTTTTAAAAAAAATGTATTATATAAACACGAGCTGGAATTTTTGGAGCTAGAGATTGGACTAGAAGTATTTTAATTAACTTTATTTTTTTTAAAGATTTATTTATTTATTCATATAGAACTGGGGTATAGGCCAGAGATGCGAAGGGTGAGAGGATACACCAGAGACAGAGCAGGGAGCAGAACAGGCAGATCGACGAAGTACACTGCTGAGGGGAGCAGTGGGCGGGTCAGAAGAGGTCTGCCGCGCCATGTGGTCACCTCAGAGGCAGGCGGGAATCGAACTCATGCTGAAGTGGCTTAAGCTTCTTAGTGCTGTGCTTTAACCCGCTGCGCCACCAGGGAGGGCCTAATTAACTTTTTTTTTAAAGTATATTTGCAAATCCACGAATAGTAGTAGAGAAGGAGGTTGGGAGTTTAAATCACTGTATATTTTACAGGTTGTTTTGCAAAAACTCTCTTTGAGCATGTTGGCATGAAGAACCTGAAGTCCTGGGCCAGTGTAAATCGAGGTGCCATTATTCTTTCCAGGTATGTATGATGTGTGCCTTCGTCCACACAGGTTCCTCAGTCTGAATGCCTCTTCATACAAAAGAGACTTGTAATTCTTGTTCCCGTTAATTCAACCTCTGTTCCCATTAGTCCCATGTCACTTATGCTGTATACCAAATATTAGAAAACAAAGGCAACTCTTTCATTGTTTTTTTTGTTTTTCAACTGCCTTCTTTTGGGTGCCAAAGATCATTAAATTATAATATTCAAGGTATCATCATCATAGTTTAACCATATTTAAGATTTTGACCAAAATGAGTCCCTATGAAAACTGACACAGTTGTCACAGCTGTGACCGTGAGATTGACTTTACAGTAATTTCTTTTATTGTTTTCAGCCACTCTGAAAGTTTTAAAGAAAAATGTATTACTAAAATCTGCAATCAGATCATTTATTTCTAATTAAAATGATAGAAAACTGATGATTTGTGAATTGAGGAATATACTCTGGATGTAGTCATGTCCAGTTGTTTATAAGTCACTGAAATTTTTATGAAACCCCTACATTAAGGACATTTATTTAAAACAAACTTGTGTGTTTTGAAATCATTTTTTTTTCTCCAAAGTTTGAAAGCAAGGTATCACTCTTAGTTCAAACATCCTATGGTATTTTGCAAACAACATACCATATGATTTAATTTGTATTATTTATAAATGTATGTTTCTTCAGTATATAACTTGATTTGGTACACATGAACTCAAAAACACACATGCTCCATATGAGCATTCATTTCTGCAGGTATATTCACATCCAGACATGGGTAATTCAGGTCATTTAGTTCATTTTCCAGTTGATGTTAAACAGCCAGAATCCCTTAGCTGAAGTGTGACCTTTTCTGAATCAGATTGCTTCAGTAGGTATTAGAAGTGTTAACACTCTGGATACCTTGTGTTATATACTCAACTAAAAATTCCTTAGGAAAATAAAAGCTATGGAACAAAATTTGAGCAATGTCCTAAATTAATGTACATTGCACATCAATCTAAATCTCCTCTGGGTGGATTTCAAACCTATGGATGATAATATATAGGCTTTTTTTTATGGAATACTACTTAGAAATGGAAAAGAACACATGAAATTTGTGGTTCTGAAGGGAAGTTCAATTATTAGATAATCTGATAATTGATATAATTGTTTTTAGAATAGTGTCACATATTTGATATGTTTGGTAAAATTCACTGCTTGTTTGTATTTTACTGCAAACTGCTACAATTTTTAAATACTTTTTAAAAATAGCTGTGTGGTTACATTTTTACTCTTCTGTATGTGTATGCTTCACTCACCCCCTACCAATCTCCCTTGCCAATGTGATTTTGTATTTGTTAAACCAGCCTGGCATCCCTGGGGTAAAACCTACTTGGATGGGGACGTGATTATTTGAGTAGTTGCTGTGTCTGGTTTGCTATGAATTTTTGCATATGTGTGCATCAGGGACGTCAGTCTGTCATCCCTCATTTGGGCTGAAAGTTGGGGTAATGGTGGCCGCAGAATGTCTTGGAGGCTTTTCTATCCTTTTTGAATTTTTTGATGTGTTTGAATAGGATAGATATGATGTCCTCTTTGATGTTTTGGTAGAATTCACAAGCATTGTTTTGTTCTTAGGGAGACTTTATTTAAAGCTCTCAGCTTTTGTGATTGTGATTGGACTGTTTAAGCTTATGTTTCATGGTTCAGCCTTGAAAGGTAGTACCAACCTAAAAAAAAGTGTCTGTTTCTTCTACATTGTCCAATTTGTTTGCATGGAGATACTGGTAGTATATTCTTGTGATCCTTTGTGTTTTATTGTGATCCTTTGTGTTTCCATAGCATCTAGTTAATTTCACCTTTCCTTTCTGGTGCTATTTATTTGGGTTGTCGCTCTTCTTAGAAGCAAGCCTAAGTGTTTGTCACTTTTGTTTTCACAGAACTTGCTCAAGCTTTCACTGATCTTTTATATCAGTTTTGTTTTCTGTGTCCTTTTTTTTTAAAGCATTTATTTATGCATATAAGAACTGGGGTGTAGGCCACAGGTGTGGGGAGCGGTGAGAGGATTCTCCAGAGACAGATTGGGCAGCAAAACATGTGGATGTACTGAAATACTCTGCTGAGGGGAGCAGCAGGTGGGCAGAACAGGAGAAGTCTGCACCATGTGGATTAGCTCCCTGAAGGGGGCTTGGACTCAGAGTGACTGGAGATAGCTTGTTAGCACTGTGTCTTAACCCACTGAGCCACCAGGGAGGCCCCTGTATCCTTTATTTAATATTTAATCTTTATTCTTCTACAGATTATTGGATTTGTTCATCTTCTAGTTCCTTCAGCTGTTTAATTTCTACATGTTTTGATTTATTCTGGGATTCTTTTTGTGGTTAAGCTTTATACCATTGTGATCTGAAAAAATACTTGATAAAATTTTAGTTTTCAGACATTTTCTGAGACATGTTTTTTGTTCTAGTATATAATCTGTTCTTGAGAATGTTCCATGTGTACTTGAGAGGAATGTGTGTTCCTTTTTCTGGGAATGGAAATCTTTGTAAATGTCCATTAAATCTCTGGTTCAACACTCGATTTAAGGCCTTTATTTCGTTGGTAATTTTTTTTTTCCCCCTGCTGCCTTCCTTGGTTAATTTTCTGTCTCAATAATTATCTCTTTTTGTCAGTTATATGTTGAGGTCTCTAACAAAATAATTGTATTTTTGTCACTATGTTGTTTTATAATAGGTCTTAATAGTTGCTTTATATAATTAGGTCTCCTTGTGTTAGGTGCATAAATATTAATAATAGCTTAATATCTTTCTGATGAATTGTTGCCTTGATCATTATAAAGTGTCTATCTTTTCCCTGAGTACCCTTTTTTGGCTGAAAGTCTGTACCTGATAGGAAAATAATAATTCCTGCTTTTCTGTCTGCATTATTGGTTTCCAGCTCTTTACTCCAACCTTTAACTTAAGATTGTTTTTGCCATTTGGCTTTCGATGAGTTACCTGCTGAAAAATACAGGTGGCTGAAAAATTTTAACCCAGTCAGTTATTCTGTTCCTTTTAATGTGTGATGCCAGGCTATTCACATTTAGGGTCTCAGTTTTGTTGAGCAGTGGGCTTGTCACTGCCACCTCCTCTCTTCTCCCCCCTGGAAACTGTTCTGTGTTCCACTTGGCCTAACTTCCCACTTCTCCCTGCTCTGTTCTGCCATGGATTGTGACCTTTGAAACTTGATTCTCCTGTTGGCCAGGTCTGGGTCTGGTCCACGGGGCTTCTGCTCTGGGACTGATTGGGCCTGGCATTCAGGTGTCCCCAAGAGGGTACTTGTTCTGTCTCACAGCAGTGGCCATCATCTCACGCTGCCCTGCCTAGACACCTGGGCTGCAAGTGCTGCACACCCTGGCTACGCCCAAGGGCGTGGTGTGTTCTCTTACTCACCGATTCCGCCTTCTGCTTTGGGGCTCATGATCAAGTTGACCTGGCTAGCCCCCATCATTTAAATGGTAATAAATGAATAGATAGATAGATAATGAATAAGTAAGTAAATAAAATATAATAAAAAGATTGGTTTCACAAATTAGTGAACTTTTTATACTGTGACTACATAATAGATTTGTAGGTGATCTTAAGTGTTTTATGAAATTTAATATCTTGTTTAATTTTGCCTCTTTGCAGTCTTCTCCAGAGTTCTGAACAAGAAGTCGCAAACAAAGTCAAAGCTGGACTGAAAAGTTTGATTCCTACATTGGAAAAAAACAAAAACACCAGCAAAGGAATAGAAGCACTACTTGAAAAATTGACTGCATAAGTAAAAACAGTTAAGAATGAGATGGGATCACTTTCCTTGTTTTTTTCCATTTTCCTATGAATGCTCTATGTATGGGTTTCTTCTTTGTACAAGAGTATTTATAAAAAAAATTTTTAATGATCTTTAAAAAAAAAAAATCCCAGTCATCTTTGTCATTGAGTAGTATGCAAATCAAAATGTGAGGCAATAATGTGAAAGATTTAACAACTATGTGTGTTAGAACCAGCCATGTTTGAATTAGTTGCATGAATTGATTCAAGGGAGAAGGGAAGGCTTCATGGAGGGGATAGTGGAGAGGGCCTCAGAGAATGTATCAAAGAGCCATGGTGAACTTGGTGGAAACAGTGAGGTGGAAATTTTGAACTGACCTGCAGGAACTTTAGAACCTTGATGGCTGTAGGGAGGAAGAATCCATGCAATGATGTTAACTGTGTTCCTTACCACTTTACACCTTGTTTTTTATGCTGGATTTTGATTGAAAGTGATTTAATGAATTAGGGAATGAATTAGTGCTGATGAATTAGGGAATACAGTAGGCAGTAGTGTTAAGGTCAAGGTCACTGAAAAAAAACCTCCCACTTTGAATTTGGGCCTTTCAAGTGAATAGGACTGTCTCCATGGTAGTGGGATCCTGTAGGGTTTGGGCTACAGAGAAGAAGATAACAAAACTAGTAATAGTGCAGAAGCTTGAATTGAAGTGAGAGATAGGATTTTTTAATCTAAAACTGCTTGGCTTATAGCAGCAGTGCTTAGGAGGAAGAGGAGGTCAGTATAGCCCGGCCTGTGAATACCTGACACATTTTGACACCAAGCCTTGGTGACACCAAGTAACCTGCTGTAACAGGACACCCACTCAGACCTGTCACTGCAGTTGTGGCTGCTAGAGAATAGTTATGCCTCTATTGACCAGAATGTGGGATCCCAGGACCACTCCTAACACAAGCTGCCGGCACGCCACATGGTGCCATCTTCTGCTGGGTGCATTGGATTCTATTTAAAAAATGAGTGGGTGCCTTTAATTCCTTCATGGTGGGTCCCAGGCTCCAACCAGCACCAGTGCAAACACCTTCCCACCCCCAGCTGGTTTGAATGATGGAAAATGGGACAGCTGGGGCCTGGGGGTGGGTGAGGAGGTGAATGGGAAAGGTATGGTCAGCTCTTGCTTTTCATTTGATTAATACATTGTAAGTTTGCCTTTCTATATAAAGGGTCCATTCAGAAAGGGGGGGGGTGTCTCTGATAATTTTTTATCTTTGACAGTAAAAAGAAAGTAAAATAATATACAGGATTTGAAAAGTTAAAGCATGTAATAAAAGCAGCAATTTTTCCCCACCTAGTTTCCCCCATACTCCTGCCTTATCTCCCCAGAAGCAATTACTTTTCTGCTAGACTTTTAAATACCTAGTTTTGGGGTTTTGTTTCTGATATACCAGTTTTAGATATTTTCTTTTATCTTTCTATTATGGGAAAAGACATTAAGACATTTTTATCTCTACTTTTACCCACTTGTCTATCTTCCCACTAGAATTGTATTGTTGTGTTGTTTCTTTTTTGATATATCAGTGTTCAGAATTTATATGATTATGCGACATAAATTGTTAAATATTGAAGTAATGAACTGTCTTTACATTTCCCATACTATTTTATATTTCCTAGAATTAATAATACCTCATTTGTTTTCATTTGCTTCCTTTTCTCCATCCCTGATATTAATTCTAACTCATTTTTTTAAAGTCAAAATTGCTTAAACATTTTAACAAACACCATATTCCTCTTTTCTGCCTGACAGTGTTTTACTTGTGTCCTCCCTTTCCCCCATTGCGTGGGTATTCTGGCCGATACTGGCACTCACCTTGGTCAAACATGTGCTCAGATTTTAGCAAGCCCACCCACTATGCCCTGTGCCATGCCAACATTTCCCTTGTGTATCTTGTGCAAAAGAGCACTGGCTGGAACAAATCTTGGGGACCATCCCTAAGGTCGATAGTTTAGGTAGGGCTAGCAAACCAGTCTGGGCGATGAACTTAGAAAAGAATTGGTGCTCCTGAGAAAGGTTTCTTAGATCATAGACCCGCGAGAGGCCCCTTTCCTGCCAACTGACTGGTATGTACCCACCAGACATGAGAGCTTTTCAGCTAATCTGACAGCCACACGAGAAAGATGACAGGATGCTGAGGATGACTGAGTAAAAAGTGGGCAGAATTTGGAACCTCGATGATGAGCTGCTGAGTAAGTCAACTACTGTGCTACCTTAGTCCTGTACTTTTGGCTATGTGACAGAATACACTGATTCATCATCTAGTCCATCTTAAAAGTTTACTCCCCTGAGTTTCAGAAGATTGATTTTCACACTATGCAACACATCAAATCAGCTAATGTTTCTGCTTTCTCCTGGAGCACCCCCTCTCTGAGCGGACTTTGTGGGTGTTGCAAAGAACTGCAGTACAGACGTAATCCTAGCTGTTCCCTTCTTTTCTTCTGTGGAAAACCATTTCTCGAATCCTGTGCATTTTTTATTTTTGCCTAACACACGCTCCTAAATGGGTCACAGTAGAATCCTGAGAAAGTGTGACTATGTCGTTTAATTATGGAAGGCATTGGTCAACATTGTCTCTGACTTGCAGAAATGCTGTAGAAGGCTAGTTGCCTCCTTACTCTCAATCTTTAACATGTGGCCTTTGTTACAGGAGAAGGGGGCTTCTCTTAAGGGTTACAAGACTTTTTAATCCCCAGTCTGTTTATATTTCAGAATCATGTACCAGCTTATGTCATGTATGTTGAGTGTGCTGGCACTTGTTCAGCCATGTTAGTCAGAAAAGTGAAGCCCTTCCATTCTGGCAGGTATATTTATATTATTCTCTCATTTATTCCCAACCATTTTCCTTATTTCTCTTTGAAAGTACTGTTATAAAGATTCTCAATGTGGATGTATTCCCAAAAATTTTGTTGGCTTTTTGTTTTAATCCAGATATGAATGAGCTATTTCCACCACACTCTTTGCCAGCCTAGTTAAGTGTCCTTTTCTTGTTTCTTGAGTGAAATATCTGTGATGCCACAAGAGGTGTTGTATTTCATGTTTGTTTTACTTTGCTTGTCCCTCTTTTATTTTATTTTATTTTATTTATTATGCTGTCTGCTCTTTGCATTCAATTTGGTCTCTTTTGTTTGAGCTTTTGGAGAGAATTTGACTTAATAACAGACTTAAAACTGGTCAGAAAGCGAACAGACCTATTCACATCTGTCCTCACCATGTAGATGCTGCTGTTTCACTAGAGTCCTCCGGATGTCAGAATCTGTAGGCCTTTTATCTGGGGTCGTATTTGTGCTCCAAAAGAGAAATCCACCTACCAGCCTGTATTTTGTTGCTCAGCACGTAATGTGCAGATTTTGATTAACCTACCTGCTATCCACACAGTGCCTCCCCTCAAGCTCCCTTTCACCGGGGGCCCACTGGTCTGGAGAAACTGAATTAGCATGAGTCCACAAAATAAACTCAGTTCTTCTAACCAAGACTTGGAGTGCTAGTCAACCTGTTTTAACTAGGTTTCCCGTTTTCCAATCCAGACCTCATCCTAGCTTTTGCTAGTACCAAGCACTTTCTGATTCCTGGGATTAACTGGCTACCCTGCTTACACTTTGTGTTTAGCTTTCTCTGCCAGGCTAGTTTCCCCTTTGCTTCTTCTTCCAGATCTTTGTTGCTACTGTTTACTCACTGATGGCTTCGAACACATTTACTTTTTTCTTGTGAGTTAATACCATTTTTATTTGTAATAGAAACATACAAATGATTTTAACAGAACAGAAAATGCACCTGGAAAAATGAAGGGCTTTGGTGGGTTTTTTGTTTTTCTGTGGAAGGGCTTAGTGGACTTGATTATTTTCATTTTTAAAATCAGACTTTTTTCACCTTGTACCAGCACCAGAAGTTACCTAGAAGGAAGGACTTTGAGTTCCCTTTAAGTCTGCACTAATGTGCATTTGCATAATAGGATAAGGCCCCTTAGAGGAAATGCCTTGCCTTGCGTGTGCCCAAACTCTTTAGAATATGAGATTGCACTTCTGTTTCTATTTTCAGCGAAATTTTGAAAAGGTTACATCTTAATTATAGCAGATTAATCACTTAAGAGTATGTCTTGCAAAGATGAGGGGATGTGTGTATATTTAGAATAATGGTTGAGAGCACAAAGTCAAAAATAGCAGCATTTAATATTGAGCTGTGACAATCATAAACTTTCTATATTAAAACTAGATAACCAGACATGAAAATCTGCCACTTGAGCTCTTTTTCTCACCCTCAATGCTTGACCTAGGGAAACAAGTTTGTTGTTTTTCCTGTTATTGCATCCCCCTCAAAGTTGCATTGAAACCCTAATCCCCCATAACCCCAGAATGTGACTTAACTGGAGAAAGGACCTTGAAAGAGCTAGCTAAAGTCAATGGAGGTGTGGTCGTCCTAAGAGATTAGGATACACTTAATGAGAAGACCAGGTCAAGGCAGAAAAAATGGCCATCTACAAGCCAAGGAGAAAGGTCTCCATGTGAAACCAGCTCTGCTGACACCTTGATCTTAGGCTTCTAACCTCCACATCTGTGAGGAGACAAATTTCCATTTTTACGCCCTGCTGTGTGTGTTTGTAATGACAGCCCTAACAAACTGATAAACCACCTTTCCTTTTCTAATTTTAAAAACTTTACTACCAGAGTGCCTCAACTTCCTTAACCTTTTTTCCAGTTGAATTATTTTTAAGTGAGCAAGTCTTAACCAGGACAGATAGTCTTTTGTTTGAGTTTTGTGTCTTTCCTGGAGAGTAACTACATGGCCATTCTGCTCTGCGTTCCTCAGTGTGCAGATGGCCACTGTGTGGTGTGTATGCTTTCGTACCCAAAACTGCCGTGGAAGAGAACACTGACAGTTCCACCCCCGTATCTACAAAGGAGTGGCATTTGGGATCCTTCAGCCTGTTTTATCCAGTTTTTAAGTATGGATTTGTGCCCATTCTTGCACAGGTGTAGCTAATGAGAGAACTGCAAAAATGTAGTAATGTGAAATCTTGTTTCCTTGTTCTTGTTGGAAGTGATTATATCTTGGAGTTGGAGACAGTCAGGTCTTAGATGCGCCTGTTACCTGACAACCACTTCAGTGGAAGGTGATAGCAACCTGGTAAGGTTACAAGACTCAAGTGACTGCTCTTGATGACTCTAATTAAACATAATAAATGCTTTAGATTTTTTAAATGACTTGCAGGTGCTTGAAACCAGACTTTCCTTTTTGATAGAAATCCTCTCGCATTTAAAACTCATACTCTTACTGATAAACCTACCACTAAAGATTGGCTTGTTCCACTATGTTAACAGTAGGTAGTGGAAAAGAATAAATCTTAAAGATGTATTTGACAAGAAACCTGAGAAAAAGGACAAGTTTTACATTTTATTTTTCTTAAACACATCAACAAATACCTCAGTCCATCTCTAAATTGGATTCCATTGCGTCTGCTTCTAATAATAGCATGGTAGAAATGTTTTTTCACTGAGCAGCACCTCTTAGTGGGTTCCTCATCCCTCAGTGATCCTGCATGGGGTTGGGGTGGTGAACCTTCCATGACCTCTCCAGCTGCACAGGTCTCCCAAGGTGTAACTCCATTCCCTTGGACATACTTAGTTAATGGATAGAGTACTCATAAGTAAGTAGCATCAAGTCAAAGTCTGGTTTGGACCAAAACCAGAGCAGTTTGAGTTCCAGGGCTCCTATGAAAAATCATGAAAGAGACTCTTGCTTCCCCTGTGTCTCAAGTTCTTAGATCATAGCCTGGTGCTGTTTGCCTGGATGTTATTCTTTATCATCAATTCCCAAAATGCGCATATCCCCCCTTACTTTAATAGATCTGAAAAAAATAGTATCTTAACATGGTCAGCTATTTTTTTTTTTTTTAGTAATACATAAAATAATGGTGGACTTATTCCAGGCTTATTGTTTAAGTATCCCATCTTTTACTTGCTACCTAAGCCTGTCTTGCTTTCCTGTAGTAGTTTTTCACTTCTTACAAACGTTTCCTTGAAGTTCCTAGAAGTGAGCAGTTAGATTGAGGTGTCTTCTATATATTGTTAGCATACGGATCACATCCCTTTGGAAAATGAAGGTCATGCAGAATTAGAGTCAGTCTGGGATTATGATGCAGAGTGTCAGCCCAAGCCACATTGTGATTTATAACCTAACTGCATCGTTGGGCAAGTCACACAACCTTTCTGTTTCAGTTAACGCATTTAAAAAATACTACACACTCATGGGCCTCGGGAGAATGTATTTGTGTAAAGGGTGTACATCTGAGCTGCAAGGCCTCGCTTTCAGGGCCAGGCTTCCCTATGTGCAGGAGGAATCCTGGGGATTTGGGGAATGTCAGAAAGGCACCTCTGACAACTGAAAGTTATGACTTGGAAATCAGAATCCTATCTTTGAGATGTTTAATAGCGTACTTTGCAGTAATTCTTAATACCAAATGCAAAATTGTCATTTTGAGTAAAAATTAAGAAACCACACAGGAACTCTGTGAATTTGTTACCACTATGAGATGAATATTTTACAATGTGAAACATCTGCTGTGGTCATTGGACAAATAATCAAATGTGTGAGCCCATATTCCATTTGTAGCTAATGTGGGTTAAGGTGGTTTACCAGCTACTTCAGTTACTTGTACCCACACGTTAGAAAGCTGAGGGCAAAAGTACTTGATCGCAATTGGGCTCCTTTTAAAATGCATGTAACACTGCAGGAGCATCCCTTTAGCTGTTGCCAGTCATTGACAAGCTCCTTTGAAGTCTGTCAACTTGTTCCATGTGCAAAGCTGACAGCTAGACATACTGAAGAGGGTTTATTTCCTTGGAGGAGTCGGGGCTAATTTGAGTTCTGTTGACCAGGTCTAATAAATTCAAGTACAGCTGAGAAGTGCATGTGTGTGGGAAATGAGGAGGTTTCAATTTTCATATAATGGTGTTGGCATCCAATGATGGCATATAGGTCAGCACCCGAAGACAAAGGGGGTTAGCGTTTTAGGATTATTCTGCAAACAGCACTGTACTTATTGGGGAAACTTGGACCCTGTATGAATTCTGCTCTTTGCTAGGCAGATGCTTTGCTTTTAAAACCAACCACCTGCCTGGAGTTGTCTTTAATTACAAATCCTTTTAAACAAGATCCTCTACAGCTGTAGGTCCTGCGAGCCAAATCACGGTGCACAGTGAAAAGCATAGGATGTTTTCTGAAGATCTGGATTTCAGTCTTGATGCTGATTCTGGGAATGTGGGTAAGTCTTCATCCCTCTCAAAAGTTGTTTTTATTGCAAAATAACAAAAGTTATTTTGTATTCCTAGAAGTGGCAGAGTTAGTATGAGATGTCATTTATGATTTGCACACAAATTATCCCTTTGGAAATGAAAAGCGAGAACCTCCCTATTTTAAGATAGAAAATCTGAAGTACTCAAAAGATTGGGGTCAGAATCAAATGAGATTGTGAATATAAAACTGTAAAACCCTGCAGGTGGTTAGGATTCCTCAGTTAAATCAGATATTTCTCGCTTTATTTGGTCACAGGTTGCAGAGCATAGATAAAAGTGAAAAAAAATACTAGAATCTAGGAATAAGGGCATTTAAAGACATACTAGAGCATTATCCACAAAACCACAGGCTCTTTGCAACATTTTGGACATACTATTCTACTAATTGGGACCTAAAAGTAAAGGTGGGAAAAACAATTTTCCTTTTAAGTGTTGTGCCAGGTTTCGAGTTTCCCAAAGACCACCAAGGATTCCGATGCAAAGCACACGAGGGTCTTTATTGCAAGCTCGAGCCTGGGCTCCCAACATGCAGCGACACAGCAGTGGAAGTTGAGAGCCCTGAGCTCAGGGAAGGCAGGGTTTTTATTACAGAAGAGGGGAGTTTCAGCCCAGCAGAGGGGAGTTTTTGCTCAGCAGTACATTGATTGGTGGACATTGAACAAAGTTATCTTGTCTTAACTCGGTTGATCTATGCATGTAAGATGTGACCTTCACTACTTGACCCGCATACCTTAGGACATTTGGTGTGTTTCTGATATGTACTGGTTGGTTACTTGCCTACTTGCTAATTGGCTGTTGCTATGGGATGAGCAAGATTAGGACATTTACAGTTAAATTCAGCCTTGACGCCTTGTTGATAACCAAAACTTAGGCCTGGCTGGTTCAGAAGCATTCTGAAGCCTGTCATGGCGTCAGTTTGGTCTTTCACTAAGTTCTTCCAAGCCACACTTATAAACTGCAGGCCCTGTAACAAAAGTTAAATAGTAAAAACACATACAAACCTACTTAGTATAAGTTCCACTTGACAGGAGCCTTCAAAAGGAAATGAGAAGCAGTTAAACCTGAGCATTTTTATGTTGTTTCAAGAGTGGAAGCCATGGGAAAATGTTAAGTGTAAACTGGGGAAACAGCAAAACCTGTAATTCAGATTCCTCTTGGTGTCCCTTCATTGGCAGAGATAAGGCACTGCTTTTCCTTCAGGTGCAGAGAAGATATTTGCTTCTGGGGAAGGTCAAAAAGTCCTGGCACCAACCATTTCTCAAATTCCTTAGCCATAACTGTGCCAAGGTGTCATGTTTTACGGTATTGTTCTTATCACATTGATAGTAAATAGTGTTGCCAACTTGTTTGTGCTCATCAGTGAGTTAGTCTTTGACACCTTACATATTTGTAGGAGAACTTAGTCAACTGAAAATGTTTTCAACGTTACAAAATAACTTCATTTCCATATTGTGCTTTAAACATAATTATCTATTACTTTGCAATTACCAGTTAGCCCAACAGACCTTGGAGACTTACTCTTCAGGTCTCTTTAAGTCACCTACTCTAAGTTACTCTTTCTAAAAGCTACCCGTTAATACCTGTTTCAGAATAGAAGCAGCAAACAATTTACCACTTAACCATTGTGTTGTTAAACACAGTTATGCTCTATTTTGTGCAAACTATTCTATCAATATTTAGATTTACATTTTAAGTTTAACTTGTTTTAAGGAAAATTTTAAAGATTTATTGTTTCAGTTGATAAAATAATATTAAAATTTCTCACCAGTTTAATTTAAAAATGTTTTTATTGAAGACATTGGCTTGTAGCAGTTCAGGTGCACATTATAAATCAGCATCTAAAATCACCGCCTAAAGTTTAGTTCCTGTGCTGTCTCATACAGTTGTCTCTAATCTACTCCCTTCCCTTCTCATAGACACTATTTTGTTCTTATAGAGTAAAAGTTTGCTTTTGTTTTATTTCATTTGCTTATGTTCCATATGAGTGAAATGATCTAGTATTTGAGTTTCTCTGACTTATTTCATTTAGCATATTATCCTCTAGGGACGTCCACGCTACTGTAAATGGAGAGAAGTCTTTATAGCAAAATCAGATTCCATTGTGTGATATACCACATCTTTTTCTGTTTGGCTAGTGATAGATATATTCATTTTTTTTCCAGCTCTTGGCTGTTGTAAGTAACACTGCAGTGAACATGGGCATGCATGTACCCCTGGGAACTAGGATTTTTGTGGGTTTTTTTGTTTGTTTGGTAAATGGCCAGATGAGGGATAAATGGGTCACATGAAATATCTGTTTCTAATTTTTAAAGGACTCTCAGTAGACCTTTCCATAATGTCTGCAACAATTTATATTCCCAACAGCAATGTACAAGAGTTCCCTTCTCTCCACATCCTCTCCAACATTTGTTGTTTCTTATCTTTTGGATAATAGCCATGGACCTATTAATAAGCTGGATGTTTGTCTTTGAAGAAGTGTTTATTCAAATCCTCTGCCCATTTTGTAATTGGGTGGTTTTATGTGGTTGAGTTTTCTTTATGTACTTCGGATATTACTCTCTTACTGGAAATGTGATTTGTAGATACTTCTTCCACTGAGTAGAATAACTTAGTTTTGGTGTTATTTTCCTGCAGCATGCAGTAACTTTGTTTGATGTTGTTCCATTTGTTTGTTTTGTTTCCCGTATTGTTGGAGTTGAATCCCCAAAAAGACATCTGTAAGCCTGGTGTCAATGAACATGTCACCTATGTTTTCTTCTACGGATTCAATGGCTTCAAGTTTTTAATCCATTTTGAATTATTTTTGTGTGTGTGTATTTACCAACTAGATTTTTAAAGGAGATTCAATATTTGAGCAATGTAAAAGTCTGATGAAAAAGTTTTCCCTTTCTGATTAGAGGACCTAGGTCAGGTAGTTTTGCCCTTATTTAACTTACTTGAGAATTGTTTGAACCAGTAGAAGATGTGGGAAAAAGGCAGGTGGCACAGTGGGAAAACTTATTGCAGGATTTAGTAGGGAAAAATTTATAGCAGTAGTTCAATGAAAATGAGCTACTTCCAGTTAAAATGTCTGAGAAGTTTCTTAAGGTATAGTTATGTCAAGACAGTCAGAAAGACATAAAATTCCAGCAAGCCAGGAAGATTGCATATGTAGTCCATATTTAAGTCAGTCAACAATAAAAATAAAAGATGGAAAAGAAAACCTCTGTGGTATCTATATGTGAAATGTCTTTAAATCTCTTTCCATACTGTTAAGATTATCTCCTGTCTACACTTAATTTATGAATATGTTTTATGGTCGGTCCTGGGCATCCCACTACTTCACTCTTAGTGGTACAAACCCCACCCACTGGTTCCATTCCCTGCCTCATGTCTTACCCTGGATGTGCCAGGGACTTGGCCAGAGCTACAGGGTGAAGCAGGGGAACAAACAAGATCAGCATCTTAGGGGAATAAACTGCAGGAACTGAAACAGGAGTACCTGGTCCTTCCACCAGGGCAGTGGTAGAAGAGAGATGTTCTGACTTGCCATAGAGCAGGTAATACCTTGTGCTTAAAAAAGAAAAAAGAGTACTGTGGCTATTTTAATGCCCAGAACAATAAAAATACTAAGTCCTTTGTTGGTTTTGACTGCAGTACTACTAGTGATGATCTAGTTTATAGATGTTTATATTAATAATGTATTAATAATGTATAATAATGCTACATTTGGAATAAAGTGAAAAGCAGCTTGGTAAAAGACTTTTGAGGGGTGACTAGAAATAAAGGATTGTACAAACTTTAAAACTACAAACCCCAGGCCCTCCCTGGTGGCGCAGTGGGTTAAAGCATAGCACTGAGAATCTAAAGCTGCTTCCGCATGAGTTCGATTCCCATCTGCCCCGGAGATGACCACATGACATGGCAGACCTCTCCTGACCCGCCCGCTGCTCCCCTCAGCAGTGTACTTCTTCGATCTGCCTGTTCTGTTCCCCACTCTTTCTCTGGTGAAGCCTCTCACCGCCCCTGAGCCTCTGGCCTGTACCCCAGTTCTGTATGCACAAATAAATCTTTTAAAAAAAAAAAAAAAAACTACAAACCCTGGATCCTGCCTTGCATTAGGCCTGAACTCCTTAATGTTAGAAATACTGCAGATCTTTGTCTTAGTGCAAACCTGCCATTTGGAGTGGGGCAGGAGTTGCTTTTTGACCTCAACCTAACTGGGTGATGGCAAAAATCAGTGTCCAATCATTCCTGTTAATGGAGAAAAGATAGAAAATATCAGTTATTACTCATCTTTCATCTCCAGTACTTTCATCCAAGTAGCATAGCTTTGAGCCTAAGGACACATGCCCTGCAAAGAAATTGTGTTGTTTGAAATTCTGCTTCAACACTTACTAGTTTTATGGCATCAGCTACATTAACCAATCTCTGGAGCTCCAAATTTTGTGTCTATAAAGCAAGAATGACAACTTTCTGTGCAGTTATGATAATTTAACTGAATTTGGTGCATTTACCATATGAACTCATAAGTTTCCTTATTACCTTTGCTGAGTGATAGTTGGGTCAGGAGCGTTTCCTACCTCAATACCTGAAACAAAACCCTGAATTTTAGTTGGGTTGCCATGTGCTCAACTCTTAAGACAGAATTACTGGTCTTTTTAACAAAATTTTTTCACTGGTGACATGTAAAAAGCATGATGGTATGCTGATCAGAAATCATGTTACATAAAGAAGAGTGAGTGCCTTTCTATAGTCTTTTCTCCACTGAGCTTAGCCAGGATAACTGGACACCAGCAGCCTTGTGGTCTTCAGCCTCTAGCTTGTAGGAGTGGTGAGCAAAAGGTGTCCTGGATCCTTGACATTTATCAAGTTGCTGTAGTTGCTTTAGACCACCTAGCTCTAAAATTCTTTTAGGCTGTTCTCAGATCACCTGGAGGGCTTTTAAAAAACAGATTTCTGGGCCATACCTCAGAGTTTCTGATTTAGTAAGTCTGGTCTGTGGTCCCCAAAATCTGCATTTCTAACAAGTTCCCAAGTCAAGTGAGTTATGCTGATTCCAGGACCATGTTTTGTAAGCCATGATTTGATGTATTTGGGAAATGAGTACTGGGTACCTGAAATGTGCTGGGCCTGTAGAAAAACAACTAAGACATGACCATGATGTGGAATTCATGTGGGCTAGATCCATTACAGTGTCTACAAGAGACAGATGAACTGAGCCAATGACTTCGCAGCACTCAGTTATTTTGGAAATGTGGAGAGACATAGGTGCAAGTGTGAGATCCATCAAACGCAGTGGTAATCTTCCTGTATGTGGGAATCACATGGGGAACTTTAAAATACTTTTGCCTGGGCCTATCTCTGGGGATTCTGATTCAATTGGTCTGGGGTGGGTCCTGGCTATCTGGATTGTCGAAAGTCCCTTGGTGAGTCCCATGTGCATCCTAGGTTGAAAACCACTGATCTAAGCCAACACAAAAAGGTGAGGTCAGTGCCCCAAGGTCATATAGATCATCAGAAACAGGTTTGACCAGATGAATGCTATTCAGATGCTTGTCTGACCTTTGAAACCAGCCTGAAGCCAAAGTGCACTGCCAGTTTCATTCTCCCTAGCCCTTAATTGTCAGTGACATAGGATGTGTGGTGCTGTAAGCACACATCTGCTCCAGCTCAGTGATGGAGGACTTATTGCAGCTCACTAGTTTTCCTAACAGATTTTCCTTGGTGACAGCAAAACAGATCTTTTTAATTAGCAGTAGATAATGAATTTAAACATCATTGAAGTTGTTCCAAAATCTCCCATTACTGCCCTAAATAACATTGTGTGTGAGGTACTCTCGTGGGGTGGATTGTTAAGAAATACCAACGGTAGAACACAGCTGAAAAGCCTCTTCCATACATAGGCTATTTTCCCTGGTTTTACCTTGAAGATTGTGCTAGAACCAGAGTCTGTCAGAACTGCAAGGACTTAACTGTCGTAATGTTATCCTAACCTGCTACTGGATGTGCACATCTTGTCTATTTGTCTCTGTTATGTGACCCATCTGGTAGCTAGGTGTTCGTTCTCATTTTCCCAAGAAGCCTGCTCAGAATGTCCTTCCTTTCCCCTTAACTTCTATCCTTGATCCCAGTTCAGCTCTGAAAATTCAGTGCCTGCCCTTCACTGCTGAGGGAACAGGACAACTTCCCTGGGGGCATCCTAAGGGATTTGAATAGACCTTTTTGTTGTGGTATGAATACTACTGCTGTTGGCCTCTGAAGGAACTGGGAAAATAGCACATTGTCCTATTGCCCTGAAAGTGCTTGCAATTGGATTTCTTTTACCCCTAAATGTCTCTGGAACTGGAAGTAGATATTTTGATTCATATTTCTCTGAAAGAAAAGTAAAATATTGCCTATCTTGATGAGCATGCTGAACTTCTTATCATGGTAGTGTCTCCTAGGTTATAGTCTGTGGAGGGGTTCTTCCTCCATTCCCTACCTGACGCAGCCTCACTGGACAAGCTGTTTCATCATTAGGTCAGTAATGTGAAATCACATGAAGTAAAGGTTCAAGTTTCTTCAACTTTTAAAAGTAAGTTTCATAAAAAGCTCATAAATTAGCTACATGCTCATCTGTGGGGCAAGATAAATGAGCTAACTTTGTTTAGTCTCTGCTTTCAAAAAGTAGAATTTTTTTTTTAAGTTATAAGACTTAAAGATGCTTTATAATCACATCCTGTGTTTTGTTAAGTCAAGGGGTACTCTAACACAAGTGATGTGCTGCTGTACAATTTTAACATAATAATTCAGCATTAAAGTCAGATTCTCCAGATTTAGGGAATGGTTCCCAGCAAGATTGCCCTTTCATCACATCCCATATTGTGGGAGTCCCAGGACACCCATACTTACTATTGGCTGCAAATTCAGATTCCTACATCTTCAGGTTCAGTGATGCACTAAAACTGGGAAAGCATTTTACCTTTGACTACAGTTTTATTATAAAGGATACAGATAAGGATGAGCCAAATTAAAAGATGTAGGTGGGAGTTTAGATGGGTCCAGATCACAGAACTTTTGTTTTCATAGAGCATCAGCTAGTTGGCCTAATAACTCTCTTAGGAAATGTTAGGCTCTTTTCAGATTTCACAGTACAGAGGTAAGAACTGCCTGTATTTTTCTTAGAAAACTAACAAAGAGGTGTTTCCTTCATCTAAACCTTGCATTTTCAGAGTTAGGACTTGTTTTCATAGAGAATCAGCTAGTTCGCCTAACAACTCTTAGGAACTTTTAGGTACTTCTGAGATTTTGCAGCACAGAGGCTAGAAATCTCTGTATTTTACTTAGTTCACTGACAAAACTAACATACAAGTCTTTCCTTCATCTAAACCTTGGTTTCCAGAGTTAGGACTTGTTTTCATAGAGAATCAGCTAGTTCGCCTAATAACTCTCTTCTATATCTTCTAGTTAAATTAGCACATCATCTTCTCAGTACAACATTGTATTAACCAATCAGGACGTTTTAATCAACTCAACATCTTGAGTTTTATTGTGGTCTCCTTGTATGGGCATGATTGATTGAGTCATTGATCTTGGGATAATTTGAGATCTAGTCTCCTTTCCCTCCCTGGAAGTTGTGCTGGCTCAGAGTCCCAAGCTTTTAATCACATGGCCTTTCTGGTGATTAGATAGATCTTAGCTTGGGTCATCTTATTTCTTAACATAAACTCAGGTATGATCCAAGAGGCTACAGGATACCAAGGATAGTAATATTACTAGGGAAATTCCAAGGAATTAATCTCCCCCACCCTCTACACCAGGAACAAAGGACTAAAGACCAGTCAGATTCTTTATTGCACAATAGGATGGTTCATCTAAATGTCTTTTTAGAGTAGTAAGAGGGAAGACTGAAGTGCCATAGCTACAATGTACCCATTATTAAATTTATTCAGTATGTACTCCGTAGGGACAAATCATGACTCCTTTATTTGGTTGCCACACATTTGTCACAGGCCTTTGTCTAAAAGATTGCACTCCTAGTTTTATTACGCATTATTTAACAGAGTTGACCTCAAGCAAAAACAATGTTATTCTAACAAAATAGGGTTTATATAGAAACAGTAGAAGAGGGCAGATCAGAGAGTGTGTTCATGGTGAGACCTGTGTGTACTTACCTGGATCTAAGCGAACAACCTTCTGCATGATCTGTAGTACCTCTCTCAGTTCTGCCAAAGGGAAATCACCTCCCATGGAGATGCCAGGCATGTTGGATTTTGTAGTTAGCTTGTTTGCACATGCAACTCTTGCTGTGCTCCTGACTTATTTGAATAGGGTCTTGAATGTTCACAATATATATCACATGTGCAAAATCATGGCCTGTAGTTTTCAAGGTAATTTTGGCTATATAGAATTTTTTGCCTTATTCATAGACTTTGGAGCTCTGTAAAATGCTATTCTATTATAATTTCTACTATGCAATATATATGTATAATTTCTACTACATAATATCCCAGGCAGCTACTCTAATAATTTTGTAGGAATTTGGTCTTCCAAATCCATTTGAACAGTTCTGGTGACAAAGAACTCCCGAATTTATACCAGCCTATTCAATTATTGGCAATTCCTCCTACTAAGAGAGTAGTTTCTTATATTGGGTCATCTGTCCCAGTCCTGTGACTGCCTCTGGAATAATACAGAAGACACCTGTTAGAATAGTGGATTTTAGTTTTTGAAAACATAGATCCAGAGATCTGTGTACTTAGTCCTTTTTTCTCAGTTTCTTTAGCCATTTTTCATATATTCTTCTGCATACATGTTTTTAGGACAAACTCATCAGCCTTCTGTGCATGGTGTCCCTTGCAAAGTATAATGCCAAGAACAGAATACTCTTAAGAGTGGCTCAGCAATAATAGCAGGGCTGTTACATGATAATTCTGTGCCTATTAATCCATTAATTGACTCTCATTCTCTCATTCTGAGAGTACAGTTTTTTTTTTTGTTTTTTTGTTTTTTTGTTTTTTTTAAGCTCAAGTGTAACTCCTCAGGCTGCTTCACAGATTCAGCGCACTTGGATACCTGTTCCTTCAATGCTCCACCTCCCTCTCCTGTTAACTGTGCTGGTAGTTTCCTTGGCTAGCCACATCCCCATTCTCACCCTATACTCAGAGGTGACTGGAGCACAACTGCATGTTTGCGGTGATCAGTCCTTTTTTGTGCTTCTTTATAAAGATTATAAAGACCTCTCAAATCATAAGCACTACAGATGAACCATTCTCTATAGTAGTGGGAATTATTGCCGTTTCATCTAGTTATTTTGCTTCTTTGGTTCGTCTTTCAGCTTAGGGTTTTCTTTCTCCAGTTACAAATCTTGAACTGGCATATGCATTCTTCTTTATCCTCTGGTGATACTGATATGCCCTCATCTGTGGCTTGGGATTCAGTATTCTCACAGCGTTGCCATAACATCATAACCAAAATTCTGTACCTCACATCAACTACACAACTAGCTCTTTGCTTCTCATGTTCTCTTTAACTTTTATATACTTGGGGAGAGAGGACATAAAAGTAAGATTCATGCAACCACATCATTCACTTGCCATAGTCAGAAGGAGTTGGATATATGTAGCATTTCCAAGAAGTCATTACTTTGGGGTCCTAGTCCCACTGTGTTTACTTGCTGGTTCTGTAAGTTCAGACAAACCATTTTTAACCCGTTGGGATTTTCTCATTTGATTGTTGGGGATAATAACATTGTCACATGACCATATTAAAAACAAAATGCAGTGTTTCACGTGAAAGTATGAACTAAGCATACTACCAACTTCAGGGAACAGGTGACATTACAAGGGCTGCTTATGAAAGTACACTAAGTTTGTATAATTTCAACATATCATGCACTTGTGATCTGAAAGTCTTACTTACTGAGTCATCATCAGGATAGAAGGAAAAACAAGATAATCAATTTGCTGATCTCATTAATCTTCGCTTGATTTTTACTTGACATCTCTACTAGTTAAAGGCACTCGGGGAAAACAGAGCAAAGAGCTTTAAGACTAGTGGAATTGTTCTCACTTTTAGACAAGCCTAAATGAAACATTGTCCACTGATAAGCACTGCAATTAACTGCTTTGCTATCACTTTAAACAAACCTTTCTCTCCATTTCTGGCCACTGGGGAATGGTGGAGGAGGGGGAAAGAAAAAAATATTGGCTTGTTTTCATGTTGGTAATTTACCACTGATAAAAATTAATTGCTGGCTTTATCAGTGGGTTGTCTGGAAGGTTTATTTAGAATCTGCTGGTTACTTATAAAGCCTCAAGGAAGAGGTGACCGATTTGGGCTTGTTCCCTACCATAATTCCTAATCAATTTGAAATAAAGACTGTTGATACAAAGGTTTTACAGGGGATTTATAAACTCAAAGCAAAGGAATTTAAAAGTAAATTACTTCATGTGAATATTATTTTGTGCCTAAGAATAGGAAGACAAATGATTACCAGAAAGTCAGGCATAGGGCATGGAATGAATGTGTGTGTGCGGGAATGGCCATGTTTATCCTAGCCCGAGCAAAAGGCACAGTGCCTCTAAACTCACTGGCAACTCACTGGCCACGGGTCTGTCATCAGGTCTTCACCAGCCTATGTAATTTGGTAGAAAGACCATGAGCATTAAAAAATTCAAAACAAAGTAAATATGGAGAGGGAAATACCATCTATAATCATAACAAATTAGCATACCCTTCAGCTGTTGTTCATACTTGTGAATATTCCCCAGGTGGTAGAAATAAAATTTAGCACCGTGATAATAATAAAAAAAAATCCTGGATAAATTAGACTTATCAGTGTAGATCTGAAGTGTGAACTCAGTTGTCATTAGACAATGCAGGCTCTAACTCATAAGTCCACAGTATAATCCTTGACAAACTTAGTCCTAAGCTATGAGAGGAGAGTAGACCCAGGTTCGTTGTCCTCATCTCTACCCATGAGCCATGGGCTTGTCCTCCCAGGGGCTGTCCACTACTCAGAATGCCCCTCTCAGCCCTACTCTGAATGCTGCTTCCAAGTTGCAGTGTTTAAGAGTCCACATGCCATTTGTGTCCTTATAGATGTCACCATTAGGGACTCCAAATATAGGCAGTGACTTGAAAACAGGATTTCTACTTCCCGGGTTCAGGAAGGTGCTATCTATAGACTAAACCAGTTCCATCTCTTTAACTCAAGTACCAACTTTCATCCCCTCCCTTGGTTTCCAGTATAATTCCCACTCCCACAACTTCTAAATTAAAAAAATTACATAGTAGATCCTCCCAATTCTTGATTTTGATCCTGAATACCAAAGTCATATGTAATCCACTAAGTTAAGAGATGCAAAACTATTAAAAACAAAAGCAACAAGAAAATAAATGGTTATCCTACTTTGGAGGAGGAAAAGAGTAGTACAGATTATCTTTTCATTCTAAATGCTTCATACTATGTTAGCAACAGTAAGTTGTAGCAAATATAATTATTAAAATAAATTATTTTTCATACACATGCAAAATGTACACATACCATTGCTCTGCTTAACAGTTTGAGAAATGAAGATATAAAAGCTGTAGAGACCAAGTCTGGGTACAAGAGAGGCCTGACCTTGGGGGTGTCAGCAAAGCTCCTGGAGTATCAGTTTTATATACTGTCAATCATAATTCTGTCATCACCCCAAGGGTGGTTGATTTTTCAGACTGACTGACCCAACTTGCAGAGTCATGTGTAGACTAGAATGTCAGTTACTGATTTGTCATGGAATGTCTGTAAAGCAGTTCAGAGCTTATGTTAGGCCACGTAATGAAGATTTCATCAAGTGTCTGCTCTGCATTAGGTGTTACAAATACAGCAGTGAAGTGAAACAGGGTCTCTGTCCTCACATTTAGTGTTTGCTGGTTTGTTTATTCTTTCTGTAGGAAAGCCACACAAACAGCCACTTTGTAATCAGAAAACTGTTTTTGCAAACCTAAGACAAAGCAGATGTAGTAGGATGAGAACTGGCAGGTGGTGGTCTTTGCTGATAGCACATCGAATCAACTGACCACTCTGGACAGGTCTGGGGGTCAAGACTGTGGAAAATGCTAGAAACTCTGTAATTTGGGTCTTATTAACTATATTCAGAGCTTCCATTTTTTTTAAAAGATGAAAGCACTTTTAAAAGTTTAAAAATAATATGTAATCTTGTATATTCCTACCACCCCAATTATCCACTTTGCTCTTTTATTTTTCAGAGTTTTCTTCCTTTTTATCCACTTTGCTCTTTTATTTTTTGGAGTTTTCTTCCTTTTTATCCATTTGCTCTTTTATTTTTTGGAGTTTTCTTCCTTTTAAAGGAAAGTCATTATGTGGTTTTCGTACAATGACACATGCTCAGTAATTCACAGAACTGTAAAACTGCAAAAACCCCCAAATATCCATCACTGGTAATAGCTGAACACTTAAGAAAAGACATCCTATACATGTCTATCTAAATTAACAACAGAGTGGGAACAAAGAAAAGAGTTTCTTTGTTGTGCTGTATGTACATTTGTATGGATGTATAATGCATATGTGTATTTAATGACACTTTAACATTCAGATTCTGTCTAAGCATTATTATTATTTTTAATATTAGCTTCGTATTTAATTTGACTCACTATTTGGTTTTTGATTTTTACATACTCGTTCCTGAATTCTGAATTCTTTCTCAATGCCATTATCTTTCTATTTAAATGATACCTTGGCTGGGCATAATATCTTTGGATTCTGTTTTCTTTTTCCCAGTACTTTGGAAACTGCTTCCCTATCTATGAAATTGTGCTGCAGAGAAATCTAGAGCTAGGTTAAATTACAGTGTTTGTAAGTGATTTGTTTCTCTACCTCTGCTTACATTTTTTATTTTTGATATTTGGTGATGGAGGTAAGCTATATCCAGAATTTCTTAATTACAGTTATAGTTGTGCTCCATTGAGCTAATGATTCATTTTTATTTCTTACATTAGACTTGCCATACATCTTGTATTCCATGTATTGGATTTTCCATTTCAGAGAACTAATCATCTTAATGTTGGATCACCATTGTCTCTTTATATCATTAGTTTCTAATTGATTTAATCTTTCCATTTATTAAAAAAGTAGTCACTGATTATATCATCTTTCCATTTTCATTGTTGTCTAATTTCTTCCATTCCTACTTTATTATTAGATTTTAGTTGGTTTAATTCCTATAGTAGTTATCTTATTCCTTATTCTTATAGTCTTTTTATTGTCATCCATCTCCTTTTTAGAATCTTTTTGTGTTTTTAAATAGGTAAATAAATGAGAAACATAGTAAGAACATTTATTTACCTATAAGGGTGGATTCTCTTTGAGTCTGCAGAAGGAACACAGTTCTGGAGACACCTTCCTTTCAGCCCAGTGAACCTTTCTCAGATTCTGACCTCAAGCCCTGTAAGATAAATTTGTTGTGCTTTAAGCTACTAAGTTTGTGATAATTAATCAGAAGTAATAAAAAGCAAATAACGCTACTCATTTGCTTCTCTCCATATTTCAGAGTATTTGTGAGGATTCTCAGCATTTTGTAAACTCAAAAAACAGCTTTGGAATACCAAGAGTTGTATTAAAAGTTGGACTTTTTTGAACTCTTACACTGTAAAACATTTTCTTTGCTCCTTTATAAAGTTTATTATGACTCTTTTTTTGTTTGATTGTTACTGATTTATTTTGAGTTGAGTTCTCCCATTTTTTGCTCATTTGTTAAGTTTGCTTGGGGTGGGAATATTTTAGTCAGATTCAGCCTGGTCTCTTAACACAAAATCCCTTCACACACCAGAGTCAGATATGTTAGGATCATAAACTAAATGACAGCCCTTTTCTTTCTAATCTGTAGTTAGCCAGATGGTTTATTTTCTTCACATTACTACTCCCCCAAATATACACAGATTTTTAGAAGGATTTTTGAATCATTAAAAACTGCACTTGTTGTCAGGTGAACTTTTAATAACTTAAATGTGAGGCCACAGGAAGGTGTGTGCATAGGACTAGAAGACTCCATCTCCACTCAAATTAATTCCTAATTATTTATACTAAAATCTTAGTATATATTTATAGTTGTTTTTTTTTTTTTTTCAGTGCCTCCACCCCTCCCTCCAAACACACACACACACACACACACACACACAATGTATTTCAGCATGGGAAAGGGAAAAGAAAGATTAGAAATGTTATTTTCTAGCTCAATAGCAGTATAGCTCCTGTCAGTGGTGCTAAAACACTGGAGTTCTTAGTTTTCATATTCAAGCAGACACATCTTCAGCCTGGGGGTTTGAAGAAAGGTCCATGAACAAAAGCCACTTAGATACTCAGAAAAGAGAGCTGGAGCTTCCTCTTACCCCAGTTCCAGAGATGCTTTGGAGTCAGTATCTCCTTCTAGAAGGTAGCCACTATCTTACCTCTCTTTGGCTTCTCCAAAGAGCAACAGAAGTTCTGGGAGTTCTCACCTACCTAGGGCAAACGAGACACCAAACAGTGCTCTTAGCACTCGCATCACCTTCAACAATTACCTTGAGCTACCTAATTTATCTTTAGCTAAGACACTCAAAAGAAACTGACAGTCTACCCTGTAAACCTCAGAGGTTGGAAAAATGGATGAAGACTTGGAGAAGCAGGCTGTATCTGAAAGTACTGCAGCAAAATCCTAATAAGTAAACAAGAAATCCAGGTGTTTACGTTTTGGCAGCTTATTCTAGAATCCTGGAGTCTTAGTGGCTGACTTGACTTGTAGGTAGATAAAACATTTACCTCCTGGCGAGTCTTGGTCTCTCTCTTCTTCCCTTTCTAAACTGCAGTATCGAAATATAACAGTGCCTTGTCAGCTGTGGTATTGAGCACTTCAAATATGGCAAGACAGAGAAACTCATTTTTAATTTAGTTAAAAACTAAGTAAAATTTAACTTTAAAAACCAGAGCAGACATATCATTTACTATTAAACGCAAATGTATTCATAAGACTAAATTTTACTTTAATTGCTGCATAACAGTGCACTGTTGCACTGTATTGTCCAGTTCGACCCTTATTTTTCTGTTACACAGGAGCACATCACAAGTCATTGTGTAACACCATGTGTTTCAGTTCAACTGATTTTTTTTCTGTGTATTGATGAAGTAATGTGTTTTGGGGGACATCTTTTGTATAGACAGCAGAGTTATAATGATTCCTATGTTGATTGTGATTGGTAGTTAAGCTAAAATAGTTATTAGTTGTAGCACAGTTAAATCAATTGACTAGTTAAACAGATAACAACATTTTTAAATGATTTATTTATATATACAGAATTGGGGTACAGGCCAGAGATGCAGGGGCAGTGAGAGGCTTCACCAGAGACAGAGTGGGGAGCAGAACAGGCAGATTGACTAAGTACACTGCTGAGGGGAACAATGAATGAGACAGGAGAGGTCTGCTGTGCCCATGTGGTCACCTCCAGGGCCAGGGATCAAACTCACACTGAAGTGGCTGCAGCCAGCTTTGCAGTGCTACGCTTTAACCTGTTGGCCACTAGGGAGGGCCCCAAATACAAATTTAAAATGAAGGTAAACTGTTGTAAATTTGAGTGGAAATAGAGTAATACTACAATGTCTTTAACAAAACTCTACAAACTGGATACCGTAAACATTTGTTTCTCAAATTTCTAGAGGCTGGGAGGTGCCAGCAGACTCAGTGTCTTGAGAACCCACTTGTGGGTCATAGACATTTGTCTTCTCCCTGTGTCTTCACACGGTAAAATGGACAAGAGAGTTCAATAAGGGCACCAAATCTGTTCATGAAGGTTGTAATTTACTTAACTAGTCCCATTTCCAAGGCCCCCACTTCCAAATGTCATCACACTAGGGAAAACATTTCAACACACAAACTTTGAGAAGTTTAATTCAGTATGTCATATATGCCCAGAGCATTTTTTTAAATAGAAAATACAAACTGGAGATAGTATTTCATAAACTTCACGAGTGGTAATTACAGTTTTCTATACAACAAAATCAAAAAGGTATTCATGGTGTAAAATGAAAAGACATATTAAGAAATGATAATGAAATTTTCTCTCAGTCATCAAAAAAGAATTGGCAGATATCATTTACCTGAATTCAGAATTTAAAATTCTGATTAAAAACATTTTTTTTTAAAGATTTATTTATTTGTGCATACAGAACTGGGGTACAGGCCAGAGGCTCAGGGGCGGTGAGAGGCTTCACCAGAGACAGAGTGGGGAACAACAGGCAGATCAACGAAGTCCACTGCTGAGGGGAGCAGCAGGCGGGCCAGGAGAGGTCTGCCACGCCATGTGGGTCACCTCCGGGGCAAACAGGAATTGAACTCATGCTGAAGTGGCTTTAGCTTTCTTAGTGCTGTGTTTCTAACCCACTGCGCCACCAGTGAGGGGTGGGCCCTCCCCCTCTTCTCTCTTATACAAATAACAGCCAACTATTTTTTCATGGAGATGTGAATGTTAGTACGCAGAGGCCCTATTTAAATGGATGGGAGAACTGGAAAGAAGGTGTCCACTGTAGGTGAGTCAGCACACTACAGGATCCAGCATGCCTCATCGCCTGGGGGAGGTGCCCAGGCTCCCCTCCATAAATAGGGAGATTCCCCAGAGATTGTTTAGGGAGGTGTTAGCCTTGGATTGAAATAAGTTTTCGTGGGCCTCACCATGAACACATTTGTTTGTGTCCAAATAAATATATTTTGTTGCTTTTGTTTGAGATCAACAGAAAGATGATAAAATTATTTCAGGAACTCTGAAGTTTTCCTCAAATGCCTTGCATTCTTTGGTAAGGACAATTCAAGCTATCTGACCATTACAAAATTTTTCCTGCAATATTTTAATCATACTGATTTAAAACTGCAAGATAAAATTCTGTGCACCAAGACCATGACAGAATATAATTAATCAACTATACACTGTCCAATTGTTATCAAATGAAACTTTATTCACAACCTTTCTCCACATGTACACACACATTTTCTCAATTTTCTCACCCCTCCGTAGATACATGGGGATACATAGACCCAAAAAATGCATTCCATTCATTCCCTCCCTCCCCCAATAGTCTAGACTTGGACTTAGCTAGCTAGTCATACCCCAGAGAGCTCTGTGTCTGGAATTGAGTGTTTCAGCCCCTACAGAAATACATGAACTAACATGTATCTTTAATGTGCAGCTAGAGACACCATGAAAAGCAAGCACAAACTACATGAGACTTGTGAGATCTGTGCTACTAAATGCACATTTGGGTCTAGCTGCCTCCTTCAGTCCTATCCATACCATTGTTGAAAGACTTTAAATGCAAACAGAAGATTGCCATTCCTCTCCACTTATTCTCCCACCACAGGGGAAGGTTGTAAGATTGTTCAACTTGGTCTCTTCTGTCTTTTCCTGTGTTACTGAAAATTAGAATCTTTGAGAACGGGTCTCAATGTCAGTGTTTTTAAAGATCCCAGATGATTTTAATTTACACTAAAAGATGAACTGCACAGCATTCAGTTGGCAAAACTTTGATAGCAGTGGATTCTTTTAAACTTCTTTGTAAACATTAAGCTGGACACATATCCTGTGTAAGTTACAAAATACGATTCCTTCATTGGGACACTTAGAGTGTTAAGGTTAAAGGGAATCTGTGGTCCAGAAAGAAGAGACTTGTCCGAAGTTACTCATCAATTCAGAATAGAATCAGGTGTGGCAGGCAGAACGCTAAGATGTCTTTTGGCTCTGGTGTTACTTCTGTGATTATGTTATGTTGCAGGGCACAGGGAAGGTCATCTAGGTAGGCTTACTTTAATCTCATGACCCCTTTAAAAACTGGGTTCTTTCTAGCTCCTTACAGAACAAAGTGGAAAAATTCAAAGCGTGAGAGAATTTAACAAGACAGTGGTTGAAATGGAGTTTGTGTGTAAGGATCTTGAGATTATTGTGATATAATCAGAAGTATATATGTGGTTTTTATGCTGCTTTTTGACACAGAGCTCCTAAAACAATCTTCATTTCCTGAGTGACAGGGAGAAGAGTGTCTTTTGTTGATCTTAATAAGTCTTTTTCAGTAACATCTGAGTTAGCATAAGCTAATACAGTGAGTGATTCTTGGTGGACTCTTTAATAGCATCAGCATGGTGGCTGTTTCCAGAGGATCCAACCCTGTGATTAGAAGGTTGGAACTAAGTGAGAGGGTTTCAGGATTGAATTCCCATCCAAAGGTTAATGATTTCATCAATCATACCTATGTACTGGAACCTCCATAAAAGCCCTAAATGGTGGAGTTTGGAGAACGTCCAGATTGACACACACATCCATGAGCTGGGAGGGTGGTGCTCAACTCCACAGGGTCAGAATGTCCTGTGTTTAGAGCTCTTCCAAACTTTGTCCTATGAACTTCACCTTATTGTTCACTAATAGACTTTATAATGAGTAAACATAAGTATTTCCCAGAATTCTGTGAGGTATTTTAGCAAATGATGACACCTGAGGTTATGGGAAATCCCTGACTTTCTAAGCCATTTAGAAGTATGGGTATCTGAACAGGCATTTGAAATTAGAGACGTCTTGTGGAACTGAGTCCTTCATCTGTACAATCTGGTCTATACCTGGTAGTGTCAGAGTGGAATTAAATTGTAGGGCACCAAGTGGGTATTCACAGACAACTAGGGAATAGCCTGTATTGAAGGCTCACATTTGTTACTGAGCACTAACAGCAGTGTTCTCAGTAAGAACAGATCGCATACCTTGAAGAACTGAGAGTGACCCTTGGCTAATGGTAGAATATAGGAACTTCTCCTTCAACAAGCTACTACATTTGGCCCATTCCTCATTCTGAATAAATGAGGAAGCACTTGATAACAGAACCTCCAGGTAAGAGCATAGCATGATCAACACCATAATTTTAATTTTGTGAAGCCTTAAGCCAAAAACCCAGTGATGTCCATCTTGGCTTCTGACCTACAGAATTGTGAAATAATAAATGAATATTAAATTGTTATGCTGTGGCAATTTATTACCAGCGATAGAAATCTTATTAGGGAAGCTGACCAAGAGGCACCCAAGGACCCTCAAACTTACACAACTGAAAGGGGTCTGGCTATTCGTGCACACAAAAACAAAGCATGCTTAGTGTAAATGTTAATAGAGTTAGTATGCATAAAGAAGAAAGGGTATTAATTTTCAAATAAAATATCCAGCCCAACAGGGTTGCCCAAAGCAGGGTCACTGGGGCCAGAAACCTTGCCACAAGTGGAAGTGATGTTCTGGAAAAGAACCACAGCCATAGGCCAAAAGGGGCAAATCTGAGATGAAAGAGCAAAATCAAAGTACAAGTCAAGATAATGGTTCCCATTGTCAGCCTCCTCATGGGTCTCCCCTGTCCCCCAAGTCTCTGATATAAGTTCAAAGCAGAGAAGCAGGCAAACCCTTCTCAAGTGTCTGTTCTTTCTGTGTCTCTGCAGAGCTCACCTGTCTTTTTTGTTACACAGCTTCACCTGGCCACTCATGTCCACCCCCTTTGCTCCTAGTAGCTAGGCCGGAGCATGTAGATGGGGTGGGGAACTTGGTACCTCCCTTTTCTATGGAGCTGTCTCTGTTATATTAAGGCCTTTATAGCAGTTGTCTCTTCACAAATTAGCAAAAAACAACTCTGTGTTTTTCTAAGTGCAGTGGTTCAAGGAGATAAAGGAACTTGAGCTGTCTCCCTAGGTCTGTTTCATTAGCTCTGCCCATGAAAACCCAGGCACCAGTGTTGAGTGGATACCAGGAAACTGACATTTTAGCTGGGTATTTTGCATTTATTACTTTTAATTCTCAACAGCTATCCATAAGGCATATAGATTTCCCATTTTACAGATAAACTGAGATTCGGTAAAGCAAATAATCATTCAAGGTCATGTTTCTAGTTAGTGCAGAGATTCAAATTAGGTTTGTCTGACCCAGTGGTTTTGTGCTGGTGACATCCAATGACCTGTGTTAGTTGGCTAGTGCTGTGCTAATAAATACCACAGACTGTGTGGCTTAAATAAGAGAAGTTTATTTGCTCTATTCTGGAGATTAGAAGTTTGAAATCATAACTGAGGGTTGTTTCTTTCTGAAGAATGTGGGAAGAGACTGTTTATGACTCTTCTCTAGCTTCTGCTGCTTTGCTGACAATTAATTGGTGTTCTTGGTTTGCAGAGGTGTCACCTCACTCTCTTTAGCCCATGTGTATCTCTGTTCAAAGTTCCCTTTTTAATGGGGACACAGCCATATGGCATTAGGGTCTACCCTGATGACCTCACTTTAACTGGATCATCTGCAAAGACCCAACTTCATATTCAAAGACCCTAGGGGTAAGGTTTTCAACATCTTTTAAGGGGACACTAATTCACCCTATTACAGAGCTCTACTCCAGTTCGCACAAGGGAAATACACCTTTTTGCTGATATGAGTTAATGCCCCATTAATTCTAGAGTTTGGGATTGAAATCAGGGCACAGTCCCAAGGCAGAGGGGTAAAGGGAACCTTTGTGTTTCTTTTCCTGCCCTTTCAGACTTCCTGTTCCTTATCACTCCATCCATGCCTAAGGCAGTCTCAGTCTCCTCAGATCCTAGACAGAGGAAGTTGTCAAACCCTCCTGACCTACCTGTTGCCCCCCCCCCTGCTCTGTGACCCCCATCCTGCCAGTTCTCAGCAGAGCTGCAGAAAGGCTGCCAGCTCCCACTGGGCAAGACCTGCAGAGGGGGAGTGGTGAGGTAGGGGGCCTTTCAGGGCATTGGCGAAGCTTCCTGGCATGAAAGTGACAACTGGGTACAGGCCAGCAGTCAGAACACACCTGCTGCCATCACTTTACTTGCTGCTTTCTCTTTTAACTGGAGGTGAACTTAATCAAAAGGGGAAAAAAACCTACCATTTGTTAACCTTATACTGGGAAGCAGGCCTTGTTCTAGAAACTTTAAACAAGGTCTCACTGTATTTTCGTTATCGTAGTGAAAATTTGCTCAGTGTCCTGTAGTTGGCAGAGTATTTTCTTGTCTGATCTTTACCACGTCCTTTGAGTGAATAGTCATGTTTATTCTCATGTTGTGGATTGTCAGGTAATTAACTTGGTGTTGCCCTATGTAATATGTAGATAGGACTTATATCACCAGACTTTTCCATAGGCAGTTAAAGCACTTACTACAGAGGAGGTATTTCATTTCCATTTGTCTTTGGGGGACATTCTTAGAATTTGCCTCCATTTAGGGGTCAAGTAGGACAGCCTTGTCTTGGAGCCCTACACCCCACCCTGACATTCTTATGTCCCATACCTGTTTCTCTCACACACGACTATGTAGGCACTCGTAGGCCTTGTAAGCTCACTTGTGGAAAAATCCATGCCTTTTCTCAGATAAGCTCTCTTGAGGCCTCTGCACCTCCCATCAGGGTGTGCCAGGGCCTGCCACTGGCAGGTCCACATGGAAGCCTCAGGGGTGGTAATTCCCAGCTGGAGTTTCTGTTCAGGGTCTTTGCTGACTGTTTGGGAAGCACAGGGCAGGTACTCAATAGGTACTTTGAAAAATAAAGATGACCTGTGAGTACCTATTAGCCTTCTATTGCTGCATAACAAATTACCTAAAATTTAACCACCTAAAACTATGAAATGATACATACATGTTATTTCATTTTCTGTGGGGTGGGAATCCAGGCTAGAGTTTACTGGGGTGATCTTTCATGAGGAGGCGATCAAGCTGTCACCTGGGCCTACAGTGAGCCAGGGCTGATGGAGCGGCCTCCAAGCTCTCTTCCAGGCTGGGGTTGTTAGTAGGACTTAGTTGCGCGCTGCCTGTTGGCTGGACCCCTCACCACATAGTCCTCTTGACTGGCTTCCTGGAAGTCCTCCTGGCATGGCTGCCAGCCTACTCAAGTGCCAGTGACCAGAGGGTGAGTTCAAGACACAATCCACAGCCTCCATCGCTTCTGCCTTATTGTGTGATCACAGAGATGATCCTGACACTACATGGGGGGAGACGGCACAGGATACAGATACCAAGGGGAGGGGGCAGGGACCACATCTTGGAGAGGGGCTATCTCAGTTTGTCTATGCAAATATTTTTCATATTTCAGCGAACTTCTCATACTTCCAGTTTTGGAAAACTGGTGTTACCTTGTTTCTCCAACACATTAAAAGTTTGAGAAGAGAATGTCACCTTTCTAGGTCCTTTGCCTCTTTCCTTCATAGTCCTCCCAGTTAAGAGCAGTTAAAAAAATCAAGAAACCAAGGATATGGCTCTGTGAACGGTGTTCATTGTGTGCTTTTGGTGGCAGCTTTATAGTCTTGGTTTTCATTTTTCTCTCAAACAGTACAGAGGAGAAAGGATTGAGCCAGATATTTGCTAAAGGCTCTTCAGTCTACAGGGTTTTTCTCCTAAAGTGCATAGAACCACTCCCATTTGACAGATAGGACACATGGGCAGAGAATTGGGAGTTGACCCACCGTCTCTAGGGCAATGTCTGCCAAAACTGGGAGCAGAAGCATGACATCAAGGCTGTTGAGCCCGGGTGCCTCCTACCTAGGGACTGAGTGCATCTGGGCCAGGCTGCTCCTCATCTGGATTTCGTGTTGCTTCTATTGTTACTGACATTGCTAGTTCTGCTGCCCCACCATGCTGTGTTCATTTCCAGTCTACTACTTGCCATGTCAAGTCTTTTATACGGGTCACAAAACTGTATTATAGAATGCCTCCCATTTTACAGGGGGGAAAGAAAACAAATCCTCGGTGAGTCTTAATGGAATGATTGGCCTTAAGTTACCAAGAAAGGAATGAAAGTAAGAGTTTGAAATTTGGAGGCTGGCTTGAGAGATACTGAAACAGGACACATCAAGCACAAGGTGACTTTATCCCAGCCACCCACAGGTTTTGGCAAGACATTTGCACCATAAGCAGCTGCCACCACCCCACGCTGAAAGGGGGAAGCAACCTCCAAGGACACCTGTGTGGAAGATGACCTTGACTCCAGAGCTAGTTGCTTTTCAGCCAGGTGGACTCTGACATTCTGTGCCAAGAACAAGATGGGGGGTAAGGGGAAGAAATGCAACATCTTGCTTTATGCACCATGGGTGCCCTTGTCTCCCAGGCTGCAGAAACAGTGTACTGGGGCTGGAGAAAGACGTCAAGATTCTGAATTCAGTATCCTAGTGGCAGCTTACACCTTCTGGGCGGTGCATGAGGCTGCCGTCCAGGCCTCTGCCATTTCTTGCACAACCCAACCCCCTTCTCCCTACATCTCATGGGATTCTCCTGTGTTGTCTTCTAGTTGGACACATCCAACCATACTCCTTAATGTGCTCCTACCTCCCAGACAAAGGCTTTGAGTGGTAGCTCCAAAAACTTATTTAGGAAATTCCTAATTGCCACAGGGGCAAGGGCATCAGTACACAAAGGCCCAATGGTTTACTGTAGAAATTACTAGGGGGAGGGAGGAGAATGTATTTTCTTATGCTTTGGAATCTCTTCCAGCAAGGAGAAAGAGGCAAACCTTGATAGTTCATTCCATCATTAGTCTAGTTATCCCACACATAATCCCTTCATATCTGGTGCTCTCTCAATCTTACATAGAAGGGACTGAGGCTCAGAAGTGAAATAACTGGCACCAGGTCACACAGTTATGAGAGACATAGGCCAAGTTTACACTCGTGTGTAAGTTGACACAGGTTATGGGCCTGATAGTGGTGAGCACTTGGCTCATGTTGGGTGGATTCTGTCTTTTGGCTGCTTTGTGGACATTGTCTAATTTTAAACTCTGTGTCAGCTCCATTAGATGGGTGGTATTGGCCACTTGGTGCATTATGAAACTGGCTCAGCAAGGTTAATTAACTTGCCCAAGACATAGCTTAGTTATGGTGGGAATCAAGAAAAGCTTAAAATGCCTGTGTAGGGCCTTACTTCTTCCAGACTCCAAGCTCAAGAGGGAATCCCGAGCTGTGTGTGCTCCAGATTCCATCATCTTTTGTCCTGACTCCATGCTCCCTTGGTGGGGACAATGGAAAGCCAAGACTACATGTTCATGGCATTATCAACACCACTGATCTGAGATCACCAGAACTATCTCATGGTCCCTCCACCCATGCAGAGGAAGTCACCCTAAGAAATCTAACTCCTAGGCCATTGCTCAGTTCCCAGAATTTCAGTACTATGCCCCCTTTTCTGACCCCAACTCTTGCCCAAATGCTCCACCCCTTTCAGTGTGGTCTTTGGAGCTGGGCTCAATCATTTGCATACTCTTTAAGTTTTCTTTTGAATGGTGATTGCTTTTCATGCAGTTATGCTTTACAGTAAGGACTCTGTAACATAGAACGAGTTACATTTTGTGAGACTATTCTATTCTTTGTAGGACCTTAAGCACCAAGGTTCATCTGCACACTATATACCAGTTGTTTTCCCCAGTGAAATTTCAGTGAACTTCAGTGATCCCCAGTTCTCCCTTGATGACCCTGTTCCCTAAGAGTCCTCTGGTGATGGTTTTTTTATCTAATAGCTTTGATTTACTAGGCCTAGAGGTGTCTTCCTTGCCTCCTATTGCTGCTTCCAGAACATTCTGCTTCACCCCCTAATTGCTACAAGCAAGTTTGAATTGCAAGCGAGACCCTCTGCCTTTTTATCATGGTCATCTACTGTTTTGGCTCTCCCTCTAATCCTGTGACGCTAGGACCTGACTCATTGTCATCCTCTCTTTCCAATTCCAATTTACATAGATAGAATTTCCAATGTCCTTGACGCTCAGCTCCTTTAGCTTTCATTTCATGGCTTTGACTTCTGCTTAGACATTCACTCCCATGCTCTTATTCTAGATTTATCATTAAGGGGGCTGAGTCATTCCATCAAGTCAGTTTCAAATATTCTACTTCTTATCACTTCCTGTTTTTCCAGTTCACTCTGATGTGTGAGCTTCAAAATTCTCTTACATCAGGACATACAATCTGTTCATCCTCCTGTAATTACTTGACTGAGAGAGGCAGTCTTTTAAGAATTCACACTAATACCATCGTTCACAGTGAGGCTTACTCTGAGCATCTTATTTTAAAGTGTCACACCCTCCAGTATTTTTATAGTAAGTCCTCACTTAATACCCTCAGTAGGTTCTTAAAAGCTGCAGTATTAATAGAAAGAACATGTGATGAAACCAGGTCATAGAATGACAGTTTGTTCAGTGTCAGTCATCTCGAATTCTTTTTTTGTCATCAGCATTACAGCAAACATTATTCAAGCACTGCTGTGCTCCTTGTCCTCTGATGGTGTATTTTTCTCCATTCTACTTATAACTAAGACACTATATAATTTCCTTTTTACTTATTCCGCTGGGATGAACACTTTCTAAAGGCAGGGATTTGCACTATAACCCAGTGCCTAACATGAACGTACTGTAAAATGTTCTGGGAACTAACCCTCTCAGCTCTAGCTGTCAAGAGAGCATAGTCTTGAAGCCTGTGAAACAACTATGCAAAAACTATCCCTAATGGGGAAAGCCAGTCTTCACTCTCACTTGTGACCAAGGGCTAAGTAAAGATTTAAATGGTGGGTGCCCAACATTGAGTAAAGAACATATTCCACAATGCGGAAGTAGTTCTTATAGAGCAAAATGTGTTGACCTGCTTCCCAATTTGACTCCCCACTTTCATCATCTAATAAACTCTTTGTTTATCCTTGAGACTTTTATTCCAGTTAATATTAGAGCAGTGCTTGGCACATATGGTGATCAGTAAGTGTTTGTTGAATGAAAAAAAAATACAATAAGGCTACATTCTGAATCTAGGCCAGTTAAACTAGAAAGGTCCTTCTTCCTGCTTCTACATGTTTTGTCAAGATAAACAGATGAACCACCATTATGAACTAGGTTGTGAGTTAACACTGTCGCTGAGGATGTGAGTGGGAATGCAGAGAGGGTAACTCCATTCAATACCCCAGATACCAATGGCTGACAATGTAGTACTTTGATCTGGTGGTTTATAAGGATTAGTTTATGTCATTCAGAAGGCCAAAAAATATATTTCTCATATATTTGGCCCTCATTTACAGTTCCTGATTCACAACTTCCCTTGGAATTTCTTAAATATTAAGCATGATAAAGGTATCTTTTGTATTAATGAGGTAACTTTGGGAAATACCTAAGAATGGGTAGTTGCCAGAGAAACCAACATGAATAAAGGTTGGAAGTTCCAGTCTTACACCTAGACTTGAGGGGAAGAGGGAGGGAATGGAGATGGAGTTCAATAGCCAGTGGCCAAAGACTTGAACCGTCCTGCCTGTGTAATGAAACCTCCATGAAAGCCAGAGAGGAGGGGTTTGGGCAAGTTGGGTGGTGAACGTGTGAAGATTTAGGGAGAAAGACACACCTATAGAGGGCATGGAAGTTCCACCACTTTCTCCCATACCTTACCCTCAGCTTTTCATTTAATGGTTGGTCTTTCTCCTTTAGTATCCTTTGTAATAAATTGGTGATCTAGTGAGTAAATGGATTTCCTGAGTTCTGTGTGCTGTTCTAGCAAAGCAATCGAATCTGAAGTATGTGACCTGGGAAACTGATGTAGAGTCAGGTAGTTGGAAACACAGATAACAATCTGGGCTTGCAGCAGGCACTGGATGTCTGAGGAGGGGGTTTGGGGAACCTATGACCAGAAACACAGGTTGGGGTTTTGCCTGGGGCTTGCAGCTAGTATCTAAAGTGGAGAGGGATCTTGGCAACAGCCCTTAATCGGTGGAACTTAACACTATCTGAGTAGATAATGTCAGAACTGAGTTGAATTCTCAGATACCTCGCTAAGAATTACTTTTGGTGTGGGGAAGCCTCAGCACCCACACTCACATGGGAGCGTGGTCTCAGGAAACCAGCTGTCCTAATACCAATGAGAAATTTTAAAAGCTATGAAAAAAAGTCCATGGATTGCTGATTTCATGAAGACACAGAACCAGTCATACAGCTACTCTGCTCTTCCCTTTCCAGCATAACCTCTCTTCCCCATATTTTCTCTCCCTCCCTTACTGCCTCTCATTTTCTTAACAATGACCCCTTTTCTCCTCTCCTTAGCTTCCTGAAAGAACAAAGCACATTATATTTTAGAAACAATTCTAATTTCCAAGGTGTAGGAAAAATGAAATTGTCTCCTTCCCCTAAGTTCCCATGAGCATCCTGTACTTTAATGAAATAAATGGCCTAGAGGAAGATATGCAAGAGGAGGTCGATTGGAGGGTCTGTTGCCTTTGGACTCGCGCGCTCCTCTCTCTTTGGCCTCTGCAGTGGTACAGGAAGGAATGGACAGGCCAGAACAAACTTATCATGACCCTGTCCCCTGCCACTTCTAAAACAGGAAGAAATGACAGCCTAAAGAGATTGAAGGAATTTGAAAAAGAAGGGAGAAATGCCTCTTGATAGTGAATTTTGAAACACATATTTTAAACCCCATCTTTCTGAATACCACTTTTTCATTCTATGGGAGCACAATACATCTCCGTAATGAATTATCACTAGCATTTGCGGATGGTAGAACATGGAGGGCAGTTGATATTGAGGGACCTAACCCACAACTGGGAAGCAGAGGTAACTCAAAACTGTGTGGCACAGAATTTGGTCACGTATATTGAGCAGTGAAAGAAGAAGGCATACCAGAGTTTAAATCCTTGCTGTGTTCTTTTCAAATTCTGAAAACTTGGTCATAGTTCTTCACTGCTTAGTTTCTTCCTCTGTCACATGGCGAAATTAACCATCCCCATGGGTTGTCATAAGGACTGGAGATGAGCCCTGATAATAATGGTGGTGAAGAATAACATAAGTTCGAATGTTTATTGTATGCCAGATTTGTGCTAGGTGTGCCCATTAACTCACATAAAGTGCTCAAAATAATGACACCTAATGAGCATCTATACTTGCTAAAAAAACATTATTACTCAGTACTATGTAGTGACAAAATGTCTTGGAGAGGTGAACATTTAAGACACATTATTTTAAACTATTTTCTGTGGTGAGATGGAGAGTTTCAGTCTCCCTGGAAACTTGATAGAGAAGTATTCACTCAGATGGATTCTGTTATGGCTGCAGAAAGAAACATCTTTAAAATATCCTTGGCCTTACCCAGTAAAGGTGTATTTCTCAGGAATATAAAGGTCAGCTGGGGGCAGCTTGGATTTGGCTGATCATTCACACTCAGTGCTGCTGGCTGATGGATGCTCCATCTTGGCATCTGATTCCACAATTACCAAGAATAAAAGTAGGAATGGAATATAGAAATAGCAATTTAATGCTTCTTCTATAAATAATACCTTTTTCTTTTGCTCACATTTGTTTAGCCAAAGCAAGCCACATGGTCACGCATAACTTGAGGTGGTAGGTAGAAAAGAGGAAATCTACCATGCAAATAGTCCAAAAGAACTAGAATATGGGGTGAATAGCCCAATAACATGGGCCCTAATAAACATGACAGAAGGGCATTTTGGACAGCAAAGACATTGCTCATAAAGAAATGAATAATAAGAGATACCATGAACTGAGCACCTCCTATTTGATAGATTTTGTGCAGGTTTGTCTGTACATGTTGATGCCCGAGCTGGCATCCGTGGTTTCCATATTGTAAACTGAGGCTCAGGGGGGTTCATTTACAAAGACATCCTAGGTATTATGGATAGTACGCACATAGTCTGCACAGGTTTTCTGGATCTTCAGGGAAATCCTTCAAAAAGAAGAGTGTTCTAGGCAACCATAGAGACTGATTTCTAGTCTGACTTTCTAATTTTTATTCTGAGCACGTGCCAGGATGACAAACAGATCTTGAGTGTCAACTCTGACAGATTTGTGTTGGCTGCTAAAGAATTGCAATGAGGCTTTCCAATGGGAAAAAAATAATGTGATTGATTAACAATGTCTGCTATGGGCATAGGAGGGGGAGTAGCAGCATAAGAGACAGATGTTTGCTATCTCTGGGCATTTTTCTTAATTTCTCTGGGTTCCAATTACATCATTTGCAAAACAAGGTTAATAAATCCCTTGGAGAGTAAAGAAGGAGTCTTGCCAAGACGATTTCTTCATGTCCTCAGCAGGAACCCAAATTTCTTTTCCTAGGTGCATATATTCTGGTTTACTTTATGTATACTATTTCGTCATGTAGTCATGAAAACCCATTAATATGTGTGGGATGGGACTGGGGTAGGGCACTCAACAGATTGAGTTATTGAAAACTATTCCTAAGCAGAGTTGGAGGCCTTTGACAGGAAGGATGAGTCATTTATTGGCACTCAAGTGTTCCCTACCAAATGTGTGACCTGGACATACCGACTGGTCTGTGCAATAAATTGGATAGGCGTGAATCCTCAGACAAGCATGCCTCATCTTTCCAGTGGTGACCTAGGGAATATGAGCAATATATTTTTCTTAAAGTAGATAAGGTGCACTAATTATAAGCCCAGTGGGTAACAGATGCCGTACCCAAAGGGTTTATTTGAAGTGACTTTAATAAAAATTCTCTTTAATAAAGAATCTATTTATAATCATGTAGTCAGGATTCAGGGAACCAACAGAATGTAGTTAGATACTCAATGAGAGAAGCAGCAGGAGGCTATAACCACTCCTAAATTTGAAGGGGCACCCGAAGGGGAAGGTGTGACTAGAACCTAGGAGCATGGTGATCAGACAAGAAGAAACTCAACACTGCTCAGGCTACTGCTACTCAGGTGGAGGGGAGAGCAAATTCCCAGCAGGTTCCTGCTCTCATCTGCTGGTAATCCCTCAGAGGCTAGGTGAGCCTGGCACATGTAGACATGGGAGACCACCTCCTTGGGCCCCATGGCAGCACAGCACAGAGAAAGGTGAAGCAGGACTCTAGAGGGATAGGGGGGAGGCACAGCACACAAGAGTGAGAAACTATTGCATCATGAGCATGCGTTTTAAAGCTGTTATCAAAGGAGAACAAGGAACAGCATTGAGCTGTAGAGGACCACAGTGGGGACCTGGTTTGGGGGTCAGGGCATCATTGGGAGAAGGGACTGTGAAGCTCAGCAAAACCTACACCTGCTTTCCTGGATCTAGAATCTTTAGGAAAATGTTTGTTTTTTAGGTGTTTCCCTTCGTTTTAAGAAAGATTTCTTGTGAACATGTCTGCTCATAACTTTAAAGCTGGAATAAAACAAGGGAAGTGTTTTTGTTTTTTTAAAGATTTATTTATTTATACATACAGAACTGGGTTATAGGCCAGAGGTGCAGGGGCAGTGAGAGGCTTCATCAGAGACAGAAAGGGGAGCAGAACAGGTGGACTGATGAAGTACACCACTGAGGGGAGCAGCAGGTGGGTCAGGAGAGGTCTGCCATGCCATGTGGGTCACCTCTGGGGCAGGGATGGAACTCATGCTAAAGTGGCTTTAGCTTCTTAGTTCTGTACTTTAACCGAGTTGTTTTTGAGCCCATTTGCGGTATAGACTTAAGAAGATACTGTATGGAGTTAGGCTGGCATGAGGGAGGGAACCCAAAACGTCCTAGGGTGAAGACAAATGATGGGCACAGCCCTTTTTATTGTTGCATAGGCTTTGGAGATTTTTGTCTTTTCTCTCTAATGAAAGAGATCATGCCAGTCTGCCAATCTAAAATTATCCGTGTTGCCCTGGGAAGCCATTCCACTTTCTGGGCCACAACAGGGGGATTGTCAAATTTTCTACTTTTCTGGGTCCCTCTCACCCCAAAGAGTCAGTCAGTCATTCCTCCTCATCTCAACAGATGCTCCCATACAGGCAGAAGAAAGAGCTACCACGGTGTTGCCCAATATGGTGGCCTCTAGCTGCATGTGGCCATTTACATTTAAAATAATATTTAAGAACACTCAGTAAAATTTAAAATGTAATTCGCAAGTAACACTACTGCACACAGTTGAAGTGCTCAGTGGCCACACGTGGTTACCATATAAGACCTCAGACAGGATAGTCACCATTGCAGGGATTTCTGTGGGACTCACTGGCCTAGGTCCTTGTGTGTGGCAGTGGATGGCTGGGTGCTGGCAACGGGATTCAAAAGATATCTTTACTTACAGACACCTTTCTTTGATGACTGATAACTCTGTAGGGCCGTGTGCAGCTTTCTTGTTCTTCAGCAAAATAGTAATCATGACGACGATGATAACTCCATCCCACAATTATTTAGTTCTCAACATCCCAAACACGCACCAAAGTCTAGTAATACATTGTCATTTAATTACTACCACTAACTTGAGAAAGACACTAGTATTAGCTCCATTTTAACTATGTAAAAGCTGAGAGAGATGTTAACTGACCACTCAGCTATTAGGTTATCACATGAAATTGCCATTATGCAGATATTTTTAATGAAAATGGTGAATTTCATATAGTTCAACCTCCTAGGACTGGTCAAAACCAGGTTTCAAACCTAAATTCTAAGGCCGTGTCAAGATCAGCAAAGCTGAGCTTCTCCACATAAGTGACCCCACTTTAATATTTCACAGGACTACTAAAGGACTAAAGTGAAATAAGGTACATTCTGTGCCTGCTGCACAGCGAGGCTCAGGAATAGCAGTTCTTTCAGTTTTAACTCCTTTCTGTTAGTCTCACTCTCTTGGGAGGCAAAGCACAGCTGTTTGAGCAGATGTGACCAGTGGGAATGAGGGGAAAGGCCCAGATCCTCTCCCAGGGATCTGGAAAAGTTCATCTCCCCACCGAGACCTCCAGACCCTTTCCCCTGCTGGACTTGACCCCTCTCTCTGTGAGTCTCTCCAGCTGGGCAGGTCACCGATCTCTCTGGGTGTCTGGCAGAGGGTGGGGTGAGGGACGCTAGCCTTCCTATTCCCTGCGTGCTTCCCAGCTCAGCAGATGCGTTTCATCAACAACCGCCTTCCTCAAGACCTCAAAAGGAGCAGGAGGCTGGAGGTGACTAGAAGGAGTGGCTGCTGCATTGAGGCTGTCAGATGGTGCTCTGACCTCCTGCATGTTGTGACTCTGTTTTCATGATTGTTTCTGGCAAAGAGCCTGATTTGAAATTCCTCCTCCTTTCATTTGGCAAGAGGAGAGAGAACTTCCCCAGGGCTGTGGGACCTTGCTGTTTGGATAGGGTTTTAGAACTTAGGGGTAATTTCCTCCTTAGGAGGAAATTAGGTCCCTCCAAGGCAAGTATAACGTTGTTGGATTTAACAGAGGAAACACAGGATGCCCAGTTCAATTTGAGTGACCGGTGCATGAGTTATTTTTCAGCAGAAGTATATACCATGTAATATGTAGCATCCACTTATATTAAAATTATTTGTTGTTTATCTGAAATTCAAATTGACCTGGGGCATCCTGTATTTTATTTAGCAACCTTAACAATAGTAGGGCTTCTGTTGACCATTCATCTACCAGGTCTTTGATGATGATATTAAGGATTCTTAAAGTAAAGGGAAGAGTGATCTAGATCTAGTTTTGCCAGCTGCACCCTGGTTTTATAATCATACCTCCTCATGAGAAGGAAGTGATTTAACCAGGGTTCTCATAATGATGCTGAAATACAAGCTTTAGCGTTTGAGTGGAGTCTTAGGGATTAGACAGACATGGGCTTGAAGCCCAGTCCCACCATTATTGGCTGTGCGAACTTAGCTAGATTACTTTCTGAGTGAGTTTCTTCCTAAATGAAAAAGGAACCTCATGCCTTATTTTGGGATATATGAAGGATTAGATGATGTTAAATAGTGTAAAATGCATCCCACAGTGCCTTTTTAAGAAAGCACAAAATGATTGCCCTTATTTATATGACACGAGTATAAATCTCTTTATTCCCTGAGACATAGCTGATGCTCAATATGACAGGCACCAGCTATGGGGGTAATTTGCTTATTAGCAACAAAGAGCCTTACATGCTATGACTTCAATTTCCAGTAGTTTTATGGAGAAAGGGATTAAGAGGAGGCAGGGGCAGAGAGAGAGAGGACTGAGGATGACCTGCTGTGATAACTGGTCTAGTCCACAGGGCCAGTGACGCCCATACAGAGGGCGAAGTCAGTTTAGTTCCCTTTGTTTAGTGCTTCATGCAGAACTGTTGCCCAAAAGGTAGTCTTGGTTTCTTTTTATCTCCTGGAAAGGACACATAGGACTGCAATCAAGGGAAGGGACTAGCATTCTTTGGCATGTTTTATAGGTCAAGGCGGGGGAGGGAGATTTTCATCTTGTCTCGGGATTTCTCAACTTCGGCACTAATGACATTTTATTTTTTATTTTTTAAAGATTTTATTTATTCATACAGAACTGGAGTACAGCCCAGAGATGCAGAGGGGGAGAGGATTCACCAGGGACAGAGTGGGGAGCAGAACAGGCAGATCGACGAAGTACACTGCTCAGGGGAGCAGCGGGCAGGCGAGGAGAGGTCTGCCACGCCATGTGGATCACCTTCCGGGCAGGCGGGAATTGAACTCATGCGGAAGTGGCTTAAGCTTCTTAGTACAGTGCTTTAACCCGCTGCGCCACCAGGGAGGGCCACTAATGACATTTTAAATGAGATAATGCTTTGTTATGGGGCTGTCCTGTGTGTGTTCTGTAGCACCCAAGTCTCTTAGATGCCCTGTTCCCCTCATTCTCTCTCCTGGCATGACCATCAAGACACCTCTAGACATTGCCAAGTGTGCTGGAGATGGGGTGGGAGTGGGATTGCAGGGTGGGAGAGGGGCAATAAATCAGTTGAGAACCAATGTCCTGGAGAATCTACTATTATACAATTTCCACTCAAACAATTTTAACAGCTGCAATTTATTGAACATTTACATATATTATATCCCATCCCCATGCTCCTATTGCAAGGTAGGTCTTCTTATCCATATTTGCAGTTGAAGACACTGAGATTTGAACAGTTGAAGTAACTTGCCTTATATTGCATAGCTGGTGCTTCTGGAATTCTGACTGATGGTTTAAGTCTGGGGCTTGTGTGGCTCCTGCTAGTCCCCTCTCCAGAAAATTAAGGAGCTGTTTTTTTTGTTGTTGTTTTTTTTTTAAGTGAGGAAATTCTTCTTAACTTGAGTCCAGATATTGTGAAGCCACGAGAAGCTACAACAGAAATGTAAGATGCTGCGCCTCTAAAAGAGTATTCAAAATCAGCGTCCTGGAGAGCATAGACACCCACACAACATACAGAGTTGAGCACTAGGAAACAGTCCAAGTTCAGGCCAAAATGATCTTTGTGAAGCAAATGTCCTGTGTGTGTGTCTGCTTCACAGGCCCTTTCACTGCCAGTCTTAATAATAAAAATTGCAAGGAGGAATGGAGCCTTACAATGGACCCACCAGCTACATGCAGAAAATATTCATTCTGCTGTCTTGGGTGGGCTTATGGGCTGCTTCCAGCCAAACACTCTGCCATCTTCTTTCTGGCTCTCTGCATGAACTCTACATTTCCCCTTTCCCTTCGTATCGTGGTATACTCATAAGCCTTGAGCTTGCTGTAGTAATCAGAGAACTTGTTGTAGAGGATGGAAATGGGCATCCCATTGAGGATAATCCCAAAAGCAATGCAGAGGAAGGCAAAGAGTCTGCCCAGGTGGGTCTCTGGGTACATGTCTCCATAGCCCACAGTGGAGATGCTCACCTGTACAGGAAGGACAAAGTTGTTATCACTGAGGAAGAGAGAGACTCAGGCAGACAAGTGTCCTCAGCCTCCCTAAAGGTACATGTGCTTGTGTTAACAGCACCCCATGGAGCCAGTTTTAGGAGGTACCAAAAAGTTTCCCTCAGATCCTGTGTTATAGAAAGAACACAATTTTGGGAGCTAAAAGGCTAGGGTTTCTATCTTGACTATCACTTACTTTCTTTCATTCAGTATGGGGAGATAATGCCTACTTTAGATGGTTGTTGTTAAGAGTACACATGATAATTTGTCAAGTTTTTAGTAAATAATGGGCTCAATAAATGTGGGCTTTTCCTCCCCACAGCTGGGGGTCAGCTTTAGGACCAGGTTTGCTACAAGATAGAAGTCATGGAGAGAGTCAGACCTGAGTGCAAGTCCTGACTCTGACCCTTGTCAGCTGAGTGACTTGGGCAAAACAGAGTCTCTTAGTCTTCTTTTGTACACCTGAAACAGGAGGATGATACCTAAATCTCATGGAGACTGAGTAAGAACATGAATATAAAGAACTTAACACAGTTTCAGGCATGTAAAAGGCATTAAACTACTTCCTCTGTTATTCTCTCATCTTCAAAATGGAGACTGTTGTTACTATTTCTGAGAGTTATTATGTAGTTCAAATGTGATATCCTCCATAAAGGTGCTTTAACTGTAGATGTCTGGAGAAACACTCATTATTTTGCAAAGGAGTTGCTGTAAGATATCACTGACCAAAAGTATGCTCACCCTGCATGATATTCTTCCCAGCACTCTTGCCACACTGCTTTAAATTTCATTAATCAGAGATTTATTTAGGTTAATAATCTTCTGTTTTAAAATACAGATACCTGTGGGACTAGTTATCAGTCATGGTAGCCTGAGAAATCCCAGGATAACCTCTCAGGGTTTGTTTTATATGCCTCATGCACCAACACTTCCTTTGGTCCCCAGACTGTTGGCAAACTGACTAAGCAGGTCTTGTTACTTCCTGTTGGTTAACTGTACAACTCCAGGGGGCACTATTTGCTTAATTGATTTTTGCCATAATTTTCCAGGTGGTAGTAAATTTCCCAAAGTTGTGCTGCTAATCCTTACCAAGATGGCCTTTAGCTTGGAGAAGTATTTTTATTTTGTTGATACTAGAGTTCCTTGGAACTTAGAAGAAGTGTGATTAATTAGTTAGACTGGAAAAGAGAAGGGGCCAGCTGAGCAAATTGGCTGCAGCTGATGAGAAACAGTTCTGTGCAGCCCATAGAAGGAGCTAGATCATCCTCTTTTTCCAGGATGGGAGACATACCCTCTCACGGCTCCACCACTGTGAGAGACCTGCTGGGGAATGGGCTGCACCTTGCATGTGGACAATTGCTGTATGCACTTCAGGGGGTCAGGGTGGTAGAGAAGAGGGTAAGCAAAGAGGTGTGGCACTTGACTACTTGGGTCTGAAGCCATTTCCCAACTATGAGTTGGATGAGATGCCCAAATGCCCCTGCCTCAGAAATAGATGTTCCAGTGTCTACTTCCGTCATGCCATTAGAGTAGTACTTAACCTTTGTGGCCTGCTATGGGACCGGGAGGAATGCCTGGTTCAGCGTGTCTAAGCCATAATGTTCTTATGCTTATTAAACCAATGACAGCAGACATGGGCTCTTCCCTGGCTCCTGCTGAATGCCGTGTGAGGGAGGCTCAGTGGCGCGGTAGAGATTCTCCTTCTGGGCCAAAGGGCGAGGCAGTGGGAGGTCGTGGGTCAGTCTCAGGGTATGCTTGTGTGCCCACAGGTGTGTGTGTCTTTGTCACAGGTCACACCAAAGTAAAAACGTGAATCAGATCCTATCCAGCTGTGTGAAACAAACAGTAGCTGGTGTGTGTCACTAACATCATCACTTACACATCTAAACAAATGTCAACCCTTGAACAACATGGGTTGGAACCACATGGACCCACTTACACATGAGTTTCTTACATGTGCAGTTAGTACACAGGATATAAACTTACAGTGTTTATGATTTTCTTAAAAACTTTAATTTATTTTGTTGTAGGAAAACAATATAATAATACATGTAACATACAAAATACAGATTAGTTGTTTCTTCATATTATCGGTAAAACTCAACAGTAGACTATTAAAGTTTTTTTGGGGTGGTATCAGAAATTATACATGGATTTTCGATTGTGTGGAGGGTTGGTGCTCCGCACAACCAGTGCTATGTTGTTCAAGGGTCAACTGCACTGTCTGGATGAGGCTAAAAGGCATTTACAGAGTGAGTGACAGGAAGAGACAGTTTTGGAACATGAAACATATATGAAAAGTCAAAGCAGAGATTTTGGTGTAAGTCCCCCTCCCACTCCAAGGTGCAGGATGGAGGCTATAGAGGAAGTTGTGACCAGTCTCCAAACAAGCTTTACTTCTCTCCCAACCTAATTTTTTTTTAAAGATGTATTTATTTATGCATACAGAACTGGAGTGCAGGACAGAGGTGCAGGGGTGATGAGAGAATTTACCAGAGACAGAGTGGGGAGCAGAACAAGCAGATCGACAAAGTACACTGCTGAGGGGAGCAGCGGGCTGGTCAGAAGTCTGCTGTGCCATGTGCATCACTTCCTGGGCGGGTGGGGATCGAACTCATGTGGAAATGGCTTTAGCTTCCCAGTGCTGTGTTGAACCCACTGCACCACCAGGGCCCCCAACCTAATTTTTTTTTGGCTGAACTTTGAATGAAAAGTCAAAAGCAAAGAGAATTGGCTTAAGAAAGATGTGATATTTGATGAGTATAATATGGTCTAAATATTTTTGTATATCTTAGATCTCTATTTTTAGAGAAAAGATGTTTTCTGTTAGGAGGCTCTGTATAATTCTCAAAACATTTGCTCAAAGTGCATAGCTAATTTATTCATTGTCTGTTTTGTAGATAATTTGACTCAAATAGTGACCTGCTTTTTGCTCTCTGACTCCAACAAGAACTGGGAATCCCTTGGTCTTAGGGGATGTTTTCTCCATGTTCCACAGTCCAAACCGCATCTTCCTGGCTGAGAATTAGAAATTGATAGTCCTTGACTGACCCAAGTGACCTCACAGAGTGAGTTCTCATATTCAGGGGTACAGGGACTTGAAAATGTGATTATCCGAATATTAAAAACAAAACAACAGGGTGGCTGAGTTACTCTGTAAAGTGGAAATTTAACCGTTCTGTTGAAAAGTGTTTTGCCCTTTCTTTAGCTCTCCAAAGCCAGAATCTGATCTTCTTCCAGCAGCTCACCCACTGTCAGAAACTCTGGCCTGCTGAACATCACCAGGACAGCATCCATTTTTTTTCCTCTGAGCTCTTGGAATGACTGTACTTGAATTTCTCCTTCAACAAGGAATGTTTATTTCCTTCATAATGAACTAGGCTTAGATCAGATCTTGGCACTCAGTAATATACCTTGGAATTACAATCCCAAGAAATAAAAACTATTTTTCAAAATATAACACCCCTCTTATTTTTCCCAAAGAATTTGAGGTGCTAAAGATTAATGTTTTCTAGCTAAAATTACTAATACCTCAGTGCCTGCTGCCCTTCAAGAGATTTAGTTTCAAAGACACTACTTAGCATATTCATGCTGTTGTTGCTATAAATATCTAAGGAATTCTGCTTTTGGATTATAGTCTGTGCAGAAGATTCAGTACCACCTTCTTGAAACAAGTGGTCTTACCCACCTCTGTGAGCCACTCTCAGACTTAAAGTTCTTGACTATTTAAAAATATTGAGTCCATTCTCAAAAAGGTAAAGATTTAGCGTCATTAAAAAAAAAAAATGTAGATATGTCACAGGCTCTGAGGATAATTCCCCTGTGGAATTTAAAGAATGTTTTGATCAGGGAAAGTGCTGATAGAATTAGGTCAGGGGTGACCACCTTGAAGAGAACCACCACCCTCATCTCTATTTTAAAGTTCTGATGTGTATAAATTGTATGCGTGAAAATGTGTCAAAGCAAAGACAAGTTTGGGATCTGATCGTCTATCCACAGCATCATTCATTACCCTCACCAAACCCTGAACTCTGTCTCCTCAGCTTACTGGGTACTTACCCTTCCCCTCTACAGTTCTAGCATGGCCCACTCTAGTTACATTGGCCAAGAGAAGAAGCACAACTTAAAGAGATAAAAGGGGTGGGGGGGGGGCCTACCCCAAACCAGGAGTCCACAAGCTTACAAGTCATACAAGAATCTAATAGCCGTGGCCCCATTTACAGCTCCTGTACCATTTTCTGAAGGAGCCAAAACTGTAATGTCTTTTTACCAGCCATTTACTTGTTTCACTTCCAAACTTGACACCCTTCTGAATCTTTCTGTGATTTTGCAGCTGGTATAAAACACATTTCCCAGACACCTTCGTCCTCCATGTTCTGCCAAAGAGACATTGTTGAGAGACTAGAAAGTTAATGAGGAAAAACGAGCTCTCTTCCTGCTTCCAGTTTTTGTCGTCATACTCCAGTAGCAGCAGGTAGCTGTGGCTTAGGCATCTCTTCGCTCTCCCATCACAGCTCAACATTGTGGTGTCATCTGAGGAGTCCCGATAACAGTCACACAGTGGTTCCACCTCTGTACTGAGAAGTTGTATATACAAACGGTTCTTATCTGTTCCCCCAATTCTAAGACCAGTCTTCGGGTTATCGAAGAGTCCCTTTTTTCCCTACTGGTCTTCCAACATTCATATATCTAACTCCTTGTGTCAAATTCCCTTTGTTTTCCATTTTCCTGACTGTAACTTGACCGACTCTTCCTCCAAAGAGGTCTCCTAAATCAAGCAAGCAACCAATACAAATGAAACATAAAGTAAAATAAATCTCTGAACTTCTAAATGCCACCTGTTTGCAAGGAAATGATAATATACCTTTAAGAAAACAGAGATGGGAGCAAGGGCTCTGGAGCATAATTATCTGATGCCCTGACTAGAGATAAATCTTTTTGAAGAGTTGTTGTTGGTTTTGAAGAAATGAGTTCATGACATAGTTTCCCAGTTTGGCTCTACAGCTTTAACTTGTGTTGGAAAAGCTCTAAAGAAAATGGCTTTAGAACAGTCAATTTGTGCCTTTATACTTAAAAACACAGTCACACTGGAGGCCAGTGATTACTGCTTCACCACAGAGCTAATTGTTCCCATTGAGCTGTGCCATGCACTTCCCACACCCAGGCTACCCGGATGGCCCCAAGATGCCTGGAGCTGTTCCAGGCATAGGCTTGTTTCTCTGGACACTCAAAAGTTCTCCCAAGATAAAACAGTTGATCCTTTTGTATGTTACACAGTCTCTCTCTCTTCTCCAGTAGAAAAGGGATCACTTCTGTTTTATTTTTCCAAAAATGAATCTGGAGGCGAAGGTTATTGTTTCCATGTGAAAAAGATTATCAACTAGTCAACTATGGTAGCTTCTTTTTCTTGTGGATGTGGTACAGGTTAGCGTTTTACATATGTTTTCTATTACAGCAGTGCTTACAAATAACCTCCATTTGACAGATAAATAGGATAGGCTTATCTTTTATCCAAATGCAGGAGCATTTGAAGACATGACTATACGTGAGGGATTTGTTCTGCAGCTGTAGGAGAATCTACAATAATGAAAATTGCTGTATTCCTCTTAAAACCCAGAGTTGAATTACAGAGGAAGGTTGCAGGAACCTTGGCATAGGGAGAAGGAAGATTATTTTGAAACGTCAGATTTTTGAGGCCATCCAAAAGAACTAAAAACAGATGAATGAATGAAACACTATCTCCGAAGGTGAACAGACCACATGGGATACAGGACTGGTGTGACACAAGAAAATATCAATCAGATTTTTCTTTTTTCTTATATCTTTGTTCATTCAGATGTAGTCCTTTTAATTCTCCTGCCACCATAGCACCCCTGAACCATCACTATGTCCCTGGTGCTCTTTTCTCCCCTCTTTTAACCCTGCTCTCTGCCTTTCTCTTGCTGTGTGCCTAAATCTATGGTCAGTTTGCACGTTTTGGCTTTATCTGGACTAAATGTATGGTTGGCTTGCAAGTTTCGTCTTTATCCTGACCTTTTGTTCAGTTTTCCTATCTTCCACCTATAATTGAAGCCATTAGATATTTTTCTTTTTCTTTCTGACTTATTTTGTCTACCTTAATTCCTGGCAGCTTCATCCATGTAGCTACAAATGGTAAGAGTTTGTCGTTTTTCATCACAGAGTAGTATTCCACTGTGTATAGATACTACATTTTGAGCCATTCATCTGTTCTGGGGCATTTAGGTTGGTTCCATATCTTAGTTATTGTAAATAGTGCTGCAATAAACATAAGAGTGCAGGTTTCCTTTCAAATGAGTGTTTTTTGTTCTGTGGGTAGTCCATCATATTTTTCTTTACCGCATCTTTCAATTTTCAATGTGTGAGTTTGTGTTTTCTGATGCATATAAATAAGCAGCAACATCTTATTGTAGTAGAATGACCATTTCTGGACCTAATTCCTATTTCTTGCTGGATCTGAGCTCTTTACCAGGTAACTATGTGGAGGGTTACTGCAGTGTCTAGGCTAACCTGCTCTGTCCTGTGACTCTGAAGCTGGCCTTGTAAATTGCTCTGGTCTGTGGGTTGCGCAAGTAGCATGAAGAGAAGCATATCCTGTGCGTGCCTGATCGGGCTTGCACACACTCGCTTTTCTCTCTTGCCTTTTTGCCATGACCATGGATTCGTGCCAGCTGGAGCAAGGAAAACACAAAGCATGATCTCTCTTCCTTTATTCTATTTATCTAACAGCTGACCATCAGACACATGAGGGAATCACACCAGTATGAAAACTTCTAGTTGAACATAGCCTAAATCATTGACCTGCAAACTGATGAGCTAAAGAAATGCTTTGCATTTTAAGCCATTATATTCTGGGCTGGTTTGTGACACATCGTTGTTATAGCAATAAATAACAGTTTATGAACAGCTAAATATGCATTTATCATTGGCATATGCTCAAAATTACATGATGCATGATCAGTAAGATGCTTGGAGACCATTGAATCAAATAGTTTTAGGGTTCCACATCTCAAATTCTCATGTTCATTTAATCTTTTATTTAATCATTTAGATGTATTTCTTCATTTAATCTATTTAGATGTATTTCTTTTTTTTTTTTTTTGAAAGATTTATTTATTCATACAGAACTGGAGAACTGGGGTATAGGCCAGAGGTGTAGGGGCAGTGTGAGGATTCACCAGAGACAGAGTGGGGAGCAGAACAGGCAGATTGACGAAGTACACTGCTGAGGAGAGGTCTGCCACATCATGTGGATCTCCTTCAGGGCAGGTGGGGATCAAACTCACTCGGAAGTGACTTAAGCTTGTTAGTGCTGTGCTTTACCCCCTGCACCACCAGGGAGGGTCCTATTTAGATGTATTTCTTATCATTCTAATTTTATTTATTCATCTTCCCTTAGAGACTTCTCTGACTGCCGTCAAAGATAGATTCTGTCACCCTTTCTTTACACTATTTTCCTATAAGAGACATATAAATATCTGAAATTATTATCTTTCTCCATTAGAGTATAAACTCCAGGAAGGGAAGAAAGTTACTGTTTTGTTTTCTATTACTCAATATCACTAGTGTGTAGAATACTACTTAGCACATTAGAGGGTGCTCCAGAAATTCTCACTCAATGAATAAGATAGATTTTGTAGGTTACATGAAGAATTGGCCTTAATAATTTGTATATTTTTACTGTATATATAAGGAAACATGGGATATTTTTTATATTTTCTACCTAAATATTTTATTACAGATTGGTTGTATCCCTGGAGGTCCTAAAATCTTGGCTGTTAGATTTTTTTAAGTGTGTTTTGTTTTTTAAATAGGGAGGCCCTATTTATTTAGTTTATTTAAATGCTTAGTTTTTTTTAACCTACTTTAAAATATTTTTATTTTTATTGAAGTAACATGAACTTAATTTACAATAGTATATAGGTTTCAGGTGTGTAGTGTCTCACTTCAGCAACTGTATGTGTCACCCTTTGTATTTAAGTAATGTTGCCTTAGAACACTGTAAGTTTCAGGTGTGCAGCATTGGAAATAAACATATGTATATACTACAATAAGTTTGCCACCAAAAATCCAATTCTATCCTTTATACAATTAATACCTTTTATGGGTTTACCTCCATTCTCTCCTGGTTACTGCTAATTTGGTCTTGCAGTCTCAAAATTTATTTTTTATTTTTTTTAATATTTATTTATGCACACAGAACTGGGGTATAGGCCAGAGGTGTGGTGGGTGAGAGGATTCACCAAAGACAGAAAGGGAGCTGAACAGGCAGATCTACTGAAATACACTGCTGAGGGGAGCAGCAGGCGAGACAGGAGAGGTCTGCTACACCATGTGGGTCAGCTCCCTGGCCGGAGATTGAGCTCATACTGCAGTGGCTTCAGAGGGCTTCATAGTGTGGTACTTTAATCCATTGCGCCACCAGGGAGAGCCCTAAAAATTTATTTTTTAAAGATTTATTTTATTTATTTATGCATACAAAAACTTAGATGTAGGCCAGAGGTGTGGGATGGGGTGAGAGGATTCACCAGAGACAAAGTAGGGAGCAGAACAGGTAGACCTAGTGAAATACACTGCCGAGGGGAGCAGAAGGTGAGACAGAAGAGGTCTGCTGTGCTGTGTGTCAGCTGCCTGGCTGGGGAGTGAATCTGTGGCTGTGGATCACTTCACAGTGCGGAGATTTAACCCCTTGTGCCTCCAGGGAGGCCCTATTTATTTAGTTTATTTAAATGCTTGGTTTCTCTATGTACCACATACGAGTAAAATCAAGCCATGTTTGTCTCTCCCTTATTTATTTTACTAAATATAATAACCTCAAGGTGCATCTATTTTGCAAATGGCAGGATTTTATCTTTTTTTCTTTAATAGCTGAATAGTATTCTATTGTGCACATATGCCATATTTCCTTTATGCAGGTATCTGTCACATAGGGTCTGCTAACTCTAGGCTGCAAAAAGTGCTATAATTACTGGGGGAGAGGGTACATATATATCTTCAAATTAGTGGAAAATAAGCCATTTTGTCTACATCATTTTGATGGTGTTCTTTCTCTATGCTCTACTGAGATATATGAAACTTTATTATATAATAATATCATCAGAATTATAGAGAAGGTCTCCAAGATATTTGTCTTGGAGAACTAGGCAATCCTCTAATATTCAAGAGTAATTGTTCCCATTGTTTTAGCCTGTAAAGATAGTGCCTGATAGAGATAATTACCATAAAAGAAAACTCACATTGATAAAGGTAAAATTATTAGTAAAATTTGTTACAGCTAAAAACTGAAAGGTGATTCTGTTTTCCTGATAAAATTGATGAAAAACACTAATCTTAAGAAAAATTAGTTCATGTATAGAGAAGACAACTTGAATTAAGTGTTAGACTTTTGTATATTAAACAGATTGAGATATTAAATATGATTAATAGGCTTTCACCTCAGGAAATTAAAATAAATATATCCACCATTTGCAACAGAATCCTCATCAAAAATCATTAAATTTAGAAGATTAGTTAAAAAAAAAGTTTGTGCTAATCTTCTAAGATATGTTGATGAATGAAAACTTGACTCTCTAAAATGTGGTATTATGTCATCAGCATGTGGACTTGTTCTTTTCCCTTCCTGCTTTACTCACCTCCAAAGTAAATGTCATCTGCTGGGGACACATCATTCTCCATCAGCCCCATCTGTACAGACAGTTTATGTACTATGGGGATGACCTTTCATCATGTGGAATATGATCAGAGGAGTGGCATTTGGCTAGCTCATTCGGAAGAGTCTAACATCGTCTTGGAACCTCAGAAAGCTCGCCAATCCTGTTGTACATAAACACGTTCTGCTTTCCAGGGACAGAAGAATCAGTGAGCTGTATAGCTCCACATCCTCTTTTAGGGACAAGAACACCAAGGACAGGAAGTGAGGGATGAAGTTTTACAGTTAATTACTTAGGATCACAGTTAATTATTAGCAGATCTGAGACTAGAATATGAATTCCCCAACATGCTACACTACACCCTTCGTAACCCTGAGTTGGTTTGTCTTCCAAATTCACACCAGGCTGTGAATTCTGACCTGTCTGATGTTAATGTTGTAAATATGTACTTTCTGGAAAAATTGGTTATATTTACTTAAGACCTCTTAACGGCATTACAAATACCCACTTTTTTTTAAAGTTAATATTTGCATAGAGGAAGGAAATGTATAGGCCAGAGGTGTGTGGGTGCCTGGCTGGTAAGCAGACTCACCAGAAACAGTGAGGAGCAAAACAGGAAGATTTTACAGAAATACACTAAGAGGGCACCCCTAGGCCACCAGGGAGGCCCACAAATAATCTACTTTCTAAAATAGAAAACCATACACCCATTTCTTTCCTTTGCATGTGTCATTGACCTGAGAAGACCCAATCATCATTTTCAGTGATTAGGGATTATCCCAGGGAGTTAGTATAGTCTACCAAACTATGACTTAAGAAAATGGCATATATTGTATATTTTTGAAAAGGCAAATATCTGGGCCCTCCCTGGTGGCGCAGTGGGCTAAGGCACTGCACTAAGAAGCTTAAACCACTTCCGCATGAGTTCGATTCCCGCCTGCCCCGGAGGTGACCACATGGTGTGGCAGACCTCTCCTCAGCAGTGTACTTCGTCGATCTGTCTGTTCTGCTCCCCACTCTGTCTCTGGTGAATTCTCTCACCCTCCGCATCTCTGGCCTGTACCCCAGTTCTGTGTGAATAAATAAATAAATCTTTAAAAAAAAAAAGGCAAATATCTAAGAAAACAATAGCAAGTTACTAACTGCAAATTAGCCAAGTCATGCAGAAGAACTAAAACTCAAAAGAGGCCATGGTAGGCATGGAAAGGGCATGGATTTCAGATTTGGACAGGCCTGAGCTTCAATTGTGCCTCTTCTACCTTAGTTATGTGTCTGTACTCATATATGCTTTGCACCTTAATCCTTCAAGCTTTAAAATGGGATAACAACAATAATAATAATAACACCTGGCTCTCAAAAGAATTTTAGTGTCAAAGGAGGAAGTTGTAGTTTTATCTTCTTTCCACACTCAGATTTAGCCTAACTTTAGGTACACTTCAGTAAGGATTGACATCTTTAACCACATTTCCCTTTCTTTTATAAACTTAGTTACAGTATCTTTCAAAATGGAAATCGACTTCCAATTTGTCCTGATTATAAACAGTTCACATATTCTAACAGATAAACCTTATAAGATACTTAGGACAATAGGTATTCAATTTTTGTTTATTTTTTCAATATATTTGCATAACATATGTCTGATAAGGGACTAATATCCAAGATCCACAAAGATGGATCATATGACCCAATAACAAGAAAACAAATCACCCAATCAAAAAGTGAGCAGAGGAGTCAAAATACTTCTCCATATAAGACATGCAGATGGCTAACAGGCACACAAAAATGCTTATCACTTATCACAGGGGAAATGCAAATCAAAGCCTCAATGAGATTCCATCTCATAACTATGTGAGTGGCCCATATCAAAAAGAACAAATACAAGCGTTAGTGATGATGTGGGGGAAAAAAAGGAACTCTTGTACACTGCTAGAGGTCATGTAGACTGATCCAGTCCCTATGGAAAACAGTGTGGAGGTTTCTCAAAATACTAAAAATACAACCACCATCTAGCAATTCCACTCCTAAGCCTCTACTCAGAGAATGCAAAATCACTAATTCAAAGGGATATATGCACTCCTATATATGCAGCACTATATACAATAGCTAAGTTATAAAACAATCTCAATGCCCCACTCAGCTATTAGAAAAGATGAGCTCTTGCTACTTATATCAGAATGGATACTGCTAAGAGAAATATGTCAGGGGAAAAGGAACTATCAGGTGACTTCACACGTATGTGGAATATAAGAAGCGAAACAAGGAATAGACAAACCTAAATCCAAACAAACCCTAGAAATATGACAAGAGTTGAGACTATCAGAGCACATGGCTGGGGGTGTGGTGCAAAGGGCCCCAGTAGGCTATGGTGGAGAATTGTGGATGATTTGGTGGTAGGCTGCAAACCCTCCAGATATGTGCATCTCAAGAACCGTGACTTCTACCCCTAAATCATATATAATGTTATAAGCTAATGTTAACCTCAACAAAAACCTAGAAGTTTTAAAAAGGACACTAGGCATTCAGTAAGTGGCAAATAATCAGAATGCTGATGAAGATTCCCACATATGCCTCCTCAAAATTTGCCTGTCAAGGGTTTTTAAATTAAATGTGGACTTGTTGAGCCCTAGAATCAAGTCAAATTTAATTACTGGACTACAGTGCCTATAATTTCAACTCTAAATACTCATCTCAGTTTTTGTTTGCTGGAGGCAGTAATGGGATTGAAAGGGAATGTTCACTGAGCAAGGCAGAGGAAATATCAGGGTCAAAGACGGATGTCGGATAAAGGAAAGGGAGGATCAGCTTCTGCTGGGTTGGGAAGCAGGGCAAGGGGTCGAGGTGCAGGGTACTCACCGCGGCCCACCACCAGGCGTGGGGGATGCTGGTGAAGTTGGTACCGGGCACGTCATGCTCCACAGAGTAGGCGGCCGCTGAGAAGGCAAAGATGCCAATGGTGATGAAGAGCAGGAGGCAGCCCACCTGCTGGTAGCACTGGCGCAGCGTGAAGCCGAAGGCGCGCAGGCCTGTGGAGTGGCGCGCGAGCTTGAGGATGCGGAAGATGCGCAGGAGGCGCACGACGCGCAACACCTGGCCCACCTTGCCCACGCGGCCCACAGTCTCGAGGTCGTGCTCGTGCGGGGAGCCCTTGCCGCGCCCCTGGTCCTGGCCGGTGAAGCACTCGAGCAGCAGCTGCAGGTAGAGCGGCAGGATGGCCACCAGGTCCACCAGGTTGAGGGCGCTGCGCGCAAAGCGCCGCAGGTCGGGCGTGGAGCCCAAGCGCAGCAGGAACTCCAGCGTGAAGAAGGCCACGCATGCCGCTTCCACCTGCTCCAGGATGGGCCGCACGTCACTGCCACCCGCGTGCTGCTGGGCCTGCTGCTGCATTTCCTCCACTGTGTTGAGCGCCAGCGCCACGACGGAGATGAGCACGAACAGACTGGAGGCCACCCGGATGACCTTGGCGGCCACGGAGGAGAAGGGCTTCTCCAAGAGGTTCCAGAGGCGGCGGCGCTGGGGCCCGAAGAAGCGCATGTCCCGGAAGAGCTCCTCGGCCTCCTCAGCCCGCGCCGCCTGCGCCTGGGAGCGCAGCTCGTGCTGGATCTTCAGCTGCTCGCTCAGCTCGTCGCACCGCTCCTCCAAGCAGATGCGGCAGCAGCGCGGTGTGTACTTGAGGCGCACGCCCCAGTAGCCCAGCTCCTCCAGGAAGCTGCGCGGGCACAGCTCGTCGCGCACCTGCAGCACCCCGGACGCGTAGAAGTTGTAGATGAGCTGGAAGACCTCTGGGTCGCGGTCGAAGAAGTACTCGTCCCTCAGCTCCTCATAGTCGTCGCACAGGCCCAGCTGGCGGCTGCGGCTGCTGGAGGTAACCAGGCGGCCCAGGCGGGTCTTGGGGTAGCAGGCCAGCGCCCGGGGATCCAGGCGGTAGCTGTGGCCGCCCACGTTCACATTCAGCGTGTTGAGAAGCGCGTTGAGAAGGTCGCTGTGGTCCTTCTGGGAGGTGGTGGCCTCCTGGGGCTGCTGTTCCTCCTCCGCCAGGTCTTTGTGCCACTCCTCCTCACCATCCTCGTCCTCCTCTATGTAGTAGTGATAGTTACCATCCGTCCACGATGCAGTGCTGGCCTGGGAGCCAGGACGGGCCCCCATGGAGCAGATGCTTCTGCGGTGCTGGCTGCCCACCGTGTGGGCTGGGGCCTCACTCTCAGTAGTGGGCCAGGGCTTGTAGCTCCAAGACCACCTCCGGCCTTGCTGTTTGAGCATGGCAGCAGGCTGCACCTCTTGCTTTTCCGCCCTGGCTCTGCCTGGGGCCCTAGCCTGCTCACTGCCACCAGCAGTTCTGCTCACTGGCCCTGCATGTCAAAAGACACCAGGCTGTACCAACAAACCAAGGTTCCCAAGCACTGCCCTCCCAGCTGCCCTGGGCCCCCCAACCCAGCCTGCAGGGTCTGAACACATGCAGAAGGCAGCTGTTGAAAGCACTAATCTTGCTGATAGGGACAATGCAAGTGTTAGGAGGGATTTAGAGCCTCTTAGTCTGTTTCCTCCTCCCAACCCCCTCCAGCTACTGTGAAGTACAGGGCGATTATGTGCTCTTAAATCTGTAGATAATCAGAAGACAGAGATTATTGCTAATAAAAATATCTCCCAACCCTGCCCTTAGGAAGAACTCAGTGTACGTGTGCTGAGTGAGAGGAACTGGAATATGGTACCTGTCTTCTGTGGCTTACTTGTTGAGATCCTAGCTTCTACTCTAGTAAATCCACTATCAACAAGGACTGAAATAGCACTGGAAAGCACAGCTCCCTATTTAGGTCATGCAAGAGCTCAAATAAACACATCCATTCACATGGATGAGTTTTGCTTTTTTTCCCAGATGGGTTCTCTCTCTTATTGAGGTATCATTGTAGTACAGCCATGTCATTGTTTTGGCAGTTCAGGGTGTTCCTCCTCAGTTGTCACTGTAGCAGTCCCACCACCAAGCACCCATAGTCCTCAAGTGGATTCTTTTTAGTGGCAGTGAAGTGTTTTTTGTTTTTTTTTTCCAGTTGAAGTTTTGATCTCTCCTTGTCTCTCTCTCTGCCTCTGTCTCTTTCTAACCAACCCGTCTCTCAAAAGATGTTTCAAGGTAGAATCTTGGAACTGCCAGATGGCTATCAGAATCATCCTGCTGTATTAGATCATATGTACAGCCAGACTTCCTTCTAAGGAAAAGATCTCCATTACTCTTCAAGATATCGAAGACATAGCTTTTTTTTTTTTGTCTTTGTCTCCAAGTGTAAGAGACAGTGCAATGCTGGAGAAAGAAACTCAGTGGAGATACAGCCATAGCCTTTAAGTGACTCACAGTTTTGTAGGTGACATAAATATGCAAGCAAAGAGCAAGTGAAAAATAAGGTTGTGCAGGGAAGAGAAAGCGATTTTCTTTGAGCAGGGAATTTGATTTTCAATTCAATTTATTTTGAACAGCTAATACATGCCAAAAGAAATCAGAAGGCACAAAAGTACATGCAGTAGGAAGTTTATGCCTCTCCCAACCAGAATTTCCAGAGGCAATCACTCTTACTAACTTTGGTTAATCCTTTTAGAAATTTTCTAAACATATATTAGCAGAAACCTTTCTTCATCCACCATCTGAACGGCCGTGTATTAGTAACACAAATCATAATATGCTATATACTTAGCTTTTTCCAACTAATCATATGTCTTAGAGGTGTTTTCATATCTGAAGATAAAAGGTTTTGTTTTGAAACTAGCCTTAGTATTCTGAGAATCTAGGTCAGAATGTTTTCTGTCATTGCTTTTGTAAACCCTGGCACCAGCAACAGCCTTATGCATCCTGTTTTACACATATTCAAGATGTAGGAAGGATACATTGTTAGAGGTGACTTGCCAGGTCAAATTCTACACACTTGCAATTTTAACTGAAGACACCAAATTTCTCTCATAAAAGTTTTACCAACATACAGCTCATCAGTGTGTTGGTGTATTGTCATATTTCTTCAGCTCTGCCCAGTATATAGATAAAGAATGATATGTGGATTGATTTAAATTTCTATTTCTCTTTTTACAATTGCAACTGAGCATATTTTCATGTGGTTAAGAGCTGTTGTACTTTATTACTGATTTGTGGGAGAATTTTCTATATTATAAGAACAAAAGCTTTGCGCTGACATGGATTGCAAATGTTCCTGTTTCCCTGTTTTTAATTTGGTGAGATTTTTCCCATGTAACATTTTTATTTTTAGATAAACTCTTCATCACAGACCTCTCTGGTGGCCTAGGAGTTTAGTCTCAGTCCTATCACTGCTGTGGCTGAATTTGACCTCCAGCCAGGGAGCTATCCACACAGGACACAGCAGACCTCTCCGGCTATGCCTGCTGCTCTCCTTAACAGTATATATCCATAGATCCACCTGTTCTGCTCCTCACTCTGGCTTTGGTGAATC